>NC_089598.1:48329411-48659411 GCF_019320115.1 Miscanthus floridulus | reverse complement strand
GGTTGCCTTGTTATTGAGCATTGCTAGTGAGCATCGTTAGCTTTGTGCTTTTGCTTACTAGCATGTGTAGGAGCTCTCTTGTTGCTTAAAGTACTAGTGGCATAGGTTTGTGTAACCTTGCTCCTAGAATTGTTTAGGAGAGTTCTAGCTAGCCCGACACCTTAGTTGCATAATTAGTATCTTTGGAAGGTGCTAGAGAACATATATATAGGGGTGTTGTCTTGACTAGACCAATAGTTTTAATTCCGCACTTGTTTCGGTTAGCCAATGTGATTAAGTTTTAGAAAAGACTATTCACCCTCCTCTAGTCTGCCATCTCGACCCTTCAAGCTCGGCGCCATTGATGCTGGCATCGAGCTAGGCGCCAGCGTCTCTGGCGCCGAGCTCCTAGACATGGTGGATGACATGCCAGGGAACTCGATGCCAGTCACTTTGGCGCCGAGCTCGGCGCCGTTATTACTGGTGCTAAGCCTCTGGTCAAAGAGGATGAGCCGTGGGCCCACCCACTGCCGTCTCCAGCAGCTCTCTCTTTTCAATTCCATCTCTCTTGGTTACTTCTTCTTTATTACGCGTACTGGCAGCTAGTATAAAATATGAGTACACACGCGTCATGGTATCTATGGTAGTTGATCAGTATGAACTATTAAACTATTAAACGCGTACTGGCCCATACCCTGCACTGTGGCTCCTAATGCAACTGTTCATTTGTTCTCAACAGTGGCTCCCATACCCTGCACTGTGGCTCATACCATGCACTGTGGTGCTCTTTTGAACTCTTTTTTACTGAACGTTCACAGTAAGCTAGTGTCCCCACAGCTACTTTGCTTTCAATATAAGCAGGGCCAAAGTGTTTTGTTCTAAAAAAAGGTCCGTCCATGCATCCAGGTTTTTGTTTCTCCTCCACACTATCACGCTCTCGTAGCTCACTGATAGGAACAGTGCTGCCCTATGACAAAAGAGCAGTGAGAATGTCCCTCTCCTAGTCTCCTCTCCACCCGCTCGGCTTCGGCCGTTCTGATGGAAAAAAGAAGAAGATGAAGTGCCTTGTGACCTGAAGCCCTGGACTTTTGCTTTCTGCCAATGCCAGCAGCTGCATCACCACCATGGGCATGGCAGATGAACTGGCCCCCATCCGATTAGACCTCCCTACAGCGGCGAATCTAGACTAAACTGCTGCCGAGGTCGCACAAATTCATAAACTCAATTTGATGGGGTCGTAGCTGGCCGGAATACGCGGGGTTCCACTGATTCGTACAAAGTTATCAGGGTCGCATGACCCCCAACAACTTTGCACTGGCTTCGCCGCTGCCTCCCTATCTGTTTCCCCATGGGACGGCTCCACCCTGCACATTTTATGCAAAACCACACTTGTCTCGTCACTTCATCTTAACCTCATTGTTGGTTCGTGCACGATCAGAACGAACATCTCGTATTATTTCTGCTAAACTTATTGTTCCTCTATTCTACACACAATTAGTATTTTCTACCACTACGTGGGGCATGGACTGCGACCCTTGTATATCTGGCCATTGGTTGGTTGGCTAGTTGTTCACATCATCGGCATAAATAAACAAGAGACATAGGCCCCATTCGCTTCGCTGAAAAAACAAGCCGAAACATTGTTCCAGCTGATTCGTTGTGAGAGAAAAACATTGTTCCGGCTGAAAAAATAAGATGAAAAGTATGGATTACAAGAGAAACGAATAGGGCCATACATATGCTGGCGCACGGGGTTGTATTATCCGTCGGCTGGCTAATTATTGACAACCAAAAAAAAGTCATAAAATCGATACGGATGAACATTTGAACAAATAGATCATCATCATTAGTAGTACAACTAACACTAGAGAGGTTGTGGGCAAGAAGACAGGAGGAGAGGAATAACTCCAACAACGGCCATGCACAACACAACAAACACCAAATACCAAGCACGGCAATAAAACCGCATGGTGTACTCCAACAGTTGGGAGCTTTGTTTGGCACACGCCTACCAAAAGGCTGGATGCGATCCATCGAAGACCTAAGGAAGGAGGCCTGGTGTCACCATCGACACACTTGCTCAGTCACAGGTTAGGTCGGCCGCGGATAGAATTTCTGCAACTACCAAAATATGTACTCCTACAGTGCAAGCAAGCATGCTTCACACTATATGTATACAATAGTATAATCACAGGGACGTTTAGTGGTATTGGAAAATACAGAGTGATGTGAAAGCCTTCAAATCAGTGGTCGGTCATGCATGTTAATTCATTTGTTTGTCGCCTACCAACAACATGATGAGTAGTACTTGACACGAAGCCTTAGAACAAAACACTTTGGCCCTGCTTATATTGAAAGCAAAGTAGCTACGGGGACACCTGCTTACCATGAACGTTCAGTAAAAAAGAGTTCAAAAGAGCACCACAGTGCAGGGTATGGGAGCCACTGTTGAGAACAAATGAACAGTTGCGTTGGGAGCCATAGTGCAGGGTATGGGCCAGTACACGTTTAATAGTTTAATAGTTTCATACTAATCAACTACCATAGATACATTGACGCGTGTGTACTCATATTTTATACTAGCTGCCAGTACGCGTAATAAAGAAGAAGTAACCAAGAGAGATGGAATTGAAAAGAGAGAGCTGCTGGAGACGGCAGTGGGCGGGCCCATGGCTCGTCCTCTTTGACCAGAGGCTTGGCGCCAGTAATAACGGCGCCGAGCTCGGTGCCAGAGTGACTGGCGCCGAGCTCCCGCTCATGTCATCCACCATGCCCAGGAGCTCGGCGCTAGAGACGCTGGCGCCTAGCTCGACATCAGCATCAATGGCGCTGAGCTAAGGGTCTATTTTCTAAATTCTTTCCGCCAGGGGTCTATTTATGAGAAACTTTCAAAAAAAGGGCTAAAATGTAAAAAATTCGGGTACTACTATGAATCAAACACAGCATAATTCTGGATCGTCAATATAACTTGTGCAACAGCAGACGGGGCAAGGTTAGAACCAGGTGATTAATTTTGGCACATCAGGCCACATACCATCATCGGCTCAAAAAATAGCACCATCAGTTCAAAGGATCCGTAGAGATATAGATCCTCATGTATATAACCAGAGACTTCAAGCAGCGAACCAGCAAAGGACCCAGCAGATAGAGATTCAACAAGGGTATCATTATGGCACAGATTATAACACCCTTTACATGATTCCGAATCTAGGGTATCAAGGCACACGTGATTTCAATCCATAGATGGGCCAGCAGGTGCAGACAAATCCAAAATCACATGCTGACGAGTTATTGCTAGAGGTAACCGAGATGATGAAGAATTAGTTTGGTCTAAAGCCAAAAGGGCTGACCTTTTCGTACAAATGCCCATACCCAGAATGGTATGATTTGGTCACTCTTCCTGCAAATTATAGGCTTCCAGAGTTTGCTAAGTTCACTGGCCAAGATAGTATAAACACAATAGAACATGTTAGTTGGTATATTACACAATTGGGTGAGGCATCAGTTAAGGAGGCCCATCTAGTTCGTTTCCTCTCTCTGTCCCTATCAGGGCCAGCCTTCACTTGATTTTTATCACTGCCGGTCAACTACATTGCCAACTGGGCTAACCTCAAGAAAAAATTTCATACATATTTTTATACTAGAACCAGAGAAAAGAAGATTACCGATCTGACAACTATAAGGTAGAAGACTAATGAATCGGGCACTGAGTTTCTTCAGAGGTTCCAAGAGACTTGGAACCTATGCTTCTCATTAAACTTAGCTAATGATCAGCTAGCTGCTTTAGCCGTTTAAGGAATGCTACCAATGTAGAAAGAAAAACTATTGGGACAAGAATTTGACAACTTGGGTCAATTGGCTCAATGAGTGGCAGCGCTCAATAGCCAATTCCAGAGTATGCGCAGAGATACCTGATTGCAGAAGAGTACCATAGTGGTCGAAGCTTATAATCCATACTCAGTCGATGACGGCTATGAAGATGAAAAGGTTGCTGCGGCTGAATGGAATTGGGGCAAAAAGACAGTAATGGTGCCAAATCCTTGGGGAAGAGGAGTCGAGGAGAACTATGACTTTGATGTCACAAAATCAGACAAGCTCTTCGATTTCTTGCTTGAGAAGGGGCAGATCAAGTTGCCTGATAATCATGTTATGTTGCCCCCTGATCAGTTGAAGAATAAGAAGTTCTGCAAGTTCCATAATGCTACCTCTCATTCCACTATTGAATGTAGAATTTTCCGGCAGCATATACAGAGGGCTATTCAGCAAGGAAGGCTCAAATTAGATACGCATCGGAAGATGAAAGTTGATGATAATCCTTTTCTAGGAGATCAAAACATGGTTGATGCTAGGCTGCTCAAGGGAAAGACTAAGGTCCTAACATCAACCAAATCAAGAGAAGCTGGAACAGTCGATCCTGAGAAGCAAATATCGGCCGACGAATATAGGGAAATTAAAAGACGTCGCGATAAGCAAAAGAGCCGATGTGAGCAGGGAGAAACATCAAAGGAAGGGGCGACAAAGCTGCGGGTTACATCTCAAATTCTATTGAATAAATGGCAGTGGTAGAGGGAAAAGGATTTTCAGCGTAGGTTGTAAAAGCAAGAATACCAGTGTCAGTAGGAGAAAGAGAGGAATGAAAGAAAGCAAACCGAATTGCTTTGGAATTGTCCTTTCTTCAGACATTGCTGGAACGAAGGTTTGAAGTTGCCTATCAGGAGTATTGTCCAGAGTGCAGCGATCAGTATTGGGAGTTTAGGCAATCTGAAGCCAACCGCTGGTCTATCCATACTCAAGATGCATATCACCATAATAACATGGATCAGCGCTTAAAAAATGGAAGTATTCATAATCGGCTAGAAAAAAAGAGTTGTCGATCAAGATTGGGAAGAAGCCAGAAGAGAAGGGTGCAACACCTAAAGAATAAAGAGTTGGAATAGGCTCAGGCATCTGGTAAACCTCAAGTATGGCATGCTAAGCAAACAGCCGATAGAAAGCGACCATCGGCTAATATTCAAATGACTTTTCTGTTGCCATCAAAGTTCAGAGCTCTGGCAGATCAAGAAGTTTATTCGAATTTCGATGAATCAGAGTATGAAGAGATGGTTGCCAAGTTAACGGTTATATAGCAAGCAATATTTTATAAACCAATCAAGCATCATCACCTAAAGCCTTTATATGTAAAAGGTTTGGTTGATGGGAAGCCGATGAACAAGATGTTGGTGGACGAAGGTGCTTCTATCAATCTCATGCCTCACACCACTTTTTGTAAGCTTGGCAAAGGACTAGGAGATCTGATTGAGACCGACATGATGCTTAAAGACTTTGGGGGTAATGCGTCTAAGACCCGAGGGGCAATGAATGTCGAACTGACAATCAGGAGTAAGACTCTGCTCACCACATTCTTCGTCATCGATGGAAAAGGGTCGTATAGTTTGCTCCTTGGTCGTGATTGGATTTATGCGAACTATTGTGTACCATCGACCATGCATCAGTGTTTGATTCAATGGCATAGAGATGATATCGAGCTGGTTCGTGCTGATAAGTCTATAAGTATCGCAACAGCTGATCTAGTCTTTTGGGCGCTAGGAGACTTCAAATGCTTTTCTGGCAAGTTATGGGAAGGAGGCTTCATTAGAATCAACGATGAAAGCCAACAGCCAATCCAAGCAGTTGACTTTGAAAATTTGTCTTAACAGATAATCCAATAGATGGTACAGATGGCAAGCTGGGACATGGTTTCATATCGGCCGATGAATTAGAGGAAGTAGATATTGGTTCTAGAGATAGACCTAGGCCAACATATGTAAGTGCCAAGTTGGACCCTGAGTATAAATGGGAGTTAGTTGATTTATTAAAGGAATTTAAAGACTGTTTTGCTTGGGAGTACTATGAGATGCCTGGTCTAGACTGGTCAATTGTCGAACATCGATTGCCAATCAAAACTAGATATCGGCCATTTAAACAGGCTCCAAGGAGATTCAACCCGAACATGCTTGATGATATCAAAAAGGAGACTGAAAGGTTACTGGAGGCAAAGTTTATCCGACCGTGCTGATATGCAGAGTGGATATCGAATGTTGTCCCTGTATATAAGAAGAATGGAAAATTAAGAGTTAGCATCGATTTCAGGGATCTAAACAAAGCCACACCCATGGATGGTTATCCGATGCCGATAGCTAATATGTTAGTAGATGCAGCAGCCGGGCACAAGGTTATTAGTTTCATGGACGACAATGCAGGATACAACCAATTTTCATGGCTGAGAAAGACATAGCAAAGACCGTGTTTAGATGCCCCGGCACAATCAGTTTGTTCAAGTGGGTTGTGATGACCTTTGGTCTGAAGAATGCCAGTGCAACTTATCAAAGGGCAATGAATTATATTTTTCATAAGTTGATCAGTAGGATTGTTGAAATCTACATTGATGATGTGATGATAAAATCCAAAGGGTACAAAGAGCACCTAGCTGATTTGCGAGAGACTCTGGAATGTACAAGAAAACATGGTCTAAAGATGAATCATAATAAGTGTACTTTTGGAGTATCAGCTGGACAATTCTTGGTATTTATGGTCCACGAGAGAGGAATCGAAGTTGGTCAAAAAAGCGTAAAAGCAATTGATGAGGCATTTCCTCCGACTACCAAGATAGAGTTGCAATCTCTGCTTGGTAAGATTAATTTCATTAGAAGATTCATTTCAAATTTGTCGAAAAGGATCCTGCTATTTTCTCCCTTGTTGAAATTGAAAAATGATCAAGAATTCAAGTGGGGTGACATACAACAAAAGGCGTTTGAAGAAATAAAAGAATACATGAAGTGTCCACCTATGCTGCTATCTCCTCAGCAAGGTAAGCCTTTTAAGTTGTACATATCGGCTGATGACAAGACAATTGGATCGGCCTTGATGCAAGAATTTGAAGGAAAAGAGCGAGTTGTTTTCTATCTGAGTAGAAGGCTCCTGGATCTAGAGACAAGATATTCTCCCACCGAAAAGTTATGCTTGTGCTTATATTTCTCTTGCACTAAGTTGCGACACTACTTATTATCAGCCGAATGTATGGTTGTTTCCATGGCTGATGTGATCAAGCACATACTATGAATGCCAATACTGAATGGGAGAGTGGGAAAGTGGATCCTTGCGTTAGGCTAAGCAGTCAAAGGACAAATAATGACTAATTTTGTCACCCAGCATCATAAGCCAAACATTGGTTATGTAGAGCCGATGCCTTGGACCTTATTTTTTGATGGATCATCATGCAAGCAAGGTGGTGGCATTGGTATTGTTATTATTTCGCCTGGGGGGGGGGCAAGTTTTGAGTTTGCTCTTCCAACTGAACCAATGATTATCAACAATCAAGCGGAGTATGAAGCTATTCTTAAGGGACTTTAACTTCTTCACAAAGTAAAGGTCGAAGCAATTGAAGTATTTAGAGATTCATAGTTAATTATTAATCAGTTGATCGGCCTATATGAGTGCAAAGAAGATACTTTGAAAGGATACTATGATGAGTGCCAAAAGTTGCTCAAAGAATTTCTTCATGTCTCTTTCCAACATATTCCGAGAGCACAAAACCAAGAGGCTAATCGTCTAGCTCAAAGTGCGTCAGGATATCGGGTGTTTCAAGAAGTCTTGAGTAGTGAAGCCTCGAATGAAGATTGGAGAGTCAAAATAGACGACTACCTTAGAAATCCATCACAGAAAGTTACCAGAAAGCTAAAGTATAAATCAACTAAGTATGTTTTACCGAATGATCAGCTGTATTACAAAACAGTCGATGGAGTATTACTCAAATGCCTAAATCGAGAAGAAGCTAAGGTGTTGATGGGCGAGGTGCATGAAGGGATATGTGGACCACATGAATCGGCTTATAAGATGAAGTGGATTATTTTCAGAATTGGATATTTCTGGCCAACAATATTGGAAGACTGTTTTGAATATTACAAAGGGTGCCAGGATTGTCAACGTTTTGGTAATATCCAGAAATTGCCTGCATCAGCCATGAATCCAATAATCAAGCCATGGCCATTTTGAGGTTGGGGAATTGATTTAATTGGCCAGATTTTTCTGCCCTCAAGCAAAGGGCATAAGTTCATATTGGTAGCAACAGATTACTTCACTAAATGGGTTGAGGCAATTCCTTTGAAGACGGTAACATCAAAGAACATGGTTGATTTTGCCAAGGAGCACATTGTGTATTGTTTTAGGATTCCTCAAACTACAACTACCGATCAGGGGACAATGTTCACATCAGAGGAGTTCAGAGATTTTACTGTCAACATGGGAATCAAGCTACTAAACTCTTCTCCTTACTATGCTCAGGCTAATGGCCAGGCAGAGGCGTCCAATCAGATTATGATTAAGCTGATCAAGAAAAAGATTGAAGAACAGCCGAGGAAATGACATTCAACGCTCAATGAGGCACTATGGGCATATATGATGGCATGTCATGGATCAATTAAAACATTGCCTTATGAACTTGTGTATGGCCATAATGTAGGTCTTCCTTGGGAAGTTCAGATTGGGTCGAGGCGTGTTACATTACAAAATGATTTATCAGCCAAAGTCTACAAGAATCTTCTGATAGATGGCTTAGAGGACTTGAGTTGCCTTTGCCTGCATGCTCTTAAAAATATTGAAGCCAATAAACTGAGGATTGCAAAATATTACAATAAAAAAGTCAAGATTAAGCAATTTTCTGAAGGAGACTTGGTCTGGAAAGTGAAATTGCCGATCGGGTCGAAGGACAGTAAATTCAGCAAATGGTCACATAATTGGGAAGGACCTTATCGGATCAAATATTGTGCGCCTAGTAACGCTTATATTTTGGAAACACTAAGAGGAGGGGAAAATTTTGGCCGAGCAATCAACGGGAAATATTTAAAGAAATATTACCCTAGCATTTGGATCAATACTTAATAACCGATTTGTTCGGTCGTCAGCTCTAATAGCCGATATTGGAAAGGTTTCGCCTCTGTGAAAAAATAAACCCAAAGGGGTAAGAGCCGGTACGATGTGTATCACCTATAGGAGCGAAGCAAACACGGACAAAGTGATGCGTATAATATGAAGTACGAAATAAAGGAAAATCACTCAATACAAGTAAATTGTTTGCTAAATATCACCTTTTACAAGCTATGGGCCAGAAAACACTTTGCTTACTATATCATCGGCCAGGGTGTTGAAGGCTACAAAGTTGGCGGCGCTAAGGAAGTCCTCAACCAAGCGCTCATGCTCCCCAAGGTATGCCGCATCCGAAAAACCATGGGGAAGAAGACGAAGATTGTGGCCAGAGCGAGCTTGTGCAGCAGCCAGCGCCATGGTAGCACCATGATGAATGCCATGAAGAGCGACCTCCCTGACATGATTTAGGATGTCATGCAAGCGAACCACCGGAACGACGCCCCTAGCATTGACAAATCCCACCGCGTGATCCGCAGTTGATCGAAGGCTTTCCAACTGAGCAGTTAGATCTAAAAGATTTAAGGAAAGAATGATCAGAAATCTTGAAGGCAAAGTTAAGAAGAAGACAGAGAAATTGTGGTAGACGTCTCACCTATGATTCTAGCTTCAGCCCTAGTCAACCTTTCCCCCACTAGGCTGGCCTCAGGGGGTGATCAGCCTTGAATCATGGCCAAAGCCAATTCTGCAAGGGAGAGGCAGCTGGCTAGATTCTAGTCAATCCGATTGATGGAGGCCAGCAGATCATCATTGTCGTTCTGCCTCCTCAGATAGCGGGGGAGCTGGTGGCGAATTGGTGCTGAAGATGACCCTGAAGGTTGGGCAGAGTCAGCCCTCTGCTCTGGAACGATGGAAGCACCCCAAGTTGCACCCACTTGGTGATGGATGCGTTGGCGCGATGATGCAAATCCGTTGAGGGCCTCCTCAGCAGACCTCTTGCTGTTCTCCATGATCTCAAACCTACGAAAAAGTAGGAACCATACTAAAGACGTAGAAGGTTTGAGACAAAGCGATTTGTTTTTCGATCCACAGCTGTAGCCCGTATATATAGCCTGGGAAGGCCGAAAAGTGATTTCACCGGGGGTGTGAAATTGAGATCAGATACGGAAATGGATTGACACTCCGGAAATTCAGAGGACAGATAACGAAGAGATAACATATTCAGACTTATTGCTTCCCCAAATTACAAGATATCGTGGGATGGATACGAAGAATTTCAATTGACCAGAGATCAACCCACCAAGGCTTCTTTGGATTGAAGGGAGTCCGGGTCCCCACAAGGCCGAAAGTCATCATGAACCAAGTCACATTGACCCGTTGATAAAATTATGCCAGGAGAAGGGGAAAGGCCGCCTGCCTAACAGATGCCTAGTTGATTTCTCGGTAACTAGGAACCGTGGGAAAGAAGCCTGTGGCTTTCCTGGTGGGCGTTTGGTGGAGCAAACAAGGGGAAGGTGTCCACACATTTTAGCCCTTGCAAACACTAGAACAGCTCTACGAGCATGGAGAGAAGACTAAGGTGATATCACAAGAATTCTTCTAACCGTAGTGGCTGATCCTCTTGCTCGACAAGGCGCTAGAATGAGCGACACAATCACCCTATGCACAAGAATTCTTCTAACCACTCAAGATCTTCATAGCAAAAGGATAGACCATGGAGGGTCCGGCGGAGTTAGAAGCACTCGAGAGGGCATATGGAAGAGAAACATAGCTGAATTGTTGAGTTGCTCTCGCCAGGGTTGAATAGATATTTTATAGCTGGCCTAGGAAGATGAATCCAAGTGCCCGTGAAGCAATGATGCTCTCGTAAAAGTTTTGAAGCATGAGCTCATGAGCTGACATAGACGGCGACAAACAGTAGACCCTAGATTAAGATTCTCTACCCGTGACTGCGGACCTATTGGGGGTATAGACGTGATAATTTTGGAATAAAATTACTTTTATCCCAAAATTGGGGGGCATGTGTTTACACTAGAATTTGGAAGAAGAATCGCATGAACTCGGAAGCTCCCAAGATCATGTCATCAAGGAATCAATTGCATGCGGATTATTATCAGCTGATTCGAATGCAACACTAGAATCAACTTTCTTCAGATAGCACCAACAGATAACAACGAAGGCTACGATCGGCGCCGGAACAAAGCATGTTGGACTCTACAAAAAGGGAAAGATTAGAGTCCAAGTTATCTTAAATTAGGAATGTTTTCTCTTAGGCCAAGAAACTGTAATGAGTCGTGCTTAAGTAGGATTCATGCGTAGGTTCCGGGTATAAATATTGGACCCCGGCTATTGTAAAGGACACAATCAATCCAATACAAGTTACTTACTTTTTTTTGGCTCCGGCCACCCCTTAGGAGTAGGAGTATAGTAGATCTCGACGAGTTCTTCAGCAAGTATGGCTGCATCGATCCGGTCGACCTCCACTACTTGTCTATAAGTACCGTCATGACTCATACTTTTGTTCGTACGGCTGCATCGATCCAGTCGACCTCTGCTACGACTCTGGTATAAGCTAGTTATCGACTATTGTCTAGTTCAAGTACGGCTACATCGATCCGGACGACCTCCACTGCTCGAACTAGATTAAGGTCAAGTTATCAGCTCTATCTAAGGGTGGCGTTCCTTCGGATAGATTCATTAAGTTACCGATATTGCTTATTGCTTCCATTATTTATTTAATTACAACAATATCACTTTGCCCGATTGGGATTGATCTAGATCGGCCTTATATCTTTTTTTAATTCATCGTTTGTTAATCCAAATTTGATCTAACCTGTACTTTAAATGACGAGTTATGTTTTATCAGCTGTTTTATGTCAATCTTGATCGTGCATAGTGTACAGTTAAGGCATGTCTGATCTTGAGTAGATCTATTGGCTAGTGAAAACCATTCGATGGCCCGTTATCACGGCCTGTGTGGTTCTGCCTCACACCCCACTGTTAGCACCGTGGAGTGGGGATCGTTAGTTGGTAGATCTATTCCTGATAGGGCATGATCTTAACTGTGTGCTATGCCTGAATCGACTATTTTAGCCGATATCGAGTGCTTTCACGAATAGTTCACGTTACGAGACTGTTGAAGTAAAGATAGGTTGAAAGATGTGTTAGCCCCATGATCTTATTATTGTATTACGGCCTACATGATTCTGCCTCATACTCCACTGATATTGGTAATAGGTTAGGGTCGTTGAATCTATTATTGTTTCTACGGCCTGCATGAGTCTACCTCATGCCCCACTGGTCATAGCGATAGATGAGATCTAATATGTTCATTAGATTTATCTTCATTAAATGGTTAAAGGACGGTGAGCTGTTTCATTTATACAAAAAGAATTCGGTTACTTACAATCATTGGCTTAGCATAAACTAATCATTATTGACATCCTCTTGCCATTGACTAATATTTGTCTAAATAACGAGACCTATCCTGAGCTATAACCGATTTACCTTTTATGAGTTTTAATTGATTTATCTTTATGAGTATACTAGAATTGACTATTTAGTCGATTTTCTTCCATATCGGCTCTCAGAGCCGCACATTCGGGACTGTCTGGCAACACCGGCATGTTCCGCCTTAAATTACTGATTAGCTTTTTTCTCCTTATTAATTGTAGGGTCAAATTGACTGGCATGTCTCGGGAGGAGTGCGCAGGATCAACCATCCCTGCGATGAAGCTAGGCGGATCTCCAGCTCCATCGAGCGGATCCTTCTGGCTTGCTCGTGTACCTTCGGCACGGGACAAAATTTCATGCCGACAACCCTCGATAAGATGGGCATCCCTCAGAGCAGCATGCGCTCTAGCAAGGCGCCATTTTACAGGATTGTGCCAGGGAAGGAAACTGTGCCCCTTGGGTGCATTAGGCTTAGCGTCACCTTCGGCCAGCTAGACAACTTCCGTAAGGAGCCACTCACCTTTTAGGTTGTCAACTTCCCCGGCATCTACCACGCCCTCCTCGGTCGACCGTGCTGCGCCAAGTTTATGGCCATCTCCAACTACACATACCTGAAGCTCAAGATGCCCGGCCCGAAGGCGGACATCACCGTTGAAGGTAGCTTCGAGCAACCCTACTACTGCGAGCAAGACTACATCACCCATGTAGCTGCACTCATCACCCCCTGTGCTCCCAATGGCTCAGGCCACGACGCAGAAGGGGCACCGGCGGAGGAAGCAACCAAGGCAGCGGTGGTGCTCGAATAACCAAGCATCGGCGACGCGCCCAAGGCATCTGGTGGCAGCGGTGGCTCGGCTGGCCCCTCCATCTAGGCGCTCAGTCCCCCATAATGGGCTGACCCAATCGAGGTGAGTTTCGACCTTTCCCCATGAGGGAAGGCCATCGCTGAGCCATCCGTCCAAAAGTGACGCCTCCCGAGCCAAGGCCCGCCTGCCGACTTTAACACTCCTGGTGTTACGAGCTCGTTTAGTACCGTGATTTAGGCCTAAGAAAAATTTCCGAAACAATTTTCTCGGATTTTAAAATTTGTCTTAAGTTTAAAAATGTCTGATAGCAAATAAAAGGGCGAATGACTTGTTTATTTGATTAAGCATGAAAAATAACTTTTATAAATAAAAATTGTTGAAAGTAAAATTTGCTAAATAACAACGAAAGTACCGCTAGCCATTCAGCTCACCTACCTCGCCGGTATGACACGCGTGTTATGTGATTGGACTGAGCTTGCTGGCCGGCCGTTGCTGCTTGCTGCTGCTGTCGGCGCGTGGCTCGCGTGCACCTACGCCACTGTTTCTTCCTTGGGAAAAATTGTTTCCAGCTGCTGGCATGCTGCATTGTTTTGTTGACACGAATTTTGGGCTCTATTCAATATATATAAAAATATTTATTCCATATCAGATAAATAATATAGAGGGATAAATATTGTCTATGGTGAACTCCATCTAAATGTGCACGGCAAGCAATGCCGTATGCAAATGTACACTCCCATGTGTTGTGTAAATAAAATACTGCATATATCACGCGGTGAGTACGTTTATTAAAAGAAAAAGGGTAAAATAAATACAGAAACTCGTGCATTCATGTCCATCCATAAATGCATGATTTAGAGTGACTTTTAGACAGGAAATAAGTTAACACCATCGTACTGCGTGCCTATGTTCGCTGCAGCTGCCGCAGCGCCTGGCCGCCTGTGCCCCTGCACTGTCCACGTTGTTGCCCTCGCCGTCCGCTCCACCTACCGCGCATAGTCTTGGCGCGTGCGCCAAGTCATCATGACTGTGTCGTTGGCCCCGGCTGCTGTTGCGACGGGACGACTCCCTGCTCTCTGCCCTTACGTGTCTTGATTGATTCTGCCAAACCGAGTACCATCGTGGCAGCGTCCGTGTTGCCGTGGCCCACTCCCTGTGCCCCTCCTTTTTTCCTCTCCGCGGTGCTACCCTCCCTTCTCCTCCTAGCTCCAGTCCGCCCGTAGCCGTCCCAGTTCTGCTTGTCCTCCTTGCTCTCCTCCTTGGCGCCTCCTCCGCCATCATCCACGCCGTTCCATCTCCGTGCTCGGCCATCGTAGTAGTCGCCTAAGGCAAGCGTCGCCATGCCACGCCGCCACCAACAGTGCCATCCTAGAGTTGCCGTAGCCCCGCGTGCTGTCCTGCCATCCCCGCCTGGCCGCCGCTGCCGCTGCCAGCATGTCCGCCTCCTCGACTCTCACGGGCAGGCTGCTTGGGGCCGGCTCGGATCCTGCCGTAGCCAGACGTGGTCGCGCGGCCTCCCCGTGCAGCTTGTTTGAATAGTGAGCCACCACACGGGTGGTCCGCCGCAGCCGTGCCTTCCTCGGCCCCGCCACGCCGTTCCCGCCGCCGGCAGGTGTTCCCCGTCTGAATAGTGGGCTACGTGAGAATCCAAGAAGTTTTATACAGGGTCCATATGGCGAAATACGTGACTCGTTTAAATAGTGAGCTAGATCATAGGTTGATTAGTTAAAAACTAGGGGTCTTTTATGCATAAACACGCACCGAGACCTGCGGCCGTGGCCTGCTTCGCGCCGCGCCTGGGCCGTCCACGCCATTTGGGGCCGTGCCCGCTCGTCTGTGCCGGTTTCGTGCCGCCTTGCTGGGCCACCTGTGCCCAGCCCCGTCTGGGCCGCTGCTTGTGCTAAGCCTATGCCTGGTCGGTGGGCCACGCTACGCTGCTGGGCCACCACCTGCGCCACGCGCTGGGCTAGCCTACCGCTGACTGCTGCCCCTAGGCAACGCATGCCGCGCCCCGCCTGGGCTGCTCTGACCGCTGGCTGGCCTTTAATTTCTAAAACAATTAGCTAATTTCGTTCAGGAATAAATTTATAAAATCAATATACATTTGTGTAGCTGTCCAAAAATTATGAAATCAGTTTTGTTAGGCTTCCAAAATCATGATCTACCTGCTAGTATAATTTTTTTCACATAGTTGGATAATATTATTAGGAGCTATATAATTAATTTGGGATACTTAATATTATAAAAATACAAACTTATAGAAATTGTTGTGATCAATTGGTAATATTGTTGAATCTCAAATTTGTACAGTAGGCTCCTAGCAATATTAGATACTCATTGTAATTTTTGTAGCTCTGGAATAATTAGTTCGCTAGATATATAATGATGTCCTATTGAGAATAAAGATTAAATTGATAGAATGAGATAAAGAAACAACTTGGGTTTATATAACTAAAATAATTGTTCAGGAATAACGTCTTTTTCGACAACATGAATATGTAGCCTAAGTACGGTCGTTGTTAGAACTAGCTCATTAACTTGAGTGACGTAAATCGTATTTTTCGAGTCACGGTTGCAGTCGATTAATTATGTCTTTGCATTGTATCACATTGCATATCGTATAGGTACAATGATGGATCAACGGATCAATTGAAGGATGATTGGGAATCCAAAGATGGTGTAATGGCATTCTCTCCAGGAGATGATGCAAGGGGTTTTCTATTCAGTTGATGATGGATGATCTGAAGATGCAGATACTAACTTTTTAATATATATCTTACCCAGACAAGCCCCGGTGCATAACCTCTATTTTTCTACAGTTTAAATTATATTTGTGCATTAAGTTCTAAGGAGTTGAATGAAACCCACTTGCATATATATATCTTTATCCTATGAGTCTTACTAGTATGACAGGATCATGTAGATTGATATGCTACAGGACTCCGGTAGAAGTCGAGTGATGGCTGTCACTCGTGAGAGATAGGAAATATATTATTGGATTATTATCACTTGGAAAATATAAATGGTGGAAAGGAAAATGGTGACCGGGTAGGGATATGGTTTGGGTATTGGTGGGTGTAAGAGGTTGTGTCGCCGCGGACCCAGGGCATGGCTTGGTTACACTACTTTCCCTGTCTGTGTCAGTTAAGGACCGGCCATTGGCTCTAGGCAAGTCATAGACTTATTATCCTGAGCACATTCTTGGGTATGGGCGCTTGGAAGACTTGTTGCTCTCTTGTCATGGATTCGGCTCTTTTCGGACCGATTGTCAGGGTTTTTTGTGTGGAGGAGGTCCTTGCACCGCACTGAGTCCGGGACTCAGGGGTGGGGGCTTGGAGTCCTAGTTTGGACGGGGACCTAGACACCTAGGACAGGAGGGTGATGGGTTGGTCCTGCTTGTGCCTTGGGTACAAGCGGGGCGTGTGTTTTCGGGGTACCTAGCTAGGGGCATTGATTCGTGAATCACCGGGTGATCCGATACGGCTTGTCTATGGTTTAGCATCGTAGTAAGAACTAAAAGATGAAAGATGAAAAAAAGAAATCTGATTGCTTACCACCTGCTTGAAAGTAGCACATGTGCTTATATAGAATGGTTATTTAATAAACCAATGTGGCTATTAATAAAAATCGAATATAAGGACGCACGCTTAGTAATGTTTCCTGTAGATGCAATGAACCCACAAGCTAGATAGCCTTGTATATCCTTGGAGTCTTTTCTTTCCTCCTGTCGGGAAAGTCTTGCTGAGTATAATTGAGTACTCAGGGTTTTATTCCCCCTGTTGCAGGTGATAGGTGGATGCTAGAGCTGACCCTTGTGTGTGGATACCTCCTGGTGGGCTCAGTGAGGATTCCTTTACGCTACGATCGTAGTTGTTATTTATAACTCTCACCAAATGCTTTTATAAATGAAAGTTTCATAATCTGTTATCGTAGTTTATATATCAATACTTCATCATGTCATGATTAGATATTTATTTCCGCTGTAATTCTGATCACATGTTTATATTCCGCTGTTCAATTAAATTATTTATAACTCTGATAATATGATTACATTCCGCTGTTATAATAATAAATATTATACTATGATGTTGTATCAAAAGTGATGTAAGAAATGGTTAAGAATGATGTAAGCTTTATTCTCTCATTTGTGATCCTGCTGAAAAATGTGGATTTTTGGGTTCTCCCCTAGGGTGTGCCTGACGAAACCAAGTAATTTAGTGTTCTCCCTTGAGTGCTTAGTGTCTAATGGAAGACGAGCACTCCTTGGAGGCATTAGATTAGGTGGTTCTGCCACACCGACCTCCTTCGCTGGCCTACTTCCACAACAACAAAAAAACCAAGATAAGTCCCGTCCTCCATACCCTCTTGCTTCACTTCCTTCAGTCATTATCTCCTTTAACCCGAGCGACCCCAGCGGAAGCTCGGCTACACCATAGGATCGACTAAACTAACCACCTACTGACCTTTCTGAAGGAGAACTGCTGTAGAAGGCCCCAAGCGAGGCGAGGATGGGACAAACGACACAGGAGAACTGGGCGAGGGATCGGCAAGGCGCTAATGGAATGGCCTCGACCACCGCGTTACCAGCTATGTCATCTTTCCCTTCTCTTGTGTCCATTTCATTTTGTTTGCAGGTGTTTGCCTATCTCCTGATCCTTCATTTGATCGTGCCACCCCACCGCACGGTCTAGGGCCTCCCTAGAAGGGGCATCGTTGAGGGTTTAAGGCCTGCCCACTGGGCTTCAAAGCCGCCTGAAGCAACTAAAAGGGCTCCCAGACGTGTCCCAACCATCTGAACGAACGATGTCCGAGTACTGACTTAGAGCCGCTCGTGGTGACCCAATGAGGGAGGCAGTGAGGCCTTGAGTACCGACAGATGGGCTCGGGAACTATACAAGTGGATTAGTCAGGAAACCGAGGATCTCCCCTCTAGAGGACATGACCGGGGCACGGAATGACCGTAAACCTAGGGTTCTCATGGACTTACCCGTTAGCAGCATGGGCGCGCTAATCTTGGCCAATGGGGCCATCGTCGTAACAGCCCATCCCATTGAGGGAACATCAGCCTAGAGTTGATGGCTTGATTGAGCCTATGAAGACTTCAAGGCCCCAGTGGTCTCGGGGGGCTGCACTGACCCCCCCCCCCCCGATCGATGGGCGCTTAGGTGGCGCATCCCCCAAAACCAACCAACTCCCCAGAGTTGGGTTAGGAGCCACTGAGCAGTAGGCCCAACGAGGGCCGCTCGTTCCCCAATCTATGGCCGTAGGAGGTTGGCCCCAAAAGGCCGGCTCTAGAGGATCGAGGCCTGCTACCGTAGCCCTCATAAGGGCGTGGCACCCAGAATGATCAGATGGCCCCAAGCCAGAGCCCAACACTCTTGATCACCCAACCCATGGCTGGCTTCAATCAAAAAGGAGGGCGCCTCGTGCCTACAGTCGACAACTCCCAGACGAGTTCACCAAGCTCTCGCTCAAGTCGAAGACCCACATGACATAGGTTAACGAAGGGATCAACACCATCTTCGCTCAGCCCCAACAGCCAGCAACGCCCATCACTTTGGAGAAGAAGGCCCCAAGCAAGGCATAGCGCTCTTGCCAGCAGAAGACCCCCTGTCAAGGAGGGTTCGATCACTAGATGAGGCCACGAAGGGCTCGGGGCCTCCTAATGAGAACCTAATAGACAGGTATGTTAAGCCTTAGGTCCAATGGTTCTCGAGCGAAGAAGACCCCCCGACTGACCCCTTCAGTATCACCCGAGGGCTCAGGGGCTATGCCCATTAGGCACGCTCGCGCGCACCCTCTAGGAAAGAGATCCGACTGAGCCTGACTCAACCACAGCTTTCACCTAGGGCTTGAGAGCTTCTCTGAGCCTTGGGCTCCTAATTTATGGCATGACCAAGCCTGATCCTTGGCTCATGCCCAGCTCACGACGCCAGCCAAGGACTAGGCACAAGAAGACATGCCCCGGGCTACCGATGCTCCGGGGCTCCTTGGCATCGCTCCCAAGGCATAGCCCTACCAACTGCTCCTCCGACAGGGTCATGTCCAAGGTGTGACACAAGAAGAAAAAGCTTTCCATAGCCTCTGGGGGCTCATGGGCTTTTTGGGCCTGCATGTCAGCCCCTAAAGCCAGCCTCCTCCGCCACCAAGAAGACTCAAGAAGGTCTCACCTGAAAGAGGCCGATCTAAGCTGACAGCACCTGACACGCAGAGTGTCAGAACAGAGCAGCTAGATGACGCCTAAGTCTTCTTCAGCTCTAAGCCACTGTGATGGTCCACAACACAGCGCTACAAGACCCTCCTAGACTCTGGCGCATGTAGACCATAGACTAAACCCCCAAACTACCATATACCCGACCTATCTTGTTATATAAGGGATAAGGTCAGACCTAGAGGAGGGAGCATCCCAAATCTTCGATCACCAGACACTCCATTCCATCGGCCACCACTTTGCATAGAGAGTGAGAAAACTAGGAGAGGGGCACTGAGAGCCTCTCCTCCACCGCATCCCATCATCTTCCTCCTCTCCGATGAGGGGAAGGTTCCACCGGCGGCATGGCAACCTTAGGATTAGCACCAAGCTAACCCCCTACCAAATCTTCTTCCTTTACACTCTATTGTAACCCCCTGATTTTGGGCGCTCTTGAGTATAAGGATCATCAGCTGCTGGACATAGGGACCGAATTGGCCTAAACTAGGATAAACCATTGCATCCCCCTGTGTGATTCTTGTGTTCCTGAGTCCACCCGAGCCACTAAAGACCCATACATTGACACTGACTTGAACAATATACTTGCCGTGGTTTTGATCCCACAATAGCTAGCGCGCTAGGTAGGGGGCAGTGTCAAGTTTGATTCTGCCTCTATGGTGGCTGGTGCCACTCATCTCATCACCAGAGCAGGCAACACCGCCCTAGACAGTGGTGTCCGTTTCCCTGGTGATATCGACTCGAACAACATGCTTGTCGCGGTTTCGACCCTACGACAATTAGGTATCATCTTGTTTGAATGGTTAGGTATCATCTAGGATTTGCGTTTCCAACCTCTGAGAAGCCGTGGTAGTGTTCTATGGAAATCTAGGGTAGCACCCAAGCGAGTATGGGGTCTCGTTAGGCCTATTCTTGCCACCACGTAGGGTTGGGAACGGTGTCTATCATGTGGGAAAATTTGTACACCTCTGTAGAGTTTTATTGAATTTATTCGAATAGCCACATCCTTGGAATGGGTAGATGCTAGGATGGGATACTATGACTAGACTTTTACAACTGTGATAATCTAGTAAGATGATTTTTACTAATTTGGTAATTATAATGAGTAACGGGAACTAGTGAGAATGGAATACTCTGCCAGGGTCTAACCTATAATTATAACTACTTCACCCTACTACTTTCACCTCAACCACCATAACCACCTCCACATATAGCCTTCCCCTTCCACCTCACCTCCACCCAAAGTTCAGGGCTTGCTGAGTACTTTATGTACTCAGCCCCCTCCGTTCTACACTTTTAGGAGTTAAGCTACAAGAGGACATACCAGGATCAAACTTCTAGAGCTACGCAAGGATAGGATACCCAGAGTATACTTGAAGACAGAGCCGTACGAGAGAGCTATGCTAGGAACAAGTCTAGGGTTACGTCCGCACTCCAAATTCCTTATAGGATGGAGCCATGTTGACATAGGACCACTATCTTAGAACTCTGATATACGATATAAGGCTAGTGGCCCAAGCTATGTAAACCTGAACCATGTAACATGTTTTCCCCATTAGCAATAAAAGTATGGTTTTTGATATCAATCTTGTTTGAATTGTGCGTATCAACTACTAATCTAGGGACTGATACATGATGCACAGAGGACCCTAAGTTAGGGACCCAACAATTTGACACCACATGGGGTGGCGCACCTCGCGGTGTTCGTCACCCTCTGTGGTGTTTGTTAGTAGGGTGGCGTGGATGGTGCTCGGCTCCTCGTCGGGGGAGCTAGCGGCGGATGGCAGGCCGCCCCCATTCTCAGTGTTCGAGCCGAGGCCTGACAACCTCCCATTCTTGGGAGAAGTCTCTGTTCTCCCTAGCCCGGGGGGCGCGTCACCTAGTTTGTCCCTGGGTGGGTCACCCTTCACTCAGATTGCTGGGAAGCGCCCTTGTTTGAGCTCTCTCAGGACGGGGGTGCCCCGATGGAAGAGGCGCTCCGTAGGCGGTAGATAAGGACCCTCTATTGATTCGGTAGCTGCTATTTGAGCTTTGCATGCCTGTTGTTTGATTGCGTCGCTGCTTGGTGCAGGGAATCCTCTTCGGTGGGGACCTCAGGCGAGGCAAAGGTGCCCCTCCGGCCGCTCGCGCTGAAGGTGATTCGTCTTCCCTTGCTGGTGCCCAGGTTTGGCGAGGGCATTGTTATCGCTCCCTCCGGGGGGATGGCCACGGACTAGGGCGCCTCCAGGGGCAGGGCAACCGGCAGGCCTCTAGTGCATCCGGGAGGATCCAGTACTGTCAAGGCGGACACCCTCCCCATGGACCCTATCGCACAACCTGAGGGGGATCGGGTGGGGGCCGCCGTCTCTGAGCCTTTGCCGGTGTTGCAAAGCGAGGAGGCTAGCTCCTCATCCACAACCATGCCAGCCCCCTCTACACTACCAGTCGAAAGGCTTCACATGTTGAATGACGGTCCCAAGGCGGACGCATGGTTGGAGTTGATGAAGAAGTGGGGCACCATCCATGAGCTGGTCACCTTCTTCTACGACTCCCTCTCTGGCATGATGGGCCGGGCGGAGGAGTTCATTGGCCTCTAGCATAGGGTGTATGATTCCTACGAGGTATGGGTTGGCAAAATAATTTGCCAAATTGTAGGTGATGTGATGGACTATCTGAACTCCTCTTGCTGCCATTGCAGGCGATTCTCCAGCTCTCTCGAAAGAAGTCGATCTTGTCCGGGAGTGGGAGAGGATTGCCTTGCTAGCGTCCTCCGGCCCCTCTAATGGGGCGATAGGCTCTTGCCCGCCCTGCTCCCTCACCCACTGCTACATATTCAAGTGGCAATGTTGATGGAGACGCTCGTCAAGGAGCGCGATAGGGCGCGCAGTGACGCCGCACGGCTAGGGATCGAGCTAGTGGCAGAGCGTGAGGCCAGGCATGCCATGGAAGCACGGGCCAAAGTATTTTGGCCGAAGGGTGCAAAGGTGTAGGAGGCTCACCGTGCGGCTGAGGGGATGGTCACGGAGCTAAGGGCTTCCCTGAGTCTCCTGGAGACTGCAAGGGATGCTGCCCATTCCGAGCTCCACGACGCCCGACAACTCATCATAGGTGCATTGTCCCTCTTCCTTCTTTCCCTTGCTTTTGGGATGGGGCCTCCCGCTCTCACTCATCATGAACTCGGTCCTTCCTTTTGAATGGTGTAGGATAGCGGGTAGAGCTCGTGGTCAAGCACGGCAAGGTCCTCGTTTTGGAGGAGGAGGCGAAGAAGACACGCGAGGAGTGCGACCGTCTATGGCGTGAGTTGCAGGTAGAGGTGGGGGTGTCCGAGGTGGGCCGAACCACGAGCGTAGCCAGGAGCTTGCTGCAGCACGAGCAGAGTTGCGAGAGCTCGCTACCGGCACGTAGGAGGCTTGCTGTGCCTTGCTCCCCATGCTAGCTCTGGGGTCCTCTCAACCTTGCCGAGCAGGTGCGTTCCCTTGCGGCACACGTCCCTCGGGTCATCTGGTGTGCTGTCCTTCAAAGCGCTATGGTGGCTCTGACCCTGACGAAGCTCTAGCTCCCCCAGCTCAACTTAGGCGGCGTGGTGCTAGGTGTCCCTGAGGACACCTCCGACAAGGCCATAGAAAGGGTGGAGGATGCCATGTGTGGGGGATATACCCACGGGTACCACAAGATGGTACATGGGCCGCACCGTCAGAGGTGGCCTGACCCGTAAGATCGAGGCGTGCACGGCAAGATTATAAGTTGTACTAGATATTGTAATAGTACCAAATAGGATACTTTACTTGTAACCCTCCTCCTCTAGACTATATAAGGAGAGGCAGGGCCCCCCTCAGAGATCACCTCAATCAATACAGAATAATGAGACACAGGACGTAGGTATTACGCCAACACGGCGGCCGAACCTGTATAAATCTTGTGTCTTGTGCCTCTATAACCATCTGGTTCCTGATTACACGCACCGTCTACCGACAATCTACCATCATGGGCATACCCCTAGATGGACTACCGACCATATTTCGTCGACAATGGCGTGCTAGGTAGGGGATGTGCGCGCTGATCCATGGCAAACCAGATGGCGTACCTCAAGATCAACAAGACTTTCTCTGCAAAACCGTTCTTGGATTTTGCACGGGAACTTCTACATCGTCATCTTCGGCGATTCGGCTTCTTGCGTACCTCGAGCTGCAGAGCCCCAGGTCCTGGTGTGATCACCTCGTCCTGCTTGTGGAGCACTTAGTGAAATCATCGACAGCGTCATTGACATGCGCCATGTCCAGGCTGAGCCCGATTCTAATACGCGAGCAATCTGCCTCGATCAAGTTCGATCCCAGCATCCAGCCTCTGCCAACTTTAGGATCGATCAAACATGACTGCAACTAGTATGCGAGACCAGACTCTGTCCTAGGTCCTCACGTCGCCGCGGCGTGCGGCCAAGGAGGAGGCCCAGGCTACAGATCGGCAAACGCCTTGACGACTAAGTTTTGGCGTGGATTCTCCGATGACACACACAAGGCTCTAGGCAATCACCAAAGAAGGCAAATAAGCATCGGCCATGCAAACAAGGATTTGCATGTATACATGCACGGTGCATCTATCAAGCACGCGTCGACCATGTCCCAAATGGCTACACCGAGCTCCGGCCACGTCGACCACGTCTCGAGCAGCTCTGCCGAGCTCCGACCACATCGACGACGGACCACGTCGACCACATCCCGAGCGGCTCTACCGAGCTCCAACCACCTCGACCACCAGACCACGTCGCAATGATGATTGCTGCGAAGAACGGCGCTACAACAACCACTACCACCGTCATGACGACAGGTCGGAAAGCTAGGGACCGGACAACTTCATCACCGCCGACCACATTTCTATCCAAAGATAAGTACACTTCTAATATTTATATTTAATATAATTTTCATTACGACGTTTCTCCACAACGTCCTCGTCCTGATTATTCTTCAAATAACGTTTATCCATGTATACAATCTTAAATATAACATACAGCTATACTTAATGCAAATCCTCGACCAGTCATGTTGACGCTCGATGTCTCCAGAAAAGGCCCTGTCTCCGGCCCCTCCCTACATGTGCACGAGCGTCTGCCCTCTGCGTTATGGGTGGTCGGCAGCGGCTCCTTAGCGACGCTTTGTTCTTCCTACACGTGCACGGGCTCCACGCCCCGCGTTATGGTTAATGGGATAGCTAGGGCTGGAGACTCAGCTACATACTAACTGGTCGGGTAGTTTATATTAAATATAAACACAAACTTCACATTAACACTGATGTTTACAAAGCAGCAACTGCTTTATCACATCATGCTCATTTGCAAATGACTGCTGAGCGTTATTTCTTCACTGCTAATTTTTTCTCCATAATTTATTATTTGTACATCATGTACTACCATTCTACATATTTATATTGTAGGAATTTCGAGCTATGCTCAGGGACTTCGTCGCTCGCTTCTCGACCTACGCTCGGGGACTGCCTCGATCACTCTTCGACCACAGCTCGGGGACTTCGTCGCTCGCTTCTCGAGCTACGCACGGGGACTGCCTCGATCACTCTTCGATCACAGCTCGGGGACTTCGTTGTTCGCTCCTCGACCTGTGCTCGAGGACTGCCTCGACCACTCTCCGACCATAGCTCGGGGCCTTCGCGTCTCGACTACATACGACTGGCGACTCGCATACAGTTGGGATATTTTTTCTCACTTAGACCTTGCTACAAGGCTCATACCTCACCTTCCAGCAAGCTCGGGGACTACATCGGTACGATGCACCTGCCGGTGCAGCTCGTATCGCCTGTACGACGATTGGATTCTCAACTTAACTGGGAATTCTTTTTAGACCCTGGCACCACGTGCCTACGTCACCTACTACCAGGCTCAGGGACTAAGTGGGCACACTTCACCTTGCGGTGAATGTGCTTGTTTTTTCGACCCCTACGTCTCTGATGATCAAAGACGCTATGTTTCAAGACACCCTTACGTTTCTTCATAGAAACCCAAGTGGGCACACTTCCTAGGACGGAAATCTTTTTCTTTCTTCTTAAGAGCACCATACATTCTTCGGACAACCTACTTCTCTGGCGACAACGGTGGTCAGAGATGTCAAGAACTCAAGCCTCACTGTTCGGAGAAGGTTAAAATGGCATGTTGCATCAGAATACATGGCGCTCGGGGACTAGCTGTGGGGGATATACCCCCGGGTACCACAAGATGGTACATGGGCCGCACCGTCAGAGGTGGACCGGCCCGTAAGATCGAGGCGTGCACGGCAAGATTACAAGTTGTACTAGATATTGTAATAGTACCAAATAGGATACTTTACTTGTAATCCTCCTCCTCCAGACTATATAAGGAGAGGCAGGGGTCCCCCTCAGAGATCACCTCAATCAATACATAATAATGAGACACAGGACGTAGGTATTACGCCAACACGGTGGCCGAACCTGTATAAATCTTGTGTCTTATGCCTTTGTAACCATCTGGTTCTTGATTACACGCACTGTCTACCGACAATCTACTATCATGGGCATACCCCTAGATGGACTGCCGACCATATTCCGTCGACACCGTGGCACCCCTAGTTGCCGCCACCGCGAACATCATCGATGATGCGTTAGCTGGTCGATGTTTACCCGGATGAGGTGGACGGACCGGTCACTCCACCAGCTTTCCCATGATCTGCGCAAGAATTAAGTTGTAAAACTTGTTGCTATAATTTTGGGGGTTTGCCCCTTTGAACAATGGTGCGCTAGGGGCGCACCCGCCTACCGAATTTCATGCTTTCATTGTCATTTTCACTTCATCCCCCATTCCTCTCGGTGGGGAGCATCCCCAACGCCTGTCTCCTCCCACGATCTCAGGGGGCATTAGCCATTAGCTTCGTTAGCCTGGGTCATGCCTGTTTGGCTTTAGGGTGTTGGCCTATCTTGTTTGGTGGTCTCGAGAGGAAGGACAGGGTGGTTCGGCCCCCCGACCTCGAGGCTAGGTGAGAAGGCCCATGGCTCGAAAGTGAGTAAATTCTGAGCGAGGTGAGTGCATCTCCCTCCCAATGATGATCTAGAGAGCGAGGAACGAACGATAAATGATTTTGAAGCGTGGGGACTTAGTTGTTTGCTGAGTTCGCATGTTAGCTCCTTTGCCACATCGTTCTTCCTTCATGCGGCGCTTTCGTGCGAGGAGGTGCTGGTGCACGCCACCACACATGCGATGTCTGCCCGAGAGCAGATCACCAACCATCATGCGGGGCTTTCGGTGCTAGCTCATCAGGGCTGGATGCAGGCTTGAGTCATGACGGATCCGTTGAGCCAAGACTGGGGGATTTGCTCTCTAAAGACCTAATGGAGGGGGCGGCACCAGGAACTAGCATCCGCCAGCGTGGCCCCCATGAGCGGACGAAACTTCCCGTAGTAGTCGAAGACGTAGGCCAAGCTCCCAAAGTTGAGAACCTAGCCCAGACCAAAGGCACCGGCTATGATGAAGAACTCAATAGGGAAGCAGACACTGCCTTCTGGGGTGGTGCCACTTGCTCCGACGACGAGGCAGGGTGGCTTCGGCCACCGTAGAGCCTAAATTGCACTTGACGCTGCCCCCTACTTGGCACGCCAGCTGTCGCTAGGGTTCAGAACCACGACAAGCATTGTTGTACGAGTTAGGTGTCAGAGTACGTGTCTCTAGTGGCTCGGGTGGACTCAAGAACACAAGAATCATAAAGAAGACGCACTGGTTTATCCTGGTTCAGGGCCGATCGATGCCCTACGTCCAGCAGCTGATGATCTTTAAACTCAAGAGCACCTAAAATCTGGGGGGTTACAATAGAGTATATAGGAGGTGGATAGAGATTTGGTAGGGGGTTAGCTCGGTGCTAATCCTGAGGTTGCCTCGCTGCCGATGAAGCTTTCCCCTTGTTAGAGAGGAGGAAGACGATGGGTGCGGTGGATTAGCTCTCGATGCCCCTCTCTGGGTTGCTCTACTCTCGGTGCCGAGCAGGAGCAGGATCGATGAGGAATGGAATGATCTATTTGGGATCGTCCTTCCCCCTCTAGTGTTCAGTTTTATCCCTTATATATCAAGATAGGTCGAGTACATGGCGGTTTGGGGAGTTCAGCCTATGGTCTACATGCAGCCAGAGTCCTAGGAGGGTCTTGCAGCAACGCTCTGTGGATCTGTGGCGGTGTCGTGAAGCCAAAGAAGCCCTAGGAGTCGTACGGCTAGTCTGTTCTGACACACTGAGTGTCAGGCTGTGTCGGCTTGGACCGACCTCCCTAGGCACACCTTCTGGAGTCTTCTTGGTGGTGAGGGAGGTCGGCTCGAGGGGCTCACACATGGGTCCAGAAGCCTCCTGAGCCCCCGGAGGCCGAGGAGAGCTTGTCTTCTTGTGTCTGTCGGGGGAGCGGCTGGCAAGGCCATGCCCAAAGTGCTGAGTCATGGAGTCCCCGAGCCTCGATAGCTCGGGACGTGTCTTCTAGTGCCTGGGCCTTGGCTGGCGTCAGTCGATCGGGCAGGAGCCAAAGGCCAGGGCTCAGGTGTCCCGTTGATCGGGAGCCTGAGGCTTGGGCAAGCCCCCGAGCTCTAAGCAGAGGCAGCGGCGTGCTCAGGCTCAGGCGGGTTTCTTGGTCTAAGGGTGCACGAGCACACCCGATGGGTATAGCCCCTAGGCGATCCTAGAGGGGTCGGTTGGGGTCTCTTCGGTCTGGAACCATTGATTCTGAGGCTTAACATACCCATATGTTAGGATCTCGTCACCACCCGATCTACTTTTCTATTTAGTTCTAGTTGCAGGGACTTGGTGCTATGGGAAGTTGAGACACCCAGGAAGATTAGTATTCAACTCGATTTGTGATTTATACTATGTATAATGAGCCACATTAGTGTCATTTAGGAAGGCGGAACCTCCACGGATTTGTCTGGAACTTTCGCGCCATGGAAGTTTAGCACAAATCCATGGAACCTCCATAGTCTGCTAACCGTTGCGATCAAGTTTTAGTTTTTAATAGGCCTATTCATCCCCTCTAGGACTTGCCGGATCCTTCAATAACGGATAGAGTTATGGTGTAGCGGTTGCAAGTGTTAGAATCGTGCTTGATTAGAAGCCTAGCATCATCAACATGGAGATCTCCACAAATCGACTTATCATTATCTTTTGGAAAATCAGGCCTCTAAATTTTCTTATCAAACAGTTTGTGAGGGTTGCGATCATGTCTCTGCAAGGGTTAATGCTATCTAGTGGTTTTTGCATATTTTGCATGAAGTTGTTTTAATTGCACGATTTTAATTTGTTGTTGGTTTCTGCATTCTACAGTGTGAAACTATATTAGGTTGCACGATTTTGTTGTTGCCATCTCTAGGAGTTAATTATCCTGGATCCTTTCAATATGTTAGAGACCGAATATCAAATTAGAATACTGGTTATGATTAATATATCTAATGGGAAGGATATATTTATTCGTAATTATATAAACATGGTTATTTTCGTACGATAGTTGTCCCTTCACTAATAAGTTTGTTTGGAAAATGGATCTCCTCCTACAGATAAAGATTTTCTTTTGGCATCTATAGCGAGGAGTAATTTAAACAATGATTTTGTCTTGGAATTAAAAGTGTTATTTTTGTTATTTTAAATATATAATTAGCTCCTCTTTTCTATTGTTATTAGCATGCTAAGACAATTTAGAGAATTGTGCATATAACTACTGGGCTAACCTAACCTAAATCCGGAACTGATATAGTACTTGGAAATTGGTTAACCGGTATAGGGAATGTTAGGGTGATTTGGTGTAAACGTGATGATCTTATTATCTTTAATAAAAATGATATAATTTTTTTTATAATGCTACCTTCAAAAGAATATAGTAGCTATGGTTTTTGGCATTGTTGTAGTATGAGGATCATCAGCTTAGCGAGCTAGAGATCGCTCACCAGAATCAACTACAATCATTCAATAAAAAAAATCAAAGAGCTGGAGCTAAGAATTAGGGAGTGAAGCTCTATCAAATAGGCCATTAGCTCCAACTCTTTGTGTAAATGCAGAAGTGATTTTGGTCTGACCGCCACCAAAATCTGAAATTGGATGAGATAGAGTGTGATTGTAATGGCGAAGCTGCTCCAAGGAGCATTGCCAAACGCCTTTTAAGGTGTTCGTGCGTTTAGGGATGCTTGTGTGTGCATGTGACGTTCACGTATGCATTGTGTCTCAAAAGAAAAAAAATGGTTCAAGCCTTTGCATCTCAGATTGCAGCGGGGTGATTGTATTATTTTGTGAGCGATTGAGGTGTTTTTTTTAAAGCTTCACTCCCTAATTCCTGGCTTCAGCTACTTGATTTTCTGATGAATTTAAAGCTTCACTCCCTAATTCCTGGCTTCAGCTAATTGATTTTCTGATGAATTAATTCCAGTGAGGCAGTAAGTAGGAAGTGATTCTAGTGGGAATTAAATAGGAGCCATGATGAGCAGTTTTTTGCTCTTAGCTTTCAGCATAAATGGATAAAAGTGATTTTTTATTTCAATCTCCACTAGAATTTAAGTGAGTTTTTGATGTTTAGGTGACCAGAAGTAATTCTCATGCAGAAACTGCTCAAAATAGCGCTGCCAAACAGCACCTTAGTGTGATTGCTGTACAAGTCACTCCCTTGCCGCGTCGAATGACCTATTCTTATGGCTACTAGAAAGCGGTCGTTCAGAGAGTTTGTTAGCTAATAGATCGTGTGCCAGCGCCATTTTCTGCGTCTTACTAGTTCTCTCTGCTTGTACTAGGCAAGCATAAAGATCAGTACACGCGGGTTGAGAAGTCTTCAAAAACCTAGCGCCGCATGCAGTTTCCATCCATCCGGAAACCCCGATCAAATCCGTAAACACAAATGGCGGCGTCGTCCTCGTCATCGCCGGTGCCACTGTGGGTTGCCCTTGGGCGCGTCACCCTCGTGCATCACGACTCCATCAAGGACCCTGGGGACGTCTCCCTCAAGCTAGCCCTGCCGCCGCGCGCCTCGACACTCACGGTACCCATGAGCGTCCACCCGAAGCCCGACTACGACGACACCGACAGGCACCCATACGTGGTCGCGGCCGCTGAGGCCGGTCTCCTCCTCCACGCCTCTTACTGGCCCTTCGTCGGCTTCGACCTAGATCGTGACCCGCCGGGCATCCTCCTCGTCGCGCGTGACTTCCTCCGCGGCGCCGGACCCGGGGAGGCCATCGCCGCCTCCATCGTTCGCGTCCCCGACCGGGACCGTCCATACCAGGCCGGCATCTCCACCATAAAAAACACTGGCCTCGTCTCCCTGCCTGGCAGCGGTGGCGCCGACTACGTCGTCGCAGAGCTCTACATTTCCGCCAGCGACGAGGACGACGACGACGACCGCGCCACCCTCCTCTTCTTCCGCTCCAGTGCCGACTCGTGGGTCCAGAAGGATCTGAGGTGCCCCTCCATGTCCGGCCGGCGCTGGATGTGGTCCTCCCACGACGTGGTCGCCCACGACGGCAAGCTCTGGTGGGTGAACCTCGTGTGGGGGCTCCTCGGCTGCGACCCCTTCGCTGACGAGCCCGTGCTGCACCACGTGGCGCTGCAGGAGACGTACCCGATCGGCCACACGGCGGAGGTGTTGCAGGACATCGAGAGGCGGCGCATGGTGAGGGTGAGCCAGGGCAAGCTGCGGTTCGTGGAACTCGCCTGTCAGCGCGTCGGCCACAAGGAGGAGACGATGGTGGTTGTCTGGACGCTGGTCTTCGGCCGGGGCACGTTCACGAGGTGGCAACACCACCGCGTGGCGAGCCTGGCGAGCATCTGGGCGAGCGACAGCTACAGAGCCACAGGGCTGACGGCGCAGGTGCCTGCTCTCGCGCTCCTTCACCCCAGCAACCCGGACGTGGTCTACTTCTACCTGGAGCAGTACCTCTTCGGTGTCAACGTGGCCCAGAGCATGGTTGTGGACTTCGTTCGCCGGCCGTGCAAACTGGTCGAGGTGGTCGCTGGTCACAAGCGCCCACCGCCGGTCAGCTGGCGGCACGTCCTCGCTTGGGAGCTGCCATGCTCGCTTGCTGGTGGTAAGGCATACCAAGCTTAATAATATTAATTGCATCGTATGATCGATCCTCTCAAGCATGGACAGCGTAACACATACAACTATACAAGCCAAATAATGGAGGCTGTCTCATTTCTTTTCTGAAATTTGTATGTAGCAATACTGTTGTGTGTGTTCATCTGATCTGATATTTGGAGTTAGGGTGTCAAATTAAGGAAGAAAGTGATTGGCGGAATTGCTCACAAATGATTACAGATATGTGAATGGATAAAAGTGTTGTGGACTCCTTCGTTGGGCACCAGCAGTGCCAGCCCTAGGGGGAGGGCATGGGGTGCAACGGCCAAGGGCCCAGGCGGAGGAGGGGCCTAAACCCAGATATACAAACCCCCCCGCTCTATAGTCCATTAGACATCAATAAACTATTGAGAAGAGAGGGAGAGAACTGGCCAGCCGGCCCAAGACGATTGGCAGCCTTGGCTTTTGGCTTTCTTTCCCAATGCCAGTTTTCACCATGGGGCCACGGCAGAGAGTAGGCGAGGAGCCGCGCCGCAGTGTCGCACTCTGATCGTAGATCGTGACTCACGTGTTCGACGCCCGAGTGCCCGACGCACACATGCGGTGTCGGACGAGGCGACGAGCCGCACCACCGAGAACGGCGCACGACGGCGGCAGCCAGGCAGGGCTCCACGACGACGAGTTCGCCAGATGGCCCTCAAGATCATAGGACCGGCGCTGGGCGCCAGTATAGGTGCCGGCCTGGGCGTCCACAGCCACATGGTCCAATCCGTGGCTAAGGCCGGGTCTAGTTAGGAAAGACAGTGAAAGGGAGGATTTTTAGGAGATTTGATTTGCTATTGTTAGGAGCTGCACCTATCCTATATAAAGGCACTTAGATTGTAATTTTGATTATCAAAGAAGGAAATAGACCACCTTTAGACAGGTGGGTTACCCCTTCGACAGTGGCTGCACACGGTTCAGCCATCGCCACCGGCGACAAAACCTCCACGCCATTGCCTCGCTATCCCTTGCACTCTAGCTCCCAGTCCCAATTGCTCCTCCGATCCCCTATACACACTACCAGAATGAGGATGTTTGCCGTGTGCCCACGGCACACGGCGAAGCCCAAAAAACACTCGGCAAAGCCTTTGCCGAATGTTACACTCGGCAAACGGCACTCGGCGTACACAGAGTCGGCAAACATTTCTTTGCCGAGTGTTTTTTATCGGGCGCTCGGTAAAGACTTTACCGAGTGTTTTTAGGCACCGACACTCGACAAAAAAAATCAAAAAATATAAAAGAAAAACCACCGCCGCCGCCACCGCCACCACGCGGCTCGCCTCGCCACTGCTCGCCTGTCGCCGCCGCCACCGCCACCACGCGGCAAGCCCCGCCGCTGCTCGCCACCGCCACCACGCGGCTTGCCCCGCCGCTGCTCGCCCGCCGCCGCCACCACCACCCGGCTCGCCTGCCGCATCCCACGCCGGCCCGCCGCCGCCACCACCACCTGTGCAAAAAAGAGGGAGATGGAGGGAGATGGGGGTAGAGGGAGGGGAGGGGGCGGGGCCGGGAGGGAGGGTGGAGAGGGAGAGGGATCGAGGGGAGGGGGCGGCGCCGGGAGAGGGAGGGGATGCGGCGGCGGGAAAGGGAGGGAGGGGAGGGGGCGGTGGCGCTGCGAGAAGGAGCGGAGGGTGGGAGGGAGGGGGCGGCGGCCGGGTGCTTTTATAAGGCGCCGAGTTTGCCGAGTGTCGGATCGAGGACACTCGGCAAACTAATCTTTGCCGAGTGTCTAGGGTTTGGGGCACTCGACAAATATATTATTTATTTTTTATTTCCTTGTTTTCCATAACGTGTTTTTCTTTTTTTGTTCGATGTACTTTGAAAATAGCTTGTCAAATTGACTCAACAATATATATATAATTTTTCTACGAATATAATTCCATTATTTTATGCAGTTACAGCTCAAATTTAATTTATATCAATTAAAATTCTATAATTACACTTAAGAAATTAAAATTATCAAACGGATAAAAAAAACCAAAATTTCACATGAAACAATCTATGTTCTCTATTTCCTATACAAAAAGTTTTGAAGTAAAACCCCAATTCGACGGTCACTTTGACTCCAAATGTTATTGAATTCCTTCTCAATGCTACTGATTCTTCTTCTAAGATGCTTCGGTTTGTAAACATCATACGTGACAAATTGTGCGAAACCTTCTCAAATTTTTACCACAGCCTCCACGTATGATATCATCACATCATGACAAATCTCATGATTTTCAGACTTCGTTTATTTTTTTTTTACAATTTAAAAACCATTCGGCCACACATTCGTGGTCGTGTTTCCTTAACAAGATGTTCGAAATTTCTTTTTATTTACCTGGATAAGGCCTTCACAATGGACTCAATAACATGAATATCATTTTCTACTCATTTTATTCTATTATTTGAATCACTTACAGTTCAAATTTGACTTATACAAAAAAATTCCTAGAAATATAATAAATTAATTAAATATAGCAATCAGATCCACAAATATACCAAATTTTAACATGGAATACCACATATTGTATGTTGAGAGTAGAAAAAGTTTCAAGGTCAGAAGAGAAAAATAAAATTATTTGCCGAGTACAAATAGTTACATTCGACAAACATATTTCTTTATCGAGTGCCAGACAATTACACTTGGCAAACATATTTGTTTTTTTCGCAGCACTCGGTAAAGAGCTTGTTTGCCGAGTGCCCGAGGAAATACACTCGGCAAACATAAAAACACTCGGCAAATAGCTGGTTTCCGGTAGTGACGTACACCACGCCGCATCAAAAAGTATGCCAGTAACGTTGCATTTAAGATGTAAATAAAGTCGTAGTAATTTGTTAATGCATATGGTCATATAATAATTATCTAGTAATGACAATATACTAGATCACATTGCCTTTCTCTCTGCAAGGTTGCTCATCTTTTGTGTTGTGAATAATAGGAATGTCTTTAGTATGCTGATGAATAATGACACACTTAAGTACTCTCTCCGTTTTAAAGTCGTAATAATGAAATCACGAATCAGATAACCGTTCCTAACATGCATGTTTGTATTGCAAGATAAGACGATGGTGAGGTTGGCTGACTTGAATAGTGAGGACTAAAGCTATTTTTTCATGAGAAAGCTTAGGGGCCGATATATATAGTTTATAACGTTTCCATTTACTACAATTATTTGGGTATTTCATAGTATCAGCAGGCATAAGCTTCAACGGCGATGACGACGTGGAACTTGTCGTGCTGATAAAATGTGTTGAGAAACATGTTGCCAGCGGTTAGGACCTTCACTCTCCATTTTTCATTATCAACATAGTAGATGAAAACAGAACGCATACACACCAGAGATAATGAGACTATTCTTTATTCCACTATATATTTGTGATTTTAACATAGAGCTCCTAAATATACTTTACTGTGGCTCACTACGGGACTCAGGAGATTTGCCGAGTGCCCCTGGCACTCGGTAAAGCCTAACAAACACTCAGCAAACGACACTCGGTGAATTTTTATCGGCAAACAGACTTTGCCGAGTGTTTTTTGTCGGACACTCGGCAAAGACTTCGCCGAGTGCCCAAAATACACTCGACAAACATTTTTTCGAAAAATAAAAAAGCCACCACAAACATTTTTTTTCGAAAAATAAAAAAAAAACCACCACCGGCTAGTCTCCGCCGGCCGCCGTCGGTCTCCTCGGCGGCGCCCTTTCCCTGCATCTCGCCTCCGCTCCCCGGCTTCACGGCCGCCGCCACGAGCCTCCACCGCCCACCACCACCACGCCACCACCGCCCACCACCACCACGCCACCACCCGCCACGCCGGGGAAGAGAGGGAGAGGAGGGCGCGGCCACCGGATCCAAGGAAGAGACGGAGAGGAGGGGGCGGCCAGGCCAAATCCGCCGTCGAGGAAGAGAGAGGAGGGAGAGGAGGGGGAGGGGCACCAGCGGTGGGAAAGAGAGGGAGAGGAGGGCGCGGCCACCGGATCCGAGGAAGAGACGGAGAGGAGCGGGCGGCCAGGCCAGATCTACCACCGGGGAAGAGAGAGGAGGGAGAGGAGGGGGGAATGGGCGTCGGTGGTGGGAAGAGAGGGAGAGGAGGGGGCGACCGCGCCGGGGCCGGATCCGGCCTCCCCGTGCGCCACCATCGCCGGATCCGCCCGCGTCGGGGCCGGATCTGGTGGAGGCGGTGGAGGAGGGAAGGAGGTGCGCCGGCGAGGGAGGAGGGGAGGGCAGGCCGCGCCGGCGCCGGCGCCGGAGAGGGAGGAGGGGAGGGCGGGGGCCGCGCCGGGGCCGAGAGGGAGGAGGGGGTGGCGCGTGCCCGTGCGCGGAGAAGGGGAGGGGGTGTGCGGACGTGGCGCGGGGAGAAGGGGAGCGTGCGGACGCGGCCGCTGGTGTTAAAAAAAGATTTTTTTTACTTTGCCGAGTGTCCCAGATCTGGGCACTCGGCAAAGTTCTTTTTTTTTCATTTTTCTTCTCTTTCTTTCTCAGAAAAAAATATTTTTTCCTTTGCTGAGTGTAAAAAAAAAGTACTCGGCAAACCTCTTTTGCCGAGTGTTTTTTTTGACACTCGGCAAACCACCTCTTTACCGAGTGTTTTTTTGCCGAGTGTTTTTATGGCAGCACTCGATAAAGAACTTGTTTGCCGAGTGCCCGAAAAAATACACTCGGCGAACATAAAAACACTCGGCAAATTTGACGTATCCGGTAGTGGCTGGTGTCGTACAGCACCTCGAAGTTGCGTTGATTCACGTTGCCCAGGACTCCGAGAGTGCCGTTTGCTCCGGAGTCCTGGAAAGCGAGGCAGCCCTCCACCAGGATCCCGCTGGGCACGTCGAGGTTGATGGTGCCGCCTAAACTGAACGTCAGGGTAACCTTGGGCACGGCAACATTTTTGTGACCAGTCAAGTTGAAGCAAGTGTCAAGGGGACCACGACCATTGGGAAGCAGCGGGTAGTCGGGTACGCCGCCATGGCCTTCCGGAACGCTGCCCGCAGCGCCCTGTACGCGGTCGATTGGAGCGACGTGACGACCTTGCCGGAGTCTATCATCATGCCTCCGGCGAACGCTGACGGCTGGAGGTCAAGCCGCTTCCCACCGACGGCAGTGTGCCAGTCATAAACATCTCGTAAAAGCGTTGCTGGACCTCAGTGGCGTGAATACGAAGCCCCACGTGGCGCTCCTCCGCACGCCGAGGGCCAGAAACCCGGACCTGCTGTTCACTGCCGGGAGGCAGTAGGAGAAGGCGCCACGATACACGGAAGACGCTGCACCACGAGCGACATTGGTAAGCGGCCGAGCTCGAGCAGGCCGTCGTACGTCGCCGACCAGCGGTGGTCGTGGCCACAGCCGAAGCGGAAATTGTTGACGGTGTCCACACGCGTCAGCGTTAGCCTGTCCCTGCTGTACACGCCTGCTGTTCGACTTCCGTCCGCGTACAAGATGCCGAACCTGCACTGGTTGTCAGTGCCATTCGTGCTGCAGCCATCGCCGCAGGCAGCGAGGTTCTTGCACTCGTCGGAGTCGCAGCGGACGGGGCTGTACGACGAGGAGCGGCTCGGATCGAACAAGGCCGGGGTCCTTTTGTGAGGAGCACTCGCCGGAGTTGCACGGCTTGCACTGGACCCACGACAGGTCGCTGCCGGTGTCGATGAGGACCGTCTGCTGGACGGCAGGTGTGCCGAAGCCAACGGTGACGACGTACTCGAGCGAGTCCACGGAATAGATTAAATGGGCCGGGATGACCACCTTCTCACATCTTCCTGCGCGCTTCCCGTGCCCCGTGATGATGCCCTGCGGCTCATGATATAGCTTGAGCGGGCGCGGTTTCTGTGGGAGCGTCTCCGCCAACGATGGCCTGCTGCTACTCTTCCACGGCGCGCACGGACCGTGGCGGTGCACTAGTGGTGTTGATGTTGGATACAATCTAAATCACACACTAGCAGGGTCTTAGACGCCCGGGCCGGCACGGACCGAAGAACGCAGCAAGAATATTACTCTCCATGGTGAAGAACGGAGTGGTTTACGATCAAACCACAAAAAGATAACCAACGTGCTTGCGTGACGACGGCTAGTTTCTAGGCAAATTAGCAAAGAAATCGTCGAAACTCTTGCTCGGGAGGGACCCCATCAAGGCAAGGACGTCGCCGGGTTGCCCTAGGTCGGGCGGCAGGCCTAGGGAGCCATTTTTGATCGTCGGATCAAGGGATGAACAGCATGGGGGCTGAAAAAGAGGGTAAAAGGTTGGAGTACATTGATTTTGACGATTGAATAGATGGGAACTCAATCAGCCATGTACCCTTTATTTTATAAGGTGTAGGGGTGGTCTTATCCTATAGTAAAACCAATATGATACTATTATCACGTCGCTTTATGGGGTTTTTCTTATATTGGGCCAAAACTGTCATGGGCCTATTTGGGCCCAATTTGAGTGTCAACGCCCCCCCTGTTTTCAGGTGAATGATGTATGAACCTAAAAATACTATTCAAAAACCAAACAACGATGATACCCATCTCATCGGCTGCTTAGTGGCTAATGGCGATGTATACATCGGTCATTTTTGTTCTAAGGACGATATATGTATCGGTCATATGAATTCATCCACAAGTGCATGCATAACCGAAATAAAATATTTGAGCTCTTGATTATCGATAAGCAAAACAATTTGGCAACCCTCCATAATATAAAGACCCATACCAAGGATCAAAATAAGGACATGAGGGATAACCATGTATACCTGTGAATGAATTCCACATAGACATAGGCAGAGAATATGGTTGATGCCATGACCAATAATTTTGATGATTTAGAGCAAACCTCTAACTTAGCAATTGTTTTTTGAATCTCGGTCTCTCCTTTGCAACACTTGCCTGAATATCATCCTTCAGAGCTTGAACACTCCTTGAGCCCATACTGAGCCCTTTTCTCTTATCTTCTCTACACTAAGCTTCTCCAACTTCTTCTTTTGCTACTTTGATAAACCGAGTGAGCATCTCGGTTTTGTTCTTGTTTCGGACAGTGGCAACTCTTCCTTGATTATAGGCACTCTCACCTTCTTTTGTTTAGATTTGACATCTATAATATCAATGGATAATTTTTTCACTTCTTTGTCATCAATAGCTAGATTTTCAGCAATATAATCGGCTTTTCAATAGATGAATTCAAATCTAAACTTTTATCTTGCGCACATCTTTCTTGACATGGTAAACCTGTTTCACCACTATCTTCTTTAGTTGAGCTCTGGACCGGTTTTGATCAAAACGGTCTTTACAAGATGATTTTTCAGAATATCTAGGAGCTGCATATTCTATATAATGTGGCCTAAAGTATGGTGAAACATGTGCCTCTTGATCAAACCAACCCTAAGATGAATTAGGATGAAAATATGTGGGTTGTGGTCCATATGACATAGGAATTGGCTGCTTAAAAGAAGAATATGTTGCTGCTGCGTGGGATCTATTTCTTTGCCAATTCCACTCCCGAGACTTGTGCTTTGGAGGTAATTTTGATGATTGAACCTTTGTTGGACGATTAGCGACATTGAATTCTGCTTCCTTCTTGTATTTAGCTAGAAGTTCCTCGAAACTAAGTTTTGGCCTTCTACTTCTCTACTTACCTCGGCCTTTACCTCCATTAGCTTTAGGAAAAAAGTCTATATAACCCCCAACTATTCAAAGTGGACTACTTCATCCTTCACACTATAAAACTAGATTTTCTACCCCCTGAACTTTCCAAAACCGGTCAAATAACCCCCAAGCGGGTTTGGACGGTGGTTTTACTACAGTAACGGTGGTTTTATCTTTTCTTTTTTTATTTATTTCCGTTGAATCTTTGAAAATCATAGTAAATCACAGAAAAATCATAAAATAGAAAATCTAATTTTGTTGGACTCCACATGAGTAGATCTACACAGTGAACATAAATGATCGAATGAGTATGAAATTTTTACTATTGTCCAAGCATATAATAATTAGCCCACCATATAAATTTCACAACAATTGAACCATAGAAGCTGCAACTATGAATTATTCCAAGTAATTACAGAAAAACATAGATCTAAAGTTACAACAAAAACTTTGTACTAAAGCATACGATATTATATGTTACTGTGTAGATCTACTCATGTGGAGTCCAACAAATTAGATTTACCATTTTATGATTTTTCTATGATTTACTATGATTTTTTAAAGATTCAGTGAAAATACAAAAAAGAAAAGACAAAACCATCTTCACTGTAGCAAAAACCACTAGTACAAAACCACTTGGGGGGTATTTGATCGATTTTGGAAAGTTTAGGGGATAGAAAATCCAGTTTTATAGTTTAGGGGTGAAGTAGTCCATCCTGAATAGTTGGAGGGTTATGTAGACATTTTTCCATTAGCTTTATAAGTCTTCTCCTTTTTCTCCCCATCCTGATGGACATGCTTCGAAGGTGGATCCTGAGCCTATTTTCCTTGCTCAACGAGATCAATCGCCTTTGCTTCGGCAGGAGAGATGTCTCTTGCCCCCAATGTCTTCTAGAATTATGATCACCTCACTTTCCTTTTAGGATATCTTTCATTTTAATTCATGGACAACGACCTTATCTTCACTTAATGGCTCTACATCTCTCTTTTGGGCATTTGAGCCTTGAGCTTTGAGTGAATCGACTAATGGTAGCCGATTTAAAACTTGTTTGCCATCAAAATCAATTGAATCCAATTCATCCATTTGTTGAGCTTCAGAAAATCTCAATCGTCCTTTATCATTGGACGATTGGATCACTCGACGAAACACATTGCAATTACAAGTATTATGATCAAATGAATTATGCTACTTGCAATATGTAAGCTCTTCTAAGCTTTGAGGTGATGGCAAAGCAATGTGATCAATGATTCTAATAAAATTATTCTTTAGCAAGATATCAAAGACATGATCACAAAAATTAAAGTCAAAGGTGTACTTTGATTTCTTCAGCCATCTCTTTTGTGGAGTTGGCCTTAAAGTTAGGCAAACGATGGGATCTGATTTGACACAAATCCATTTGGCCACACCTTTGCAATTGCCTCTCTTGCCAGATGTTTTAGAATCGATCCTAAAATCAACATCGGCATGGGCAATATTTTTAATCATGGTCCCAAATTATTAAACCCAAGATAATTACAGAATTTGTATCTCCTTTTGGGACCAATTATGAACTGAATTCAAAACAAGTAAAACAACTCACATAGATATAGAATCCAAGATAAACATTTGGGAAAGCTTTAACTTTAACAAAATATTGTCATCGGCCTCTTGATAAGGGATAATATGTTGGCCGATGCAATCTGAATTTATTTCGTGATCAACAAGTAAATTACTTTCCTCAATGGGTCTCTTAATGTAGCAATTGAAATAATATGACTAGATTGAGAATTTTGTAAAATACTTGCACCTTGTACTTTGTTAATCATGCCAAAGAAGTACATGTCCTTGATATGCATGACATTGCCCTTCATCTCTAGAAAACAATTTATAAGGGCTTGACCTCCATCAATGATAGATAAACGCACAACCCCTTTAGCACCTAAAAAATCAAGTCTAGCCAATTTCTTGTGCTTCCCTTGTTTTGATACAACTAGACTTGAGAAGGAACCGATTCGGACTGGATATTGTTTTGTTCGGTCTTGTCAACCGAACTCTTGCTTATATCCGAAGCAGCTTTAATCTTAAGATAGTACTCATTAGATTTGTCTTTCCAAGTAAGAGAAGCATCATATAATTTATTAAAACAAATGTGCCATTTAATACTTCCATGCTCAAGGAGAGAAGGCATGCCATTTAAAATCTCAGTAATTCGGCTTTTTAAAATTGAAGCTGAATCATGAATATTAACTTTCTGCATGTGGTGCTAATTTTTCATTGATTTGGCTATGGTTACTAGTAACATGTGAAGCCGAATCATGAGTATTAATACTTAAATGCCTTCCTGAATTTTCATGAATTCAGCCATAATTATTGGCAACATATGAGGCCGAATCATGAGCATTAGCACTTGCATACCTTGCTGAAATTTCATTAATTTGGCCATAGTTATTAGTAACATATGAGGCCGAATTGTGAGTACTAGCATTTGCATATGATGTTAAATTTATAGGTAGAACCTTTGTTCTATTAGTATGTTGTGCACCATATGAAATTTGAGAGTAATTGGCTAAGCCAATTCTCTGATTCATCGGCATGTCTTGTGGTGGAACCACATATTGCGAGCTTAAAGCCGATAAATAAGGATATGCATGTTGTATGTTGCTAGTAAAATTAAAACTCGAAGAATTCATAGTTGACACTGGCTCTTGACCATAATATCCAGGATGCGTATGACGATGACCATTATCAAAATCATTAGTCGATGCAACATATCTATTACTATTATAACTAGCAACACCAACATGAGAGTTCCTATTACTTGCAAAATAATTCTTATAATCATAAAATGCATGTGCAAGCTGTACCTCGGGGTAATTGTAGTAGTTTTGTGATGCAACACCTAGGCACTCTATGATTTAAAACTTGACCACCTTGCTGAATTTCTAATTGCAAGTGCAACACGCTGCACAATAGCAAACGAGATCAAAGGGGTCAAAACCAGAAGCGATTGGCCTTTTGGGCTAGATGCAATAGTAATGGCGAGCTCAAGAAGATAAATCAGTGAAGAGTAGGGCTAGGGTAAGAAGATTCAGCTACAAAGTAGAGCCGAAGCAAATTCTTCCCCGGCGGAGTCGCCAAAAAGTGTGTTGACGTTGGATATGATCCAAATCACACACTAACAGGGCCTTAGATGCCCGGGCCGCCATGGACCGAAGAACGCAACAAGGATATCACTCTTTGGTAGTGAAGAATGGAGTGGTTTACGATCAAACCATAAAAGGATAACCAACGTGCTTACGTGACGAAGAACCGGCCAGTTTCTAGGCAAACTAGCGAAGAAAACGTCGAAGCTCTCGCCCGAGAGGGACCCCATCTGGGCAAGGACGTCGCCGGGTTGCCCTATGTCAGCCGACAAGTCTAGGGCGCCATCCTTGGTCGTCGGATCAAAGGATGAACATTATGGAGGTTGGAAAAAAGGGTAAATGGTTGGAATAGATTGATTTTGACGATTGGATAGATGGGAACTCAATCGGCACATGTACCCCTTATTTTATATGGGGTAGGGGTGGTCTTATCCTATAGGAAAACCAATATGATACTATTATCATGTCGTTTTATGGAGTTTTTCTTAGATTGGGACAAAACTGTCATGGGCCTATTTAGACCTAATTTGGGTGTCAACAAGTGGCAACCATACGCTGCTGTGGTTTTGCTCCAGGTTCGCTGAAACAGTGCGTGATATATGTAGTAAGGTTAATCTGAAGCTGCGTAAAGATGAAATGGAACTAAAGGCAAATTTACATGGTAAGTACCCGTACCTCTCGCGTTGGAACAAACAGCTGTTTCATCTGGCTCAAAAGAGCTGGTTGGCACAACTACATACCCGTTCTCGTCACCTCCATAAGCAATGGAGTAGCAGCTGCACAAGACCATGAACATAAGGACAGGAGAAGCCATGGATGCAAAGTGATGTGCACTTGAGCTGTAAGGAAAGGATGAGCGCGCGCCGCATTATATAATGCTGTTGGAAATTAGATACCGGTAATATGTAGCATATTTGAATAATCCTAAAGCACATGGTAATTTAACATATATACTTTAACAGAGCTAGATTAATTAAGAGACAACCGGTATCTCAAAATAGATAGTACAAATATATTGTGGAACAATTAAATTACCACTTCCATAAGTGAGACGAGGCAATTTTTCTTATAGCTCTATCAAATGGTATCTGTTTAATGGCGATTTTTATAAACCACAAAGTAATTTAACATATATATTTAATTGCTCTAATAAGTCAGAGCTAGATTAAGAGGCAAGCCGTATTAACTTACTCTCAAATAATGCATACACATATATTGTGGAATTATTAAATTACTGCTTTTCGTAAGTGAAAAGGTATTAGGGCAGTACCAACGGCGAACGAAGAAACAATTTCCACATATTTATTACGCTACTCCAATAAGTATTTTCGGAGGTAGATATTTTTTTTATTTATAGAGGCAGATAAGTTGACTGCCTGTATTAAATGGTATCTATTAATAGGCATTTTCCTTAAAATTTAACATATACTATTTTAATTACTCTAATAAGTTAGAGCTAGATTAAGAGACAAGGGGTGTTAATGACTCTTAAAATGGATACACATACATTGTGTTACAATAAAATTACCCTTCTGTAGGTGAAATGGTATTAGGACAGTTCCCATGGAGAACTAAGAAATGGTTTCCATGTGTTTATTATACTACTTCAAGAAGCATTTTTAAGAGACGGTCACTTTTCATTTACAAAGACAAGCAAGCCGACTGCCTTTATCAAATGGTATCTGTTAATAACCATTTTCAAGAAGCATTTTTAGAGGCGGACACTTTTGATTTACAGAGATGAGCAAGCCTAGTTCTTTTATCAAATGGTATATGTTTATGACTATTTTCCCAAAGTACAAGGTAATTTACCATATATATTTTAACTACTCTAGCTAATAAGTCAAAGCTAGATTAAGGATCAAGCTGCATTAATGACTATCAAAATGGATACAGATATATCATGGAAGAATTAAATTACCACTTCTGTAAGTGAAATGGTTAGGGCAACCCCGATAGGGAACGAAGAAACCGTTTCTATGTACTATTGCAAGACAGGCAAACCAACCGCCTCTATTAAAGGTATATGTTAATGGCCAACTTACTAAAGTACAATAAAACTTAACATATTATTGGCGGTCCTTAATGACCAAATCCGACCGCCAATTAAGTCTCAAAAGAAGAGAAATAAATAGACTTATGACACATATGCATTTACTATTGACATATTTCCACGTATATTGAAAAATTAGTGTTTTGCAGGATATATACATGAAATACATGGGGAGTATGATCAAAAGGCGCAACTCGGAAAGCGTAAAGCAGAAATACACAATGGAATAAAGGAAGAAGGCCCACCTACACAGCAAACCTGGGCGCCAAACCACCGAGGAAGGAGCCCAGGCCCAACCACCAGCCCACCTGGCAAAGGCGGTGGCCAAGCGAGCTAGCCAGGGTGCAGCCGCACCCTAGGTGAACCCGCACCCCAGGCGGCGCAGCCCGGGCCCAGCTTCCTCAGGCGGTGCCATCAATGCACCTAGAGTCGGTTTACGCTAGTTTCCTTATTTTCTCCCGCCAAACCGACCTCTAGCTAGTATATATAAAAAGAGGGGTAGTGCTCATCCTTCAACACACCTCATTTGGAGCCTCTACACCTCACACCACTCTTGTACCCTTTTTACTTTAGTAGTATTTTGGAGCTAGCAAGGGCTACCTTGGAGAGCTTGCTCCTTGGAAGAAAGGAATCTTGGTATGAATAATATGAAGAATTCTTCCATAGTCTATCTCTCATTTTATCAATATTGTTGTGCTTATGAACTAGAGTATAGTTTTCATGTTATGATCTTGACATATGAACTAGCATATAGTTTCTATGTTATGTTATTGACATAACATGTAGAACTTTATGCTTAATCATTCATATAACTTATATGATTAGAATTAGAACTAAGTTGAGTTGGCAGTTTGTCGTTCCTTCAGGTTTGCCCATGTCCTATGCTTGTCGATCCGTAGGGTCAGAGTCCCAGGGGGATATGGGTAGTTTCTTTGTACATGGGCGTGGTGCTCGGGTGCATGGGAACCTTCGGATGTGACGGTGCTCCACGGTTGAGGGGTAGGCGGCAGGTGGTGACAGCTCGGTCCGTCCCTTGTAATCCCCCACATTCGGGTATTCGAATAGGAGTTCGTAAAGCCTCCCATGCCCTGGCAGACCAGTGCACGGATGTCTCCCCATCCATCTTATAGTTAGGTATAGCTCTAACCATGTAATTTGTATGATTATCAGCTATTCTTTGCATGGCTTTATTAGAACAAGCCTGCTCTACTTAGGAACATTCTTTTATTCTTTGTTTCTCTTTTATTCTTGAGGTTGGCCCAAGTGTGTGTCCACTATCCTAAATATGCCATGTTTACCCCTGTCATAAACCTTGGTTCACTTTTCAAGCATGTAATCTTGTTCATATCTATACTAGAATCTTTACACCATGCCTTCTTTTGGGAAAATATAAATAATGATACCCTAAATACTTCCAGGTGAAATGCTACAACGATAGATCCGTGCGTTTGTGGATATTTTCTGTAATCGTTAAGAACTATCGTATTGGTGTTCCTTGGCGGCATTACTAAGATTTATCCAAATCTTAGTAATGGTGCTAAGAAATACCAACATGCATTTCTGGCGCCGTTGCCGGGGATGGATTCTATCTCCATACTTGGTGATCGCGCTAAGAAATGCCAACAAGCATTTCTGGCGCTGTTGCCGATAAGGCATTGGTTAAAAAGAATCTAGTAGGATATGATCATGATCATATGCATGAAGGTAGCCATTGTTTATGTAGGCTAACTCTACTTGTTTTCTCCTGTCATGGATGAAAACAGGATAGTGTATGACCGGTTTCGCCTTGCCGGAAAACTACATCAAAAATCTAGAGGAGATCCTATGGAAGAACAGGTCCCGTGCCGCTTCTTCATCCGCTACTCCTCCGATGAACGAACCAGTCACCCCAGCACCATCCACTACTTCACTCATGGCCAACAAGTCCCTCCGCGACTACGCCGTCCCTGTTGTTGCCAACGTGCCCGTTTGGCCCGCTGTTGCCAACGGGCATTGAAAACTTCAAGCTCTGGACTGGCATCATTACGATGGTGCAGGCAAACTAATTATGTGGTTTGTCGAGCGAGGACATGAATGTGCACCTCCAACACTTCCTTGAGCTATGTGACACCATCGTCATAAAGGACGTCACACCTAAAAGCATCAGGCTCTATCTGTTTCCCTTCTCCCTCGCGGGGAAGGCGAAGTAGTGGTTCTACAAGGACAAGGAAGTTGTCAACACATGGGCAAAATGCTCCACAACGTTCCTCATGAAATTCTTCCCCATGGGCAAAACCAATGCCCTAATAGGGAGAATTTCCAACTTCTAGCAGAATTCCATGGAATCTATGCACGAGGCGTGGGAGATGCTGCAGAACTACATCCAAGCATGCCCGCACCACGGGATAGAGAATTGGCTCATGCTCCAGAACTTCTACGACGGTTAACACGCATGTCCAGAGGGCACATTGATGCCACTGCTGGTGGGGCTTTTCTTTCCCTCACCATTGATGGAGCTACGACTCTCATCGAAAAGATGGTGTCAAATCAAAGCCGGGGGGGAGAACGAAAACAACAAAAAGGCATGCATACCGTGAAGGAGGTGGATATGCTTGCTGCAAAAATGGATTTGCTAATGAAAAGACTAGACGAGTGTGCCGCTGAAAAGGAGACAATGAAGGGCACCATCCAGGCCATAGACTCACAAATGACTTACGAAGTCTGGGGTGAAGTCGGACATCTAGGGAACAACTGCCCCAAAACCCACGAAGATGCCGCGTACATCAACAACGGGTTCTGACAGCAAAACAATATTGGGTGGAACAACCGGTCTCGCCCACAAGGAGGTAATTCGAATTTTAATTCAAATTTCAATTTGAATCAACCTTCCTTGAAAGACCTGGTCTTAGGCCAAGTAAAAATTAATGAAAATATCACTAAAAAGTTACTGAATAATGACAAAATGCTAGAAAATATTAACTAAAAATAGAAGGTCTATCTTCCTCTGTTAAAAATCAATTGAGCTTTAATAAAATGATAGAAACACAGTTAGCTCAGATTGCTGCTGCTATTCCTATTAATAATGAAGGAAAAATCCTGGGGCAACCCGAGAATTCGTTTGAAAAAGTTAATATGGTGACCATAAGGGGTGGTAAGTCCACTCGTGATCCACCAAACCCTAACAATAAAACAGGAAAATCACAAGGGCAACAGGAAGAGGGATCTTCATCATCTACAAAAACACAAAAAGACCAAGAAGAAGAAGGAAGGACACCGCAAGACTTCATCGACACAAGCTACTTGCTGTTCCCCACAAGAAATAGAAAGCAAGCCGTGGACTAGTAATTCGCTCATTTTGTTGAGATGATAGAGAAGATACACGTAAGCGTCCCATTAATGGATGTCTTGCATGGACCTTCTTATGCAAAGTACATCAAAGATATCATGAACAACAAATGACTATTGCCATTCACGGAGGTCATCAAGCTGATGGAAGAGTGTAGCGCAGCTATACTCAACCGCCTACCAGAAAAGGACACTAGGTGCCCCACAATCACATGCTCAATCGGGGCCCAGTAATTTGATCATGCCTTGTGTGACCTAGGGGCTAGTGTTAGTGTGATGCCCAAGGTTGTGTTTGACAAGCTGAACTTCACACACTTAGCACCAACGCCAATGATGCTCCAGCTGGCCGACTCAACGGTCCACTATCTGGTAGGGATTGCCAGAGATATCCCGGTGAAAATCCAGGGTTACTTCGTCCTATTCGACTTCGTGGTGCTAGGCATGGAAACAACAAAAGAGTCGCGCCTCATCCTTGGGAGACCCTTCTTGAGCACTACGGGAGCACAAATTGATGTTGGAGCTAGAGAAATACACTTCAATATCAACGGCAAAGAAGAAAAGTTCGACTTTCGGCCCAGACAGGAGCAATGCTCCATGATCAAAATTAAGTACGGGCCAAACCCGCAAGGCATAAAGGAGGTTGAGATACAACTTCAACCGGTGGGCAGCCTCGTCAAGAAAAACAAAGAAATTAAGAAGAGGACAGAGCAGAAAAAAGTAAAACAAATCACAAAAGAAGAAACGCCAAATATTGTTCCCACACCTCCCAAAAAGAATATCAAGGTGTGGAAACAAAAAAGGATAAGCTCCTAAGTCCACCCCCACACCACCAAAGAAAATCAACATGGTGTGGCGAATGAAAGTACCAGCATCTACATTAACTTCTAGATCATATGTCCCTTCATCAAGCAAAAAGTAAAAGGAGAAAAGTCATGGTCATTGGACTTTAAACGGTGAGCCCTTGCCAAAGGTAAATCGGTAGTTACCCTTTATAGTTATAATTTGCTAAATAAAAGTCGCTAAAATTCTCAAACAATAAAACTATAGTTTACATTCTAAAAAAATAAAAAATAAAATATATATATATATATATATATAATAGTTGTTGAGTTTCTAGTTCACCTTTGATGATTTATACAAGCATGTTTTTGGTTTGAAGTATGGTTATTGATCGATCATACGTTCATAGGTTTCTTAAATTAAGCATGGTGCTTAGGTTAATTAGCCTACCTTGATCAAATATTTAGTTTGACCATTGTACCAAAACTACTGAGTATAGACATGGGTGGAATAAACAAAGGTATAAACCTATTAGTAAAACCACATAAAAATATATAACCTACCTCGGAGTCATCACCAAGCAACATGTCGGACCATAGGCCTAGAGCTAGCTGGGGGAGAGCCCCATAGAGGTATCTTATATGATTTATTTTTTGTATTTGTTTAATTATTAGCATCTAAAAAACTAAAAATTAAAAACACCAAAAATAAAATAAAATATGCTAAAACAAAAAAATACGAATTTCACTCTTTATATGTGTTTTAAGAATGTTTAGTTTCTCCTAGGTTGAAATGATGAATAGTTGCTCTGTCTATAATTCATGTGTGCCTAGGCTGTAACTTAGTATTCCTCAAGATTTAAATTTATTGGCTAAAAATATCTCATCCTAAAAAATTAAAAACTTGTGGGGGGCAAAAGCATGCTTCTTTTCTAGGTTGTTGCGAGTTATGATACGGTACAAATAAAATTTGCTATGATTTTGTTCTAAGAGAAACTTGACATCCTGAGTTTTCAATTTCAAAAATGCTAAAATAAAAAGTTCCTCAATGATTATGAATATCTACCAAGGCCATATGACAAAATTCAAATACAAAACCTTAGTCTTATGCTACTTATTTTTGCATTGAGCTTTGTCAAATTGCTTGTGACCCTTGTTGAGATTCTAGTCATGCACCCATGATCAAGATTCACGTACACCCACAAATAAAATGCTGACTCTTACATTGAGAATTACGCAAAAACATGTGTTTCGCCCACCAAAATAAATACTCCATCCACTTTTCATGAGTCTCTCTCTCTCTCTAAAAGTTTTCATGTGCCAAAAAGAAAGTATAGGCTATGCTAAAAAAAGAAAAGAGAAAGAAAAATAAAATATCCATGCTAAAGAGCATGAAGAAAAGAAGAGAAAAGAAAAGAAAGAAATAAAGATAGCCTATACTTTCAAATAAAAGGGATTCCTCCAAAAGAGAGAGTCATGATTAAAGGAGTACAAGAATATTTTAGAATTAGGAAGATATAAAAATTTCACACACTTGCACGTCTTGATCAAAGTGTATGACTTGCATCTCCATGGATTCGGTTTTTGACTTAACAAAATATGTGATGCAAGTATGTCTTATTTTCATACCTACCCAAAACTCCACCAAGGATGAAAAAGAAGACAAAACATCAAAATGCCTTGGTGAGGTTTTAAACACATTGAGCGATCGAGTGAATCATTTGAGGAACTTACATTTCTTTGCAAAAACTCATAAAACCTCCGGATAGAAGGTTGATCAAGGAATGAATGACTGGTAACTGCCCAAGAACTTGGAGAAGCAATAAGCCTCATAGGGATCAAGGTAAAGGGTGGATAAAAATGCCAACTTATTTAAATTACAGAAGAATACTTTGTTATATGCATGGCAGTTATGAATTATATTCGACATAATAGCAACTCCTGATCAACACCCAATGACTTAGCTATTTGCTCGGGATGAGCAAAGGTTAAGCTTGGGGGATCTTGTTGGCGGTCCTTAACAACCAAATCCGACTGCTAATTAAGACTCAAAACAGGAGAAATAAACAAACTTATGACACATATGCATTTACTATTGACATATTTCCACATGTATTGGAAACTTAGTGTTTTGCAGGATATATACATGAAATACATACGTGGGGAGTAGGATCAAAAGGCGCAACTCAGAAAGCGTCAAGCAGAAACACGTAATGAAATAAAGGAAGAAGGCCCACCTACATAGCAAACCTGGGCACCCAACCACCGCAAATGGAGCCCAGGCCTAGCCACCAGCCCACTTGGCAAAGGCGGTGGACAAGCGAGCCAGCCAGGGTGTGGCCGCACCCTGGGTGCGCCCGCACCCTAGGCGACGCAGCCCGGGCCCAGCTTCTTCACGCGGTGCCATCAATGCACCTAGAGTCAGTTTAGGCTAGTTTTCTTATTTTCTCCCGCCAAACCGACCTCTAGCTAGTATAAAAAGAGGGGTAGTGCTCATCTTTCAACACACACCTCATTTGGAGCCTCTACACCTCACACCACTCTTGTACTCATTTTACTTTAGTTGTATTTTGGAGCTAGCAAGAGCTACCTTGGAGAGCTTGGCTCCTTGGAAAAAAAGAATCTTGGTATGAATAATATGAAGAGTTCCTCCATAGTGTTGCTCTCATTTTATCAATATAGTTGTGCTTATGAACTAGAGTATAGTTTTCATGTTATGATCTTAACATATGAAGTAGCATATAGTTCCTATGTTATGAACTTAACATGTAGAACTTTATGCTTAATCATTCATATAACTTATATGATTAGAATTAGAACTAAGTTGAGGTGGCGGTTCATCGTTCCTTTAGGTTTGCCCATCTACTATGCTTGTCGATCCGTAGGGTTAGAGTCACGGGGGATATAGGTAGTTTCTGTGCATGGGCGTGGTGCCTGGGTGCACAGTAACCTTCGGATGTGATGGTGCTCCACAGTTGAGGGGTAGGCGGCAGGTGACAACAGCCCTGTCCGTTCCTTGTAATCCCCCACGTTCGGGTATTCATATAGGAGTTCATAAAGCCTCCCATATGCTGGCAGACCGGTGCTCGAAGGTCTCCCCGCCCATCTTATACTTAGGTCTAGCTCTAACTATGTAATTTGTATGATTATCAACTATTTTTTGCATGGCTATATTAGAACAAGCCTACTCCACTTAGGAACATTTTTTATTCTTTGTTTCTCTTTTATCCTTGAGGTTGGCCCAATGTGCGTCCACTATCCTGAATATACCATGTTTACCCCTGTCATAAACCTTGGTTCACTTTTGAAGCATGTAATCTTGTTGATATCTATACTAGAATCTTTACACCATGCCTTCATTTGGAAAAATATAAATAATGATATCCTGAATACTTTCGGGTGAAATGCTACAACGATAGATCCGTGTGCTTGCGGATATTTTCTAGTGTTCCTTGACGGCGTTACTAAGATTTATCCAAATCTTAGTAATGGTGCTAAGAAATACCAACAGGCATTTCTAGTGCCGTTGCCGAAGATGGATTCTATCTCCATACTTGGTGATTGCGCTATGAAATGCCAACACATATATATTTTAACTACTCTAATAATTTAGAGCTAGCTTATGAGACAAGCGGTATTAATTACTCACTCGAAATTGATACAATTACATTGTGGAACTATTAAATTACCCCTCCCATGTGAAAAATTGTATTAGGGCAGTACCAACGGGGAACAGATAACATTTTTTTATGTATTTATTACACTACTATAATAAGCATTTTGAGAGGTGGATATTTTTATTTACACAGGTGGGTGAGCCAACCACCTCTATCAAATGTCACTCTCTCTGTCCTGATGTATAGTTCACTTTAACCATTCACAGACAAACTAAAAGAGAGTGCAATAGATGCATACTTAACTTTCTAATCTATTGAAATCTTATTATATTCCCATGATTAAAGGGTGAACTCTTAGTCTCCTTATACAAAATATGGCAAGTACATGAATTACTTTCCTTGTACAAAATAATCATGTACTTTTATTTAAGTAAACATTATCTTCTTGTTTCCCGAACGCACTATATTTAAGGATAAATTTCAAATGCCAGAATGCACTGTATTTGGACGGAGGGATATATGTTAATGCTATTGTCCTAAAGTACATGGTAATTTAACAAATACTCCCTCCGTCTAAAAAAAGTAATGTTCTGTGATTTGAAATATGTCCAAAAAAAATGATGTTAAGAGCTTTAGACACGCTTTTGGCTCATAGGAAGTCGCATGCTTCCATGTGGCGCATGTTAATTAGGCAAGTAAAGCACGGAATATCGTTTTTTAAGGGAATAAGTCCAACAAACCAAGGATATTAGGAATATTTCTCTTCTTAACTAATCTGTCTGAAAAATCCTAAAACATCACTTTTTTGGGACGGAGGGAGTACCATTTTAAGTACTCTATTAAGTCAGAGCAAGTTGAAGGGGCAAGCGGTAGAACTGACTCTCAAAATGGATATACACTTATATTGTGGAACAACAAAATTATCCCTTCCATATATAAGTGTAATGGTATTAGGGCAGTTCCAATAGGGAACGAAGAAATGGTTTCCATGTAATCATTACACTACATACTTCAAGAAGCATTTGTAGATAAGGATTTTTTTTATTTATCACCTTTAATAAAGAATTGGGTAAAAAAGAGCTATATACATATACCAAAATAAAGAAGCTTATGGTGAAAATTAGAGGAATGGGTAGATCGAGTTTCTCAATCTCAATAGACAAAAAGCATTGCCCATCTTCTTTTTTTTTTTTTTGACAGCAGCATTGCCATCTTGGATAAAGAGAGAAACCGGGCCTTTGAGAAAGATCTTGCCACGAAAAAAAAGAAACAGGAAAAAAAAATAGAACAACTATCAATGGCCAATGCCTCTGTATCTTAGTATAAATAAATGTATGCTGATACATACTCACATACCCAAATTGTATGCAGCAGGTCTAAGCACATTTGAACTATATAACTTTATATTGCCATCCTTGTTTTCTTTTTTACTTTTATGAAGGCATTTCCATAGTCAAAGGAAAATATGATAATATGGGTCTCAATATTATCAATCTGTGTATTCTCATAAGGATTATCGATCTGCAAACAAAAAATACTTGCCCTTGATTATCATGTTATTATTCAAGTTTGTGTAAATCAGCAGGCCTTAGCCCGGAAGCCAAATTTACTAGCACTGGTGTCGAATAACACCTCGAAGGTTCGTTGATTCACGTTGCCGAGGACTCCGGTGCTACCATCCTGCCCGGACTCCGCAAATGCGAGGCAGCCATTCACCAGAATTCCGTTGGGAACATCCAGGTTGATAGTGGCTCCACCACTGAACGTCAGGGCAATCTTGGGCACAACGACATTCTTATAACCTGTCAAGTTGTAGCAGGTGTCAAGGTCACCGTGTGGAACCAGCCGGTATGCTTCCATGGCCTTTCTGAATGCTGACCGCAGTGCCCGGTACGCCGTCGACTGGAGGCCAGTGACGACGGTACCGGAGTCTACGATCATGCCCCCGCTGAACGCCGACGGTCGGAGGTCAAGCTTTTTGCCGCCGACTGTGATCCCGGAGAGCGTCACCGTGGAAAACGTTGGCTGTCCGGGGACCCTGCCCATCGGCGTGAAGACGAAGCCAGATGGATTCCTCCCTGCACCAAGGGCAAGAAACCCAGGCTTGCTGTTCACCGCAGGGAGGCAGTACGAGAAGCCGCCACCACCGTACTGTGCGCCGAGCGACTCCGACAAGCGGCCGAGCCCAAGGAGGCCGTCGAACAAGTGCCGCACCGAGCTCTTGCTATGGCCACAACCAAAGTAAAAATTCTTGACGATGGTACCAGGCGCCAGCGTCAGCTTGTCCTTGCTGTACGTGCCCACCGTGCTTGTTACGTCTGCATACGAGATGGCAAACCCGCACGGTTTGCCATTCGTACAGCCGCTGCCGTACGCATCGGCGCTGAGTTTCTTGCACTCGTCGGAGACGCAGGGGACAGCGCTATACGTCGACGAGTGGCTCGGGTCAAACAAGGGGTCCTTCTGCGGGGAGCACTGGCCGGAGCTGCACGGCTTGCACTGCAACCATGACAGGTCGCTGCCGGTGTCGATGACAACGATCTGTGGCAGTGCCGGCGTGCCAAAGCTCACCTTGGCAACGTACTCTAGCGAGTTCACGGAGGTGCCTAGGTGGGCTAGGACGCTCACCTTCTCCCCGTCTCCGTATGTCTCCATGCCCCTCGTTGCTCCGCTGACGATGTAGTTCAGTCGAGCATGGCTTCTGCGGAACATCTCAGCGAAGGACGGCGTGTTTGTTGATAGGGACGGCGCACACGGACCGTGGCGGTGTACTAGCGGAACGTACACGGTGGAGCCGTTCTGCTCCGGCTTCACTGAAACATATATGTGCAGAAATTAATCATAAGGTTTTGTTTGAAGCGTTTAAAGGAAGGAAATAAACCAGATATGATACGCAGGTCCTGTACCTAGCGCTCCAGAGCAAACTGTCTCTGGCTCAAAAGAGCTGGATGGCACCGTCACAAAGCTGCCGTTACCAGCTCCATGAACAGTGGAAAGGTTGAAGCACAACAAAATGGACAGGAGCAGAGGAGAAGCCATGGAAAATGGTGTGCATTTGAGTACTAAGAAAAGGATGGCCCGCCAATATATTTATAAAGCGTTGGAAGTTGGAACCACATCATTACTTGGCATATTTTAATTATCTTTTATAGCAATTTCTTATATTTTAGTTATATATTAATTCCCAAATCACTACTTAAGGCACGTTTGATCCTATTAGGATTATAATAATCAGCTAAAACTATCTAATTATGATCTAAAAAGGCTATATTTGAGAATAATTTATTATAATCAAAACACTAGCAGATTACAGTAATCTTGTAAGGCAATAATGAGCAATACTAAAGTGTTGAATAGGTATTGTCACTTTAACCAATAATAACCACCATAGATAATACAGAGATCCAATCACTCCAGAGTTTTATAATCGTAATCTAGATTATAATAATTTGATACATAATCTAGATTATAACAATCGGCATGTGATCCAAACAGGACCTTATAAGAGGAAGCAAAGATAAAGTAAAGTCAAATAAATATATGGAATGGAATTAGACACTGCCACAAAATGGACACAGATACATAGTGACACAAAATGGATAATCCAAAGTCCAATTGGACTGTAGTTACTTTGGATGCACTTGATGGGATATATTTGGATTTGAATGTCCATAGTCATTTGATTCAAAAAACTCCAAAATCTTTGCACATTAGCTCAAAAAGTTCAGTGTCTATTGGATTTACGTCGGCTTAACCACAGGAGAGGTACATGAATTTTTAGTGTATACTTTTATGTTTATATTGTGGGGCTCATGTATATATCTAGTCACACCGATCTGCACAATGTAGCGAGCAATCATATTAAGTCATCTCCAAAATTTTCAGTAAATTTAGCTAAAATTTAATTTGTGAATGTGAGGTTTCTGTTTTAGGGTCTGACTTTTGACATGGGGCTATATATACATCTAGTCACACCAGTCTACATAAAATAGCGAGCAATCATATTAAGTCATCTACAAAATTTTCAGTCGATTTGGCTTAAAATTTAAGGTGTAAACGCTAGATTTTTAATTTTAGCATCCAACTTTCGATGTGAGGCCCACGTATGTATCTAGTCACTGTTGGTATTTCTTAGTGCAATCACCAAGTATGGAGATAGAATCCATCTCGGCAACAGCGCCAGAAATGCTTGTTGGTATTTCTTAGCGCCATCACTAAGATTTAGTAAACCTTGGCAATGCCGCCAAGAAACACCATTACAATAGTTCTTAATGACTACAGAAAATATCCGCAAGCACACAAATCTATCGTTGTAGCATTTCACCCAAAAGTATTCAGGGTATTGTTATTTATATTTTCCTAAAGAAAGACATGGCCTGGTGTAAAGAGTCTAGTATAGATATGAAAAAGATTACATGCTTGTAAAGTGAACCAAAGTCTATATCAGGAGTAAACAGTGTATAGTTCAAGATAGTGTGACACACACTTGGGCTAACCTCAAGGATCAAAGAGAAAGAAAAAAAAATAAAAGAATATTCCTAAATAGAGCAGGATTGATCTAATATAGCCATGCAAGAATAGTTAATAGTCATACAAATTACATGGTTAGAGCTAGATCTAAATGTAAGATGGACGGGAACACCTCCGGGCACTAGTCTGCCAGCAAGCATGGGAGGCTTTACGAACTCCTATACAAATACCCGAACGTGGGGGATTACAAGGGACGGATAGGTCTATCACCACCTGCCGCCTACCCCTCAACCGTGGAGCACCGTCACATGCAAAGGTTCCCGTATACCCAAGCACCACGCCCGTGTATAAAGAAACTACCCATATCCTCTCAGAACTCCGACCCTACGGATCGACAAGCATAGATCATGGGCAAACCCGAAGGAACGACGAACCACCACCTCAACTTAGCTCTATTTCTAATCATAAAAGTTATATGAATGATTAGGCTTAACGTTCTACATGTTAAGTTCGTAACATAGAAACTATATGCTAGTTCATATGTCAGGATCATAACATGAAAACTATCCTCTAGTTCGTAAGTATGACTATATTGATAATATGAGAACAAGACTTTGGAGAAATGATTCATCTTATTCATACCAAGATCTCTCTCCAAGGAGTCAAGCCCTCCAAGGTTGCTTTGCCTTGCTCTCAAAAGAATACTAAAATGTAAAATAGAGTACAAGTGGAGGTGTGAAGTCCAAATAAGGTGTGTGTGTGAGGAGGCTCTCCCCCTCCTCTTATACAAGTGTTCAAGGCGGTTTCAGCGAATATTCTCCGGAGATCCCATGCAAAACCGCCTTGGGGAGCATTTATTGCACCACCCGAGGAAGATGGGCCCGAGCCACGTCACCTCGGTTGCGGACGCACCCTGGGTGCCACCGCACCCTGGCTCACTCGCCTGGGCCACCGGCTTTGCCAAGTGGGCTGGTGGCTGGGCCTAGACCCCTTCCTCGGTGGTTTGACACCCAAATTGTCTGGGTAAGTTGGCCTTTTTCTTGTTCCTTTGCTCATTTCTGAATTATGTTTCTCTGGATTGCGCCTTTGGAATGATTTTCCACTGTATTCGTGTATAGGCCTGCAAAACATTGATCTTCTAAATACATGTGGAATTATGTTAGTGGCAAACACATATGTGTTATAAGTCTGCTTATTTCTCCCCCTTTTTGAATCTTAATTGGCGATCGGATTTGGTCATCAAGGACCGTCAATAGTCACATCAATGCGCACAAAGTATTGGACAATGTCATGCTCAACAAAATTTCAATCGATTTCAATAAAATTTTAAGGTTTGAACGAAAGCTTTTAAATTCTAAGATCGAGTTTTTGATAGAATTAACTGGTAGTTATGATAATTTCGTTATTATTAGATTATATTAGATGGATTGGACATAAGAGCAATTAGATTGAATTGGATTGGATTTTTCCCCTTGGATTTTAGTTCGATTTATCTATAAGGATCTAGATGCTATTCTATTGCCACCTCGCTGCACCACGTCGGCGTCCAACGCTGGGCCGCCGCTGCTTCAAAAGAAAAAGAAAAGCAAAAAGGCACACACAAGGTCCAAGATTTGTGGAATACTGAGAGCAAAAAAACTAAATCATACTGTGATCATTGCTCATTTCACGATGAAGAAGGGTAAAAATGATCTTTTCACCCTTCGCTTAACATGATTAGAGTTGAAACTTGACCATAGTGTCATATTAGACATGAAAGAAAGAGATTGTCAAATAAGGAATTTTTCATTTTGCAGGACCAAACAAGGGTTCATTTCAGTAGTGTCAAAATAATTCTCTCCACTATGAGAAAAATATTCACAGAGGAAAAGATAAAAAGGAAGCTTTGTTTATGGTCCATAACAGTAGTATGGCGTGGCTAGCGCCTGGACGTCCAGATGGACGTGCGCGTAGCCCGCCCCCGTCCGCCGCGCCGCGCCGCGCCCCTTCACTGTGCCCCGCCCCGTCACATACCCCGTCTGCCGGCCCTCGGCTTGCCATGCCCCATCCCCCGGTGCCTGGGTCGTGCGCCCATCACTCACTGCACCCCGTGACTCTTCGAATAACATGAAACACTTGAATACATCATACGTCTAAAACACATAAAACATTTAGAACATATGCATATAAAACACTTTTAACTTGCAACATGAAAACACTTGCTGCAACATAAGACTGAAACAGATTAAACATTTGAGCAAACACTTGTGATATACCTTTGAAGCACTTGCAACATATGCCACATGTATAGCATCCCGATCTATTTTTGCAATATCCATATGAAACACTTTGCAACATACCCCTGAAACACTTGAAACATATATTTATAACATAGGGGAGAGAGAGGCCGGGGCTGGTCTATTTCGGCCGTCGGGGTGGGAGCCCGCAGCGAGCGACGGCGTGCGAGCACCACCAGCACCGGCCACGCTCGTGGGTGCCCTTGGCTCGACCGGAGACGACTTGAGGCACCCCGGCACGTGCGCCCAGCGGCCACCAGTAAGGGCAGCGGCGCGCGCGACGGCATGGGAGCTAGCGGCGCAGGTGGGGCGCGCTGTGGCGGGAGCGAGGAGCAAGAGGCGCGGATGGGGCATGCGATGGGCGGGAGCAAGGAGCGAGCGGTGCGGATAGGACGCGCATCGTGGGGAGGCAGCAGTAGTGAGGCGGAGTGGAGCGCGCGGCGTCCGGACGAACGAACACCCGCACCACAACATTATCGAATGTAGTAGGCTGTTGTACACTTATATAGTTCCCGACATTCACATATGAGGTGACTTTTATTCAAGTTCTCTTGCTAGATTATAAGAACGTCTAGAAGCAAATACATCATGTCCTTATCAGAATATGATATTTAGTACTGCCTGAATGCCCCAATCTCTGAAGGAGTTGCTAAGAAGTGCTCGTCCTATTGGCTTGGATGGTGCTTAATATGAGGAACCCATTTACAGAGCACGCGTCACAAGGAAATAAATCAATAAGCATCATGAGCACACAGACGTACGTTCCCATGTACTATCACCGAACCACATATACTGCTTCAGCATGCACCGGCTCGGAATCCGACCTTACCACGGCCGGCATCGTAGAGCACCTCGAGCGTGCGCTGATTCACGTTGCCGATGATGCCGAGGCCGACGTCAGGCCCTGACTCCCGGAAGGCGACGCAGTCCTTCACCAGAATCCCATTGGGGACGTCGAGGTCGATGGTGGCGCCGCCACTGAACGTGAGCGCGACCCTCGGCACGGTGACATTGCTGTAACCAGTGAAGTTGTAGCAGGTGTCAAAGTCCTCGCTTGGCACCAGGGGGTACTGTTTCATGGCCTTCCGGAGCGCTGCCTCCAGCGCCTTGTATGCAGTTTCCGGGAGCTCCGTGACGACCGTGCCGGAGTCTACGAGCATGCCACCACGGAACGCCGATTGCGGGATGTCCAGCAGCTTCCCACCCACGCTGATGCCTGTCATCGTCACCATGTATGACGTTGCGTCCATCGGCAGGTGCCACATCGGCGTGAACACGAAGGCCGACGTGTTGGCGCTCGGCGGCGTTCCGAGGGCTAGGAACCCCGCTTCGCTTTTCAGCGCCGGGAGGCAGTACGAGAAGACGCCACCGTAAACCGAAGACGTCTGCACGATGAGCGACTCCGGCGCGCCTCCGAGACCCAAGATGCCTCCGAGACCCAAGATGCCGTCGTCGGGTTCGCGCTGGTCGCGGCCACAGCCGAAATGGAAATCCTTGACGGTGATCCCCGGAGCCAGCGTCAGCGTCTCATTGCTGTACACACCCCTCGTACGCAAGCCGGATCCGTACTCGACGGAGTATCCGCACTGGGTGCCGCCGCTGGTGCAGCCGTTCTTGTAGTGGTTTCCGAGCTTCCGGCACGTGTCGGTGTCGCAGGCGATGGGAGCGTACGTGGAAGACTTGCTGGGATCAAAGAGAGGATCTTTCTGCGGGTAGCACTTGGTGGAGTTGCACGGCGCGCACTGCACCCACGTGACGTCGCTGCCGGTGTCCACGAGGAGGACTTGCGGAACGGACGGCGTGCCGAAGTCCAGCGTGACGACGTACTCCAGCGAGTCCACAGAACCACCTAGGTGGGTAGGGATGGTCACGGCGGCAGCATCTCGCGTACTCGCCATGCCCATGGACGCTCGGCTCTTGATGTAGTTCGTGCGGGCGCGGCTACGGCGGAGCGTCTCGGAGAAGGACGGCATCGGCACGTCAGAGTACTGTGACGGCGCGCACGGCCCGTACCGGTGCGCTAGTGGCACTGACGCAGTAGCGCTGCTGGGCTCCAGATTCACTGAAAGTCATCATGCGTATAAATGGTTACGTGATCTCAAATGTGCAGGCGGCCAAACAAGTGACGACGACGAAATATTGAGGTCTCACCTCACGTACCTCTGGATGCAGAGCATACTACTTCTGGCTCATAAGACCTGCGTGGCACCGCTACAAACCCATGCTCGTTGCCTCCATGAGCGATGTAGCAGCAGTAGCTACACAAGACAACGAACAGAAGCAGAGGAGAACCCATGGAAAAATATGTGCACTCTGAACAAAGGACAGGATGAGGACGAACTAACTTATCATAGATGAATTATATAAGCATGTCTCAACTTGGATTCACAGATATCCGCCGTGAGGGCGCGAAGACTGCTAAGATGAAATGTCTTGTTATCAGTATCCAGGAGTCCTCAAACTCTTAGTAGGACGAGATTTCCTATTTGTCGTTTGTGTGTTGCTGCTTTGCCACGTACGCCCCATCTTTATTCTTGTAATTGACACACATACATTTTTTAATTCTAAATCGCCGCCATCAGAACTTTGATTATTATATGTGTGGGCAAAATTCATCACAGCACATGTACTCGCGCCGCTAGCAGGTATGAAAATAAATGGCCCATCACTCTGGCAATGTAAGAATTTGCTGAAAGACATCACAGCTATTAAAATAGTAATTTCTAGCCAAGTAGGATATAGAAATGTTAGAGCAAGTATAGTAAAGAGATGTAGGGTGCACCATATGTTGATGTGAAGGAAAGACAGAGGAGAGTAGAGAGAGTACAAGCGGGCTGGAAGTTTATAGGAATCAAGAAACTTCGTAAGAGTAACAAGTGGATCACAGATGAACCAATTGCTATATGAGTAGGCCAAAAGGTAGTCTGTAAACAGACCATATTATTAATCTTGGTCTTATGAGAGGGCCATTAATCCTAGGTGGTTCAACTGTCTTTGGTCCGCACCAAAGTGAAGTTGGTTAGATTCAACTGTCTTGGACCCACACGTTAAAGCCGGCTGAAGCTGATTTGTTGTGAGAAAAAAATACTGTAGATTGTAGCTGATAAGCCGGCTGATAAGTTCAAGCGAACAGGCTATCTCCGGCGAGCTTCCTACACATGTCGGTGTTGCAGGCGATGAGAATGTACATGGAAGACTTGCTCGGGTAAAAGAGAGGATCCTTCCGTGGCTAGCATTCGGTGGAGCTGCACGACGCCACTACCGCCTCACTCGCTCATTGCTTGTTAGCTATGTTAGCTGTTAGTTTGAGTCATGTAGCAAGATGTAATCCCGTTGAACATTGTGTAGAGTCGCAGTTAGTTGATTTGATGCAGAATTACGGGTGGTTGGTGATGTGCCCTGGCCACGCCATGACCGTCATGTGTCTGTCCTGCCACGACGTCACGCACTGCGCGTCCCATGGCGATCCTAAAGAAAGGGATGTCATGGAGCCAGGCGGGGTGTTCGAGCTCCAATCCCATGCATCCATCTATCTAAAGCAATGAAAAAAATGTAGAAAAGCTGTGGTAGCTGGCAGCGCCATTGTGTTCTTCTTCTCCAGTTCGCGCGTGTGTTTCTCCAGTGTTTCAGTCGTCGCGAACTCGCGATCACCGCTGATGTCGTGTGTGCCGTCATCAATCCAGGAGCTGAGCTCGGTCTTGGTTTCAACAACTGGTATTAGATCCGGTCGTGGTTGCAGCCGGTGCTCTCATCCCCATTGCCCAAAGAGGTGGCGGCGAGCGGAGACGAAGGAGATGGGCGACAACAGGCCAGGTACCAGCGCGGCATCGCAAGGCGTCAAGGAGAGTTCCGTAGCACGGCCGATGCTGACTCGCACAAACTATGCGGAGTTGGCGATGTTGATGCAAATAGACTATGAGGCGATGGAGATCTTGGATGCAATCGATCCAGGAACTTCGGTCAGGTGCTCAATCAACCGTCAAACCATGAGCGCGCTGATGAGATCAGTGCCGAAGGAGATGTGGGGAACGCTGGGCTCCAAAAAGACCGTAAAGGAGGCTTGGGAGGCGGTACAAACCACATGAGGATTGGTGCTGATCGCATGAAGGAAGTAAACGTCAGAAGCTGCTGAAGGAGTTCGTGAACATTGAATTCAAGGTGGCAAAGAGCGTCGAAGACTTCGCCATGCGGATCACCGAACCTCGTCGCCAACCTAAAATCACTCGGCCAAAATATTCCAGCATGTGGTGCCGTCCCAGTTCAATCAAGTCGCAGTCTCAATTGAGATGTTGTGCAACGTCAAGAACCTCACAGTGGATGATCTGGTGGGGCGACTTCGTGTGGCGGAGGACCAATTTGAAGACAAGATAGAGCAGATCACTGATAAGGCCGGTAGTGATGAGCCCATGGCTCCTCAAGTCAGTCCATCTATTATTTTTTTTAAAGAAGTGCAAGGTGTTAAATATTTCAACTCCAATTGACTTATTGGGAAATAATATGAAAGATACTTCTTTTATCAAATTTGGCTCATTTTATTTTCAAGTGAAGCAAAACATCATGAAGGATGGGATTTTTTACCTGGTACGGCTACTACGTCAACAAAGATTATATTTTGTGGAGATAATTTATCCAAAGAGGAGTTTTGCCAATTCAAGAAGCCACCTGATATAAGAAGCAAAATAATGATGGGCTCCAATTTTGTTGATGTATGATGCTTGCTGAGTTGTTTTATTTGAGTTATATATATGGAGCAAAGCAGATAAAAAGCGATACAAGCTAAGATCTCCTAGGTCGGTTCGACATGCATTGCTGGCTGGTTATATTAGTTAGCGAGATAATTATGACTATTATTAGCAACCTAGCCGAATTATTATTTTACAATATTTCAAGTCACAACTTTCGTTACGTGTGCCTGCATGCCCTTGGTCAAGTCGGACTGTATTAGTAGTTTGGGTCTGGTCTGTCTTTTGGCTTGTGTGTTAACGAGTCATAGTTCGGTCTACCGAGTCGGAGAATTGGGCCCTGCGTGGCTATATCCACGACATCGCCCTTTGTACGGTCCAGTTTATTGTGGATTTTGCCAAGCAGTCGCTCTAGAAACATTAGATGGATTCTTCATACTGAAATTATCTTCTGGCTCCCTGTGGATCTGTGAAGTGTGTGATCAAACTGCTACTACTTGTTGGCCAGATCACACACACAAGTGGGGAATTGGACACTCCGGAGATTAGATGGCAACAATAACCATGGTTGCTTGTAATTTCATTATATAGAAATAGGAAACTTGATTCGTAATAATTTCCTCAAAAAAAAAAAGCTTGATACATAAGTAAAGCATCTCAACTGCTATAGGATATTCCAACTACGAAGTAGATGTTAAGCATATTCTAGATGCTAAGATAGAAGATGGATACCGCTTTAACAAACTCAGAGTTTAACTAGATAGATAGGTAGAGAAGCACTTAGGCTTAACTCTCAGTATTATACCTAAGCCTTGTGCTCAGCCTTAGGGTTGATCCAAATCAGCCCAATCCTTCCCCTCATCTCCCGGAACGACTTTGTTCTCTCCAGTGACTTGGTGAGGTGCTGATATGGTTGGCCTTCACACTCCCATCTTCCAAGCAGCTTCTGATGAAGTGATATCTTTTCCTGATGTGCTTGCTCCTTTCGTATGGGAGAGCTCCGCTTCCAGATTTTCAACACTGCTCCTTAATTCTACAATGGAGTGAATCCATTGGATTCCTAGGAGGGGGCAGGGTAGGGGGCTGATTAGAATTGATTCTCTACTGATCTCCACAAGAATATACCTGGGAGCAGGGTAAAGCGGGTTTTTTAAGCTCCGAGCTCCTAGTGTAAATGGAAAAGTGATTCTCTCCTGATCTCCACTTGAATCAGTTGACATTTTGAGCGTTTGGCTGGTTGGGAGTGATTTTTGTAAGAGAAGCTGAAGCTGGATGTCACACCCCCAAAATTTCTATTTTGGGTTGTGAATAGTTTACACTAAATAAAATTAATGATTTTATAGTCTTCTAAAATTTCAAAGACTTAATTAAACTTTTAGTAATTTGAATGGTGCAAAATGTGAATTTTAAATAACTTTTATAATTTAATTTGAAAGGATGTTGCATTCATGCCGGTTGCATTTGGTGTTTTTGAGTGCAAATGGTTGTAAAATACGGTAGGACGACGTTTCTTTCTCTCCGGGAAAATTTTCAACCTTTTCTGGAATTAAATTTTCTTTTCCTTTGAGCTTAATCTTTTTCCTTGATCTTTCCATCAATCTTTTCATGAGGTCAAAGTACTTTATTTGACTTCCTCATCCTTCAATCTATCTCTAGAATTTTTCCGGGGATTTTTCTGAGCTCCAGGTATTTTTCGTGGCTTAAATACTAATTCTAGATTCTCTAGAATTATTTTTATTCACGAAATTAATTAAATCCAAAATTAGCCTCTAACCCTAATTTTCCATCGACCCAAACCTGGCATATAAGTACATGCCGATGTTCTCCTCGACGCTCTCTCTGCAGATCCGCAGACGAAATTTTCCGACCAAACCATGGCGTTTCGGTGTCAACTGCCACCACCTCGAGGTTTCTCTCTTCGTCCTCTACACCGGCACGCCTTTAGTTTCGCGAATCTGTGTCTGTTTCATCGTTTCGCCATCACTTCTTCTTTTCCGGCGAACTTCACCATGTTTGTTCTCTGTTTTAGGCCATCTCCGGCCATGGCTGCGCCCCTCCTCGCCTTGGGCCTGGCACCGCCGACCCTGGCCCTTACCCGCGTGCCCTTTCCCCGCGCCGCGCCCTGTGGCCCCTTCGCGCGCCCCTGCTCGTGCGAGCAGGTTGGCCACCGCCGGCCTTCAGGCCCCATGCAGGAGCTGCTGCCGCCGCTGGCTTGGCGCAGCCGAGCGGGCTTCCTCCCTGCGCCCCCCCCGTGAGCCAGGAGCACCGTAGCCTCTGCCGGCTGGCCGGAACGGCCAAGCCCTCCCTCCCCGGCACAAAGAGCACAACAGAGGTGCCCTCATGGCTGTCATACTGGATGTATTCCAAAGGAAGAAGATGAAGGACTTTTTTGCGATTATTTATTTTCTAAAATCACAGATAGGTCCCTGGTCTTTTTAACTTCCATCTATTTCTTCTATAATTCATTCATATCTAATCTGAATTCAAATCTTTTTGTCCAGCTCTCCAATATATATTTCTGGCCTTGTTTAATCATGCCACCACTATATATTTCTTCAATGTCATCACATTTCAAGTGAAATACCTGAAATGCCCTTCTTGTCGATAAACCTTGCAACGTCCCTATCTTGTCCGTCCGATCTCTATTTTCAGTGGTTTTTGTGCTCACGTGATCATAGAAACAAGCCCTACATGTAAGTAACATTTTCATAAGTCGTTTATCATGTTTGTTGTACTGCTTTTATTTATTTGTGCATGTTTGTTTGTATGTTTGTGCACCTGAAGTTACTATGAGTGGAAGAAAAGCCGTTAGTGGATCCCGAAGACCAAGAGTTGAGTTGTCAAGTGTCTAAACAGTGTTATGAGGCAAGTGTCCTTGACCATACTTGCACCTATCTTATTTTATTTTGAGTTAGTTTAGATAGACCATTAGTTTGCAAGCAGAGTCTAAATTGAATCCCATGTTAGGGTTTACTAGAACTTGTTACATCATCATTGAAACCCGGTTTGGATGGGTAGAATCATGCTTAGCCTTGCAGTCTTGGGTTGGAAGGTTTAATATTTAACTTTGACTAATGATCTATACAACTTTTATGTGGGTTGGTAACCGGTTGGCGGTAGTAACATGGTGAGTAGGCAAATTCGGCAGGATGGACTGTTTGGTTGAGGTTGGTTTATTCCATGGTATGGTGGCTGATGTTGGTGGATTGGGTTTGTGCTAGTATCCTGCCTAGATCCCAAGGACTAGTTCTTGAAGCATGTAACCTGGCTTAACAGCGCTGCCATGAGGTCAATATGGTACTACCTAGCTAATTAATTAGTTTCCTCCAAGTTATGCTACATCGGGATGATTTGTGTGGCTCAAGAGGGGTCCCCTATGGTCGCTGACTTATGTATGGTAGAGAAACCTTAGAGGTAGGTCACTAGTGTAGGACTGGGTTGCAATCCTGGTTGGAAAACCCTCTTTAGTCCTGGTTGCCCAACCGGGATTACGAATCTAGGAGTAAAGCCCCCCCCCTTTAGTCCCGGTTCTAGGAACCAGGACTGAAAGTGGACCTTTAGTCCCAGTTGCTATTACCAACTGGGACTAAATGGCCAACAGACATTGCATTGGGGCTGGCACGTTTAGTCTCGGTTGGTGTTTCCAACCGGTACTAAAGGTTCCTTTATTTTTTCCATTTCATTCCTTTTCAATTTATGGTTTCTTTCAATTCTTTTTTGTTTCGATTAGCGTTTCGTATACGAATTCTACGCTACTAATATACGTCCATATATATGTACATATAAGGTTCCGTTCAAGCATTATATATAAATAACACACACACACACACTATATATATATATATATATATATATATATATATATATATATATATATAAATATTTCAAGAGGTTGTGCATGCATGAAATATGTACATATATAATAAAGTCACAAATGTACTCATGTCCTTGGGATTTCTTGCAACCCTAATCTTCCATCGTTAGGCTACTAGGTATGAATTCTCTAGGGTCATAGTAGTACGTGCCCTTGGGATCTATGACCTACTCCAAGAGAAGTCCTGACAATGCCTCTTGAATTGCTTTGATCTGGTCACATCGCAGGACCTTTTGCTTACTCCATTCAATCTTCAATTCGAATGAAAGGAAAAGTATGAATATATATATATATATATATATATATATATATATATATATATGATTATATATCAACACAATGGTAATAAATAGATTGTGTATATTTTTTACGTCCTTCGAGGATCTCTTCACTTGTTCTCCTTGAGTACTCCATCAGGAACTCATAGACATAGTATCCACATAAGTTGTTCCCCGATCCCTGCTGTAGACACCACTTTACGAGAAAAAGATTCATCATCAACCAATGAAGCATGGTAATAATGAATTGAACTAAATAAAGATGCGGTGACCAAGATAGTACTTACTGGATATTGGACTATATGCAGAGGCACTTCCCAATTACCATAATGGTGTTTTGCGGCCAACGTTTTCCAAGCACTACTCAACAAAATAAACAAATGGAGTTATATCATTAAAATGGCATAAGAGAGTATACAATGTGTGCGAGACCGAAATTACCACTAGAGTATATCGAGGATTTCTTGGTAATCTGCTCAGGGTTTTGTCGCTGAGTCAAAGATTTTTACGCGACTCCTGGTCATATCGATGATCAGTAGTATCTAGTGAACGCTACATGTTTATACATAGGCACAACTCATTAACTAAAGTCGACATGGAGTAAGCAAAATAAAATGGGCACAAGACATTCACACTCACTTGAAGCCATATGGGAAGAGTATCCGTGTCTTTTTAGCATTCTTATCTAAGAACCTGAACAGAAGCTTCTCCACTTGAGGTCACCATTTATCATATGGAGTAACCCTGTCCTTGAATACGTGATTCAGATCAATGAAACCAACCTCAGTCATCGCTTTTTTTAGTTTTAGCATCTCATATCTGCATATATATAGTACAATATATATAGTGTGAGGATAACTATATATGAACAACAAACTAACATGCAAGTTACTTCAATTCAATTGTAGAAAGAATCACTTACAGACACCAACAGCTGATGAGAGATTTGTCGAGAGCGTCCCGGTGTAATAGTTGGTGTAATTCATTGAACTCAATATGTACAACGTCATAGCCCAAGTAATGCTCTGGTCTCACTCTGGCAACAATCCATGCTACTTCGTCATTCTTGATCACTTTTAAATACCACTTGTTCAACAAGAACATCTGCGTACCCAGTGATGAGTATTACTCAGGGTTGACAAGACTATGGCCATACACATAGGTCTGGTAAATATCATAGTCACCTATTGGTATCGATGCTCCCCCATGAGTTGTTCAGCTATGAGACCTGTGGTGGCCATGAAGTCTTGCAGTGCCTCCTTATCTATTGGACCGCACGGTGCATTTGTGAAATCACCCTCAACAAATAATGGGTCGATAGATTGCTTAGATTGCTGCCCGAGCTGTGTAACATCTTTCCCTGCTCTCTTCGCTTTCAGCGACGCCTTATATGACTTGTCCAGAGAGCGTTCATAGTTCGATAATGGCGAGGGCTTACGTGCCTCACACTTCTTTTTCTCGCGCTCATTGATTTTTTCCTTAGTTCTTGTTGGGCTATGTAGTGCGGCATTGGTGGGTTTTTCTCAAGTTCCAACCTTCTTGCTCTTGATTCTGCTAAACCTTGCTTCTAGTTAACCAAATCTTTTTGTGCCGCTGCTTTTGATTCCTCTTTTAGACTGCTCGTAAGGTAGCTTCTTTGGAGGGGGCTTTGTTTTACGATGGCTGGCTTTCTTCTTCACCGGGGACTTCACCGGGGGCGGGGGCCTCTTCTGGCTCTACGGCGTGGGATACGAAGGAGGGGGAGACTACCTTGGAGGAGATGGAGATGGAGATGCAGCCGTGCCATGGAACACATCATCATCGTCTAGAGCACTCTAATGATCATCATGGGATGGAAGTGGACTCAAGTTGGGAGACCTATGAGTACAAAAATGATTGGGACTAAATGGTTATTACATGAGAAGCCAATAATTGAGAATGATTAATTATTGAAAAAATGTTTCATTCACTTTCATCCGCACCTATCATGAGGTAGTTGAGGAGGAGGCGATGGTACCCTAGCCGCCGCATCGGGAATAATGATGTAGCTCTTGCGCACTAAAATGAATGAATGCTCTGCTTATCCTAAGGTCTTCTCCCCATCACCTCCAGGAAAGTCAAGAGGCACTTCCCTATAGTCTTTGATAACTCTATCCACCAAGACGCTATAATAGCCAGGTAGAATTGGATTCTCATGGATTGTTGGTGTCTTGTCGGGGACCATAGAAGAAACAATACCGTGCACCACCGAGACTGTGGCACCGGTATTCCCCAAGGGAATGTGCAACTCACATGGTGTCAAAGGCACGGTGATGTCATCTAGAGGGAAGTGTTGCAATGCTTCATCTTGATTTGGGAGCTTAGTGGAAGCGCATCTACTTCTTAGCTGAGGGGGGCTAATGTTGATTGCATGCTCTGATGTTGATGACTGCCTTTGGCTACTCAACTGTAGTGCCACTTGCCATTTGATTTCCTCTTGCATTCTCGCCTGCATGCTTAGTTCTTGCTCCCGTGATTGAAGCATTGCCTCCTCTAACATGCGGATTCGCTCTGCCTTCTCATCCTTCCTTCACTAGTGGCTTCTATAGGTAGCGGCGTCCTTAGGGAAGCCATGCTGCTATGAAATCAACCCTTTGCCTCATGTTCACCCAGGGTGTTTAGGAGTCTGGAGGGCATACGTGAGCTCATCCTTCTCTCAGTTGGGCACAAAGGCACCACTCATAGAAGCATCTACAATATAAAAAAGTCTTCGTGCTGCTTCTTTGATTGTTCCACTAACAACTGACTCTCCTGTCTCTGGGTCCAGTGATCCCCATGCGTGAAAAACCAATTCTTGGAGCGTTCAGGCCAATCGATTGAAAATGGTTGGATCCCTTTGGCAAGCAGGTCTTCTTCCATTCTTTGCCACTTTGTAATGGCACTCCTGTAGCCACCTGATCCCGTTTTGTGATGGTACTGCTTGTGTCACGCATTCTGTTGGTTCCTTCTCACCTGTTCGTCACCCTCTTCCGAGATCTTGCACCTCACAAATTCAGGCCAGTCGTCCCTCAACTTTTTGTACAGGCTATTTTCACTGAAATCTGGAGTCAGATTCTTCTTGACAAATTCAGTGTACCACTTCTTCTTCTAGGTCTGGAATTGTGTGGCCATCTTCTTAAGAGCCCAACTTTTAACTAGATTTCTTAAATCTTCTCCTGCTGGTAGAGTGAAATGTGCAGTGACTGAATCCCAAAGAATGTCCTTTTCTCGCTCAGAGACAAAACTGATCAGAGGATCTGTTGACGTCGAAAGTGATCCGAATCAAACACCAATAGGGCCATGGATGCCTGAGCTGCTACAGACTGAAGAACGCAGTGAGGATGTCACTCTTTCGTGGTGAAGAACGGAGAGGTTTACAAGCAAACCACCAAAGGATAACCAACATGCTTATGTGATGAAGAACCGGCTAGTTTTCAGGCAAACTAGCAAAGAAACCATCGAAGCTCTCACCCGAGAGGGACCCATTAGGGCAAGGACATCGCCGGGTTGCCCTAGGTTGGCCAGCAAGCCTAGGGCGCCATCCTTGGTCATCGGATCAAGGGATGAACAGCATGGGGGCTGGAGAAGAGGGTAAAAGGGTTGGGGTAGAGGTAATAGATTGATTTGTTTGTCGATTGGATAGATGGGAACTCAATCGGCCATGATCCTCTCATATATATAGAGGGAGTGGTCTTATCCTAGTAAGAAACCTCTCCAAACCTTATTTTCCAAGTTTCCCATGAGTTTGGAACAGTTCGGATCGAAATCCTATTGGTGCGGGACCTATGGGATACCGTGCAAGGAAGGGAGAAGATCTAGTCTAACTAGGATTCCTCCCATGTAATCTTAGTAGTAGTATTATTCTGTAATCCTACTAGGGTTCTCTCATTGTAAACCGACTAGGATTCTGACCTCCTGACTATATATAGGAGGGCAGGGTTCCTAGAGACACGACTTTGACGACACAACACTTGACAATCAATACAACGCAAAGGCTAACGCCGACTAGGCATAGGGCTATTACTCGATCAGCGATCGAGGGCCCAAACCAGGATAAATTGACTCTCTCTTGCATTAACCGTCGAGTTCCGCATACGCTGAAGCCCGAACATACAGCTCCGGGTACCCCCGTGGCAGGCTATCGGTGGTCAAACATCGACAGCTAGCGCGCCAGGTAGGGGCTTTCGATGACTTTGCATCCGAGAGCTCGATGGACCTCGACAACATGATCTTCTCGACAGGATCAACCTTCATCTTCGGTTCATGGATCTGCGAGGTAGGTGACAATGGCAAGCTCCAAAGCCGTCTCCTTGAAAATTCGGATCACCGTGAAGACCATTCTATTTCGGTGACTACGATAGATCAACTTGCTGGAAGATTCATGCGGCTCGCGATGTTCGATCCAACTCAGATTTTGCGGCTTCACGCATCTGATTCAAACTCAGGCTCTGCTTCCGAGACGGAGTCTTATCCGAGTTCTTTCGGAAAACCGAGTTCTTTTCCAATAAGGCTCCGGAACACGATATCAACCTATCAAGAATACAACTCAAAGTACACTTAGAGTACTCTAAAGAAGACGGATCCTCTTTCGTTCAGTCTGGGCAACATGGCAACGTCTTATCAGGCATAGCTAGAAAGATCTCTTAATCCAGCGCTTGGAATACCACTGACAGGAGCTCAGAAAGGTCTCGTACTAACCGTAACATCGCAAGACTGCATCATCCACTGGCTAGGTTCTGTTCCTAAGGATAGTAGTACCCGGCTAGTTGACACAACAACGACAGCAGCTCTACCCTACCAAGAAGGAGACTCAATCTGCGACCCTGAAGCCAACAATATGGAAACCAATGCCGATGACAAAACAACTCACGCTCGAGAAGTATTCATGATTCGCCATCCTCGATCACCTTTGGCCCCCCTAGAAGCGCCCGACGTCAGGTCTTCCGATGAATCCGAATCCAACATATCACCATTTACCCAGGGGCACGATGGTGAGACTGAGAGTCAGAGGCAAGCTAGAGAGAGAAAGAACAAATTAAAACAAGGACGCCAACGCCATGCTAAGCAGCGCAAGGAAGCTTGGATCAAATATGAGTCAGACCTAGCCAAGTACAATAGAAGAAAATCAGAGCGAGAAGTCGAAGAAGGACGAGCAACGAATACACCCTACGATAAGATCCAAGAAGCACTAGAAGAACTCAGGGCGACTTCACATCCCAATGAAAAACAAGAACAGCTCCGGGACTTCCTCCGATCAATAGTCCTAAGGACGCACGACGGAAGGGCCCGCTCAAGACTACCTGACAGGTCAACATCTCATGAGTAGGAAGATCAAAATCAAAGGAAGTCCACTTTCGAGAGACTTGGACCAAATGGAAGTCACAACAGAGAAAGTAGAAGAAATCATAGTCAAAACGACCGAGTCAAACAACCAAGAAAGGCCAGAAGCAAAACACCTACTCGGATAGCCACGCAAAACTACTCTCACCAAGACAACAGTTGGCAAGAAGGGGGCGCTGAATCAGAATACACAGAAGCTAGAACGCACGATAGATTCCCCTATTTTGCAAACAGACTTACTTCAATACAACTGCCTCACAAGTTCAAGCCGTCCAACCACTCCAAGTATGATGGCAAGACTGAACCAAGGCAGTGGCTCAGGATTTACTCACAATCGATTGAATTGGCTAGAGGAGACGATGACATCAAGACCTTGTTCTTTCCCATGGCCCTAGAAACCATGCCCCTTCAGTGGTTTGACAAATTGAATCCAGGATCAATCAGAAATTGGGAGGACTTACAAAGAGCTTTCTGTGAAAATTTCGTGGGTATCATTACACACCCAATCACCCACGCAGAGTTAAAAGGACTGAAGCAGAAAGGAGGTGAAAGTCTCAGAAATTACTATCGACGATTTGGTGAACTACGAGCTCAAGTACATGACATCACCCAACGAGAAGTAATCGAAGCTTTCTCTCACGGAATCATGGCTAGGTGGCAATTTCAAGACTTCTACAAAGAAAAACCAAGAAACAATGAAGAATTTAGACAAACGGTGGAAAAGATGATTACCGCAGAGGAAAAGACACGAGAAAGATTCCCAGATAGAAACAACCGAGACAACCCGGACAGGCAAAATCTTCGAAACAACAGACATCAGGAAAGAAAACATGGACCAGACAACACCGTAGCAGTGATTGACAAATCAAGGAAGTTTTCCAAACCCAGAAGGTATGACGACATTGAAAACATGCGTTGCATCTTGCACCCCAAAGGAAATCACACCATCGGAGATTGCTACACCTTCAAAGATCGATACACAAGGAAAGATAGTAAGGAGAATACCAAAGAAGACAATCAGAAAAAAGAAGAAGACAACCACGAAGACAAAGGATTCCAAAAATCCAGGGGGACAGTAGCAGTAATCTTTGCCGGAATTCTAGATTCCAGAAGCAAACATCAAGAAAAACTAGCGTTACGAACCATCATGGCAGCAGAACCTGCTACACCAAGATATCTCAATTGGTCATAGTATCCAATCTAATTTTCAAGAGAAGACCAATGGACTAGCGTAGGAAACACACGCCATTACCCACTAGTTCTAGATCCAACTATTGCCGGTATGACTGTTATGAAAGTACTAATCGACGAGGGAGCCGGACTCAACATCATTTTTTCAGAAACTCTAACGAAGATGGGACTACAACTCGTCGGGATGATTACACCAACAAGCATGCCTTTTTATGGCATAGTACCCGGCAAGGCAGCAATGCCACTTGGACAAATCACTCTACCGGTTACTTTTGGGACTCCCTCGAACTACCGTATAGAGTTCATCAAGTTTGAAGTTGCAGACTTCGATTCATCATATCACGCAATCCTCGGGTGCCCAGCACTAGCAAAATTCATGGCAATACCACATTATCCGTACCAGTTGCTTAAGATGCTAGGGCCTAACAGTGTCCTTTCTCTTCGGAGTGATTTGAAGCGCGCTTTTGACTGCGATGTTTAAGCAATCCAAATTGTAGCAAAGCACAGGCCGCCGATGGAAGAAAAGAAATAGCCACTGTTGCAGCAGAAATGAGCCTAGAAGAGCTAGTGATACCGGCTAAAAAACCCAGCATCCTAGCACCACCAAAAGAAGCCGACGTCAAGCAAATCGACCTAGGCACTGGTGATCCCTCCAAAACGGCAACCATCAACGCCCACCTCTCGGCAAAATAGGAACTCGCGCTCACCAACTTTCTTCGGGACAACAAAGATATCTTTGCTTGGAAGCCGTCCGACATGCCAGGGGTCCCAAGAGAGTTGGCTGAGCACAGAATTGATATCAATGAAGGCTCCAAGCCTGTGAAGCAACGACTATGGCGATTCTCACCCGACAAGAAGGCAGTAATTAAAAAAGAAATTACAAAACTAATGACAGCCGGATTCATCAGAGAAATCCTCCATCCAGATTGGCTAGCAAACCCAGTTCTAGTACAAAAAAAGAATACAGACGAGTGGCGCATGTGTGTCGACTACACAGATCTCAACAAACACTGCCCGAAAGATCTGTTCGGGCTACCACGCATTGATCAGATAGTTGATTCAACAGTAGGATCTATCCTATTATCCTTCCTTGATTGCTATTCAGGATATCACCAGATTGCATTAAAGGAACAAGACCAGAGCAAGACATCTTTCATCACTCCATTCGGTGCCTACTGCTACAAAACCATGTCATTTGGACTCAAGAATGCCGGTGCCACTTACCAAAGAGCTATCCAAACATGCCTCGGTGATCAGATCGGCGAAAACGTAGAAGCATACGTGGATGACATAGTAGTAAAGACAAAGAACCTGGATACACTAATTGAAGACTTAAAGCAAACCTTCGAAAACCTGAAAAGATGGAGGTGGAAATTGAACCCAAACAAGTGTGTATTCAGAGTTCCTTCAGGACAACTACTCGGATTCTTGGTCAGTCATCGCGGAATCGAAGCAAGCGCCAAGCAAATTCGAGCCATAATAGAGATGGGCCCTCCTCGAAGTGTCAAAGATGTGGAGAAACTAACAGGCTGCATGGCGGCCCTCAATCGTTTCATATCAAGACTGGGCAAAAAAGGGTTACCTTTCTTTAAATTGCTAAAGAAGAAAGACAAGTTTGAGTGGACAGAAGAAGCCAATGAAGCTTTCAAGAAGCTCAAGGCATACCTCACCTCCTCACCCATTCTCACACCTTCGAAGAAATATAAAGACATGATGCTGTACATCGCGGCAACTTCTACTGTGATCAGCACAGCGATTATCGTAGAAAGAGAAGAAGAAGGGCATGTATATAAAGTACAACGCCCCGTATACTACATCAGTGAAGTACTGTCAGAATCAAAAATCTGGTACCCGCATGTGCAAAAACTACTCTACGCCCTCCTGATCACTTCACGCAAGCTCCACCACTATTTTGAAAGCCACAAGATTACCGTGGTGACAGATTTCCCACTCGGAGACATCCTGCACAACAGAGACGCAACAGGGCGCATATCTAAGTGGGCAGTTGAACTTGGTGCTCTCAATATCGATTTCACCCCACGGAAAGCAATTAAATCTAAAGCCCTGGCCGATTTTGTTGCCGAGTGGACAGAAATTCAACAACCGATGTCAAATATCATCCTTGATCATTGGAAGATGTACTTTGATGGATCACTAAAGCTAGGCGGAGCCGGTGCAGGCGTTATCCTCATTTCTCCAGATGGAAAACAACTCAAGTATGTCCTTCAGATACTATGGCAAGCTACAAATAATGAAGCAGAATACAAAGCCCTCATCCACGGGCTACGAGTGGCAATTACCCTTGGAATCAAGCGTTTACTCGTATACGGTGATTCAGCAGTGGTCATCAATCAAGTCAACAAAGATTGGGATTGCACCAAAGAAAACATGGGCGCTTACTATGCTGAAATACGAAAGCTCAAAAAACACTTGTAAGGATTAGAAATTCTACATGTCCTGCGCGATTCTAATATTGCGGCAGACGTCCTCGCCAAGCTTGGATCAGACAGGGTGAAGGTCCCACCCGGTGTATTCATAGAGGAGTTATCAGCTCCCTCTATCAAATAACCCGGTGAGATAACCCCTGAAATCTTAGCTAAAGGCACCCAGATTTTGGTAATCACCACTTCATGGACCCAGGTTTTTATTGATTACATCAAAGAGAATAAGTTGCCAGCGGAAAAAGAGGAAGCTACCCGAGTTGTTCGCAGAAGCAAGAATTACGTCCTAGTAGGAGACAAGCTCTATAGAAGAACCACATCATCAGGAGTACTCCTAAAATGCGTCTCATTTGAAGAGGGCAAAGAGATCCTAGACAAAATACACTCAGGTTGCTGTGGAAATCACGCCGCTTCAAGAACACTAGTTGGCAAAGCATTCCGCACCGGTTTCTACTGGCCAACCGCTTTGAAAGACGCAGAAGAACTCGTCAGAAGATGCAAAGGTTGTCAAATGTTTGAAAGACAAGCTCATGTGCCAGCTCACAACCTAATCTACATCCCACCCGCTTGGCCTTTCTCCTGCTGGGGGCTGGATCAAGTAGGACCTCTCAAGAAAGCAAAAGGCAGTTTTGAGTACATCTTCGTAGCAATTGACAAGTTCACCAAGTGGATTGAATACAAACCACTCACAACAGCGCAGCCAAAGCAGTCGAGTTCATCCAAGACATTATGCACCGCTTCGGCATGCCTAATCGAATCATCATAGATTTGGGTTCTCCCTTCATAGCCACTGAATTCCAAAGTTGGGCACAGGACTACGGCTTCAGCATAGATTACGCATCAGTCACGCATCCAGAGGCCAACGGACATGTAGAAAGGGCTAATGGACTCATACTAGCCAGATTAAAACTAAGATTGTATGAAGAACTAGTGGACTATGGATCAAAATGGATTGAAGAATTACCTAAGGTCATATGGGGGCTACGAACTCAAATAAGAAGAGCAACCGGATACTCACCTTTCTTCCTAGTTTACGGATCAGAAGCTGTACTACCTGCCAACTTGATCTGGATGTCACCAAGGATAGAACAATACGACGAAGGAGAAGCAGAACACACCCGAAGATTAGAACTCGACAGTACAGAAGAAGTCAGAGTAAACGCTACCCTTCAATCAGCAAGATACCTCTAAGGATTAAGATGCCACTACAACAAGAATACCCAGCATCGATCACTACAAGTCGGAGACCTAGTACTAAGAATACAAAAAACTGACAAACACCATAAACTACTCAGTCCATGGGAAGGTCCTTTTATCGTCACAAAAGTCACCGGACCAGGCACATACAAGTTGATAACCAAAGATGGAAAAGAAGTCAACAATACATGGCACACCAGCCGGCTAAGAAGATTCTACGCATGAAAACAACTCAAGGGAAGATATATATACAAGCTATTATGACTTATCAATGTTCATGATCAATAAAGATGGTTCTTTCTCGACAACATATGTCTTATTATGGTTTTCCCCGAGTTGTTTCCAATGAGTCGAACCAAAAAGCAAAATGGCTGAAAATACGCCTGAGCATACCGACCGAGAGCAAAAGAGCTGAAAAGATGCTTGAGCCCGCCGATGAGGGTAGCTAACAAGCTAACACCCGAACCAAAAAGCAAAATGGCTAAAAATACGCCTGAGCATACCGACCGATAGCAAAAGAGCTGAAAAGATGCTTGAGCCCGCCGATGAGGGTAGCTAATAATCTAACACCCGAACAAAAAAGCAAAATGGCTAAAAATATGCCTGAGCATACCGGCCGAGAGCAAAAGAGCTGAAAAGATGCTTGAGCCCACCGATGAGGGTTGCTAATAAGCTAATACCCAAACCAAAAAGCAAAATGGCTGAAAAGACGGCTGAGCATACCGGCCGAGAGCAAAAGAGCTGAAAAGATGCTTGAGCCTACCGATGAGGGTAGCTAATAAGCTAACACCCGAACAAAAAAGCAAAATGGCTGAAAACACGCCTGAGCATACCGGCCGAAAGCAAAAGAGCTGAAAAGATGCTTGAGCCCGCCGATGAGGGTAGCTAATAAGCTAACACCCGAACCAAAACGACTGAAACTAAGCCTGAGCATAGATCAGAGCATTTTCAAGACAAGCCCCCCAGCTCCTTGTCCCAAATAGCAAGAGGCTCGGGGGCTACACTCAGAAGATCCTAATAAGCACTACACGGTTTCGCTCAAGAAAGCACTCGGACAACGCTTGTACCTACTCGGTAGGACCAAAAGGAACAAGACGAGGCTTCCAGAGCTCTACCATGAAGTGCCCGGGGGCATGATGATCCTAGGATGTTTTTGCAACCAATGAAAGGACCATACGCTGAGTTTAAGCCGAAAAGAAGAAGCTGAAGATACTTGAGATCGCCGGTCCTAAGTCTTTTTAGTACTAACAAGAACACAAAGTTTGTCAAGACAACGATCTATACTGAGTTGTTCACAAATCACAGATGAAAGCCAGAAAAGCACAACGATCTATACCGAGTTGTTTACAAGGCACAAGCGAAAGCTAGAAAAGCACAATGATCTATACTGAGTTGTTTACAAGTCATAGACGAAAGCCAGACAAGCGCTCGACAAATCAAGGGAGCCTATCAAAACAACAATCTACATATACCGAGTTGTTTACAGGGCATAAACGAAAGCCAGAAAAGCACTCGATAGATCAAGAAAGTTTGTCAAGACAATGATTTACCTAAGCCGGGTTGTTTACAAGACAAAGAAATACAAACAAAGAAGACATCAACAAAAATAGAGAATCTCCATTCAATCTTCAAGTATAGTGTTCTATTACAGAAGCTGGAATACAAAGGTCAATTACATCAAGCATTGTCATTAGGAGAAGAAATATCAATGTTAAGATTATCTACAATCTTCCTGGCTAAGTCTTTGACCTCAGGCTCCAACTTCTCAACAGCATCCAGATACTCTTGACTCTCGGCTTCATCAGCAACCTTGGACAAAGGAAACTCCAGAGAAAGAACCCAAACCTGGGCAAGAACATTTCTGGTACATAGATGGGCACACCTCTTCACGAACTCCTGGAAACGGGTCAGCACTTGAGGAATAAACTGAGCCCAAGAATGACCATCATCTGCTAGAGTTCGGAGAAGGTCGGCTACTGACCGAAAAGACTTCCACAAAGCATTCCAGTTCTCAGTAGCCATTGCTAACATGCCAGCCAAGTCCTCAATGGTTTTTAGGCCTGCATAAGATCTCTATCAGCTCCATGCCTAATCAACTTAGCAAGCGCGAGTTCTTCTTCAGCTCGAGTAAATACCTTCTCAGCCTTATTGTGGTTAGTATGAACGAGTGTCTTCATCTCCTCGATACCCTCTGAGAGCTTCTTCTTTTCAACTCAGAGAGCTAGACCAAGCAACAAAAGACAAGTCAGCAGAAAGGCAAACTTCAATACAAAGGGAAACAAAAAAGAACTCACGATACCATGGCACTCTTTCTTCATGGCCTCCACATTTTTCAAGGCCTCCAAGGCAGCTGCATCCCTCTACTTTTCTACCTCAACTACCTAGGCATGGAGAGCCTTCTCCTCCTTCTGATGTGTCTGATGCTCGGTCTCCAACTCAGCCTGACAGAGGTCAAGCTCTGCCTTTAGGGCACTCACCTCAGAAGACAACTTTTTCTCAGTTTTAGACAAGAAAAAGAAGCTGGTATGATCATGAGAAAAAGACTGAGCAAAAAGAGAGAAAAACAAGACATAAGGACAGAAGAAAAACAAACATCCAAAGAAAGAACTTTAGAAAAACTTACCTGGAGCTTTTCCCCAAAAGAAGTCGCAAGGGTCGACAAGCTTCCCCAGGCGGCAGTTAGCTCTGACAATCGATGAGTGGCATCAAATTGCTGCACCACGTCATCAGCCAAAGGCAGACCACTAGAAGTAAGAAGAGGAGATGGAGAAGTCGGCCGATGCAAAGAAGGCACGGCCAGGGCAATCTCCTGGGAAGCCACGGCCAACCCCTCAGATGAATCTGCCACCATGGCCACGGTCACCTCAGGAGTCAGCAAATCAGCAGCTGCATACTCTGTACCCCTCACAGCCACCTCGACGATCGTGCGTTCCGAATCCTGAGACTCAGTACATAAGGGCGCACCAGAGGGCTGACAAGAAGTCGACTAAGGGTTCAGGGAAGATGAAAGCCTAAAAGTTGACAAGGAAACTCGCCAATAAGAATAAGAAAAAAGGAGAACAGAAGCAAAGAAATAAAACCAGAATTCACTCACTCAGCTATCTTCTTCTTCATAAAACCAAAAGAATACCTCGCAGGGGGAACCACAGCGGCAAAAACATCACCGCCACCCTGCGACGGGAGCGGCGCGGCTAGTACTGGAGCCCCAGAAGAACTCGAACCCGATGAGCGCTTACTGCAAGAGAACAAGACCAAAGTCAAAACAAAAAGAGGGGTTCAACAACAGGAAAACAAGAAAAGAACTCACCAACGAGTAACAAGGGCGGCATCATCATCCTCTTCTTCCTCACTCTCAGCCAAGGCCACCATAGCACTAGCTAAAAAAGGACAAAAGTACTCGGTCAAAGATAAAAACAAACAACAAAAGGATAGTGCGTATTAATATGCTCACCTAAGAGCATGCTAGCTACAACTGGAGTACCTGGATGAGCACTCGACTGGCGAGATTTCTTGGCAGCAGATGGAGCAGAAGAAGAACAATCCGCCTGTCCCCTTTTTCCGCCACTATGAGGAGCTCGGGGAACTAGACGAGGAACATACTCTTCATATACGTCAGAAAATGCGGAAGAAACACCAGGAAGCATCATGGTAGTTTGAAACTTACTAGTCAAGGACGCCCCAGCAAGACTACCCCCCAGCCTCCACATTTGTAGGGAAATCATCAAGGGGAATTGGATCAACGAAATTACGCCCCAATTCCTATAAAAGAGTAAAACAACAAGACAAGGAAGATTAAGCAAAAAGTGGATACAACAAAAGACATTCAAAAGTCCCCGCATAAGAAAAGAACAACTCACAGCAGGAGGCGGGTTGTTAGCACTGTACTCAAGGACAGCAAGCGGGACGACGCTTACTCCTTTCAGCATCTTCTGAAGACGCTTGAGTACCTCCTCATCAGTCAACTCAAGGGTAGGGACCATACAAGAAGGGTCCTCCGCCCTAGAGTACTCGAAACTGTAGTTTTCTCGCTCCTTCAGAGGTTGAAGTCAGCGGTGAAGAAAACTAGAAATAATCCTGAAGCTGGTCAAGCCTTGCTGTTTCAGAGTACAAATCCTCTCAAGAAATGGCTTGATCGTCGGGACCTCAGCCGTCGTCATAGGGTTCTTTTCCTATCGGTCATTAACCAAGGGACCAGATCTAGAATGAACGGAAAGAGGTGGAATCAAGTTGGCAGCATAAAACCAGTCAGTATGCCAATCCCTCATAGAATCAACCAGATCATAGTCAAAGAATTTGCTCTTAAGACCCTGGCGAAACTGAATCCCGTAGCCACCAAGAACATTGGTGTCATCACGGCAGGGTTGTGGCTTCAGGCGAAAGAAGTAACGAAAGAGAGAAAGAGAAGGAGGAATTCCAAGGAAAGTTTCACAAAGATGAATGAAAACAGAAAGATGAAGGATAGTATTGGGAGCAAGATGGTTCAGGCTAATCCCAAAATAGTTGAGAAATCGGTGAAGAAAAGAAGAAGCAGGAAGGCAGAGACCAGCACGGATAAAGGAGACAAAAAGAATAATCTCACCAGGACCTGGAGCAGGGACCCGATGCTCACCTGGAGCTCTCCAATCAGCAAACTCCTTGCTCTAGAGTAGACCATCACTCACGAGCTCGCACAACTGGTCCTTAGTCGTGGTCAGAGCCAGCCAGATCTTCTGAGCAGCCCTCATGGCCATGAATTCTTGATTTTCAATAACGGAGAGCGATGCTTCCTCATCGACAAAGGTCGCCTGGGACTTACTCTCTGACTTCTTCCTACCCATATACTAGCAAAAGCGATGGGGCACTAAGAATAGAGAAGGCTCAGACGGTAGCGCTCAGATGACGATAGCAATGGCGACGGCAGAGTTTCGAAGGCTAGGGTTTCAAGGCGAAGGCAAGGTACCAAAGAAAAGGAGGAGAAATGCCTTTAAATAGATTTCACACTAGTAAAAACGCGGCCCACCAGGCCCGTTCTAGCATGGCATGAGGATGCAACGGTCCATTTACCGACGCAGCTAAAATGACGGACGGCATAAATCCACACAACGGTACAGTTCAACAGGCAGATTTCAGACTTATCCATCCAGCACCACGGCGGAGTTATCATATTTCTACAAAAAGAACTCATCAACCATGAAGTGGTGAAGGGTTACCTCCCAAGGAATGCAACAACCCGGTCCTTATAGAAAGAACTCGAGAATCTCATAAAACAACCGGGACAGTAGCAGAATAAAGAATGACAGCTCAGAAGACAGGATTCTTTCCATTATAAACCGCTTCAAAAAATAGAAGATTACACATCTTACAAGACCCAACGAATTCAATACTTCGACAAGCAAGGTAGCAAAGAGGAACCCGGACATGGCTAGGCTCTGGAACGACTACGTGTTCTAAATTGCTACTCGGTAGAACAAACCGCCCTCGGCTACACTATTTTCTTCAAAGGACGAACGTAGTGCATCCAAGGCGGAAATCAGCAGCACGACGGGACAACATGGAGCAGAGAAGGCCAGCAGACATCTATCTACCCAAGTCTGATGTGATGCTGGATATGGTGTTGATCTGCACCGGACAGTCTCAGGGCAGGCGATGAGGATCAACCCTGAACTGCCAGATGGAGGAACACATCCCACATCACAAGACTCCCTCTGACTACCGCCACGTGCTTCCAAGTACAATGCTACTGTAGGATTAGCCTCCCTCTAATCCCTATCACAAGACTCCCTTCAGCTATGGCAAGATACAAAAGAACTACAAAATACGCCCGGAGGCTGCTCTACTTCACAAACTACCATATTCATGACTATGGAGATTTCACACCACGCAACAGAATGCTCGATGAATCAAAACAGCACACAAGGAGGATATTTATAGGCCAAAGAAGTAGTGCACATGGACCGGGAGCACCAATGGAACAAACCTAACAAAGGACACAGTGAAAAGACATAATTCAATGAAAGAGGACTCAGGCGTGAAGGAGCAGTACTCAAGAACAAGCATATTCAGAAGAATATACCAACACTGTACAACTTATGAACAAACAACATTTACTATCACCAACCACCATACAACTATATCTGATAATAGCAGACTACCAGAGAACATGCCAAGAATCTGTATCCAAGTTCTTTTTGGACAAAAGAACCCAGCAAGAGGCTCGGGGGCTAAACTCAGTGAGTGCATTTTTTCCTTCAAAAAGAGCACATCACACAAAAGACTTCCTCAAGACAGCAGTTTTTCAAACAACATAAGATTCAAGACCCTCCAACTTTTTGTTCCAAATAGCAAGAGGCTCGGGGGCTACACTCAGTGAGTGCACTTTTTCCTTAAAAAAAGCGCACATCACTCAGAAGACTTCTTCAATACAGACCACTTCAAGGCCACACGACAAAAAGAACCCAGACATAGCTATATCTGAGCTCTTTTTAATAAAGAACCCGGGTACATGCTCAGGAGCCCTTCGACAAAGAATCAGAGTAAATTAAAGAGAAGACCCTCCAGCTCCTTGTGCCAAACAACAAGAGGCTCGGGGGTTACACCCAAATGGGAGTACTTTTTTCTTCAAAAAGGTACGCACCACGCGAGGATCTCACGAAGCGCTACACGGTTTCGCTCAAGAAAGCACTCGGACGACTCTTATTCCAACTCGACAAGACCTGAATGAACAAGACAAGGCTTCCAGAGTTCAACCATGAAGTGCTCGGGGGCTGGTCGGTGCGGGACCTATGGGATACCGCGCAAGGAAGGGAGAAGATCTAGTCTAACTAGGATTCCTCCCATGTAATCTTAGTAGTAGTATTATTCTGTAATCCTACTAGGGTTCTCTCATTGTAAACTGACTAGGATTCTAACCTCCTAACTATATAAAGGAGGGCAGGGTTCCTAGAGACACGACTTTGATGACACAACACTTGACAATCAATACAACGCAAAGGCTAACGCCGACTGGACGTAGGGCTATTACTCGATCAGCGATCGAGGGCCCGAACCAGGATAAATCGACTGTCTCTTGCGTTAACCGTCGAGTTCCACATACGCTGAAGCCCGAACATACTGCTCCAAGTACCCCCATGGCAGGCTATCGGTAGTCAAACATCGACAAATCCAAAAGGCCAGATCCGAACAGGATTTTCTGTCAGGTATGTCGGAAGTCCCTACTTGTGTTGGAACTCCCGACAGCCGAAACTTCTAACTTTTATCGGAACTCCTGACGTAGGGATAACCCTAGACACCCGAGCATATTTCTTCAGGCTTTCTGGAAGTCTCGACACCCGTCGGAACTTCCGACAGTCGGAAGTCCCGACTTGGGTCGGAACTCCCAACAACAAGGCATCTTTCCGAGGGCATAACTTCTTCATCCGGACTTCGAATTAGACGTTCCATATATGTTTTTTGACCATCTCGATGAGAGGAACGCAATGGTGAAGTCCATTTCACATTTTGACAAATTCAAAAATGAACATTTTTTGTTGTCAACAGGATCATCCTTCCTCTTTTTCCATTCACGGACGCTGAACGGGACCCTATCCCTAACAAGAACCCGATAGTGGTTTACGAACTTCTTTGCATTGTTTTTTGGCAGGAATGGTTCGCCGGTATTAGTATCAACTTCTATGATTATGTAGTGGCCCTCCAACGGTTTTGTCGGTCCTCGTACACTTTTTGTCGACGTCATCGATCTGGAGGGTTACGTACGAAGAAACACAAAGATTTAGTAATACACATATATATATATATATGAAATAATGGAATTGTGTTTAATTTCATATATATAAGAGATGCAAGATTATTAACAAATATACCTCGCCAGTATTTTCTTGCACAAGAGGTTCTTGCTCATCTTCAAAATTCAGTAAGTATTGAGAGCCGTCATCGAACTCCAGGTCGGCCTCATTCTGGTTGTTGGGGCCATATTGAGTGCCGGCATTGATAATGTTCATCATGACATCATTCTAGTCATAGTTGTCTTGCGGCTCGATCATCTTAATTACCACGACTATATATAAATGAAAACCATACACTAGTCATGCATATGCTAATTAATGGATAGAGCTAGGGGCTTAAACTTAAATAACTATAGAATTTAGAGTTATTATTTATGTCGAGCTCTGGTTAGGGTTTGCATGCGTGGAACTCGGTCAGGATATATATAAGGGTTTGGAGCGGAGCTCGGCTGGGTTAGGGTTAGGAGCAAGTTCACGATATTAGGAATATATATATATATATATATATATATATATATATATATATATATATATATATATATATATATAGAACTACTGCCATGTAGCTGGCTACAAAATAACTTATTTTGTAGCCACTTTGAGTTACGATAATTACTATATTAATTTACGATATTATAGTAACTCCTTACTAAGTGGTTTACTATAATGTTATGGTAAATATTCCCATGTGTTATAGTAACCCAACTATCGTAAATATGTATTGATATTATCGTAAATGGAGGTGGCTATAGAATAACTTATTTTGTAGCTGGCTACTGAATATACTATCCCTATATATAGAACTACTATCATGATCTACATTGGTGTATTTAAATATATCAAAATTCATGTCACACTAATTATGAAGAATCAAATATATATAACTATAGAATTCAGAGTTATTATTTATGCTTTCATTAGGGTTTGGAGCGGAGCTCGTTCGGGTTATGGTTTGGAGCGGAGCTCAGGATATTAGGATATATATCAATATTAATGTCAATATATCAAAATTCAGATATATATACTAAAAAATTCATAGCACTAATAAAAAAAATCTTTACAATTCATACCACTCAATATTTTTTCTATATATATATTTTATATTTAAGTAAACTACTACATTTTTTCTATTTTGTCTACAAATAAAATCTATCTATTTTTTCTATGTCGAAAAAATAATATGCACACACACATCACACACACTCATACACACACACTGTTGCTCACATATAGCACGGCGACTACGAGCATGATGGTGAGGACGAGCACAAGCATGAGCATGGCGAGGACATCGATGACGATGAGCACGGAGGACGACGAGCAAGTGCGCGTGTGGAGCTAATCGAGACGAGGCATGCGTGCGCGTAGAGCTAGCTGTCAGGGACGAATGATGAGCTCGAGGTGCGGTACTAGCCGGAGGTGATCTCTCGATGACGAGGACGAGCGCGTGGTGACAGGGACAACGACGAGCGCTTTGGTGAAGGGGACGACGACGGAACGGCGAGGCACGCATGCGCGTGGAGCTAGGGACAAAGCTAGCGTTGATGAGGATGAGGATCGATGATGACGACGAGAGTGCAGTGGATCCAAATAAGATCTGGGTGAGGGCGAGGACAACAGTGGCGGATTTGGGTCTGGGCGCCGTGCATTGACATGAGAGGCGCGAGCCAGGCCACCGACGGAGACAGCGAGAGACGGGAGAGGCACGTGGATGTGTCCGGAGGCGATGAGGAGCGACTGCGGTGATGGCTCTCGGGTGAATAATGAAGACGATGGAGGGGGAGAAGAAGACAAGGTGATATATATTTGGGGGACCCTTAGTCCCGGGTGAAGCCACGACCCGGGACTAAAGGACCTATAGTCCTGGGTGATGGTAAGAATCAGGACTAAAGGTGACCCAGGACTAAAGGTCATCATTGGGCTCATCTTCTCCTTATCACTTTCACATTCTCTCTACGCATCATGGATGGCCTGACCAAGATCATCATCGGACTCATCTTCTGTCGCTACCTCTTCTTCAGTAGCTACCTCTTCTTCAGCTTCCCCATTGCAGTATCATCAAAGGCACCATATTCAGCAAAACCATGAATAATCATGTTGTCATCATTCCCTTCTTCATCTTCTTCCATTATAACACCTCTTTCTCCGCGCTTAGTCCAACAAATATAGTTTGGCATGAAACTCGACGTAAACAGGTGTTCATGAATTTTCCTTTTGCAAGAATAATCATTCTCATTCTTAGATAGAACACATGGGTAGCACATGAAACTATTTCGCATGTTTGCCTTGGCCACATTTAAGAAATCATGCACGCCCCTCATGAACACTAGGGAGCGGCGTTCAGCGTTGTACATCAATTGCCAGTTTATCTGCATTACATGATGTACACCATATCAAAAACTTGTAATAACCCATATTATACAACATGCATGGTTAATAGTTCATTAAAAGATCCAAAATATCCATCAATCAACATGATTAATTAATATCCTATATCACACAGCTGTTTTATGTACTCTCGAACATTAATTTATTAAAGCCTTAATACAATGTAGATAATCCCAAATAGCACTAAACAAACTAAACCTACAATGCACTTCAGCAGAATAAGGATTTCACGACCAATTCCAACTAAAATAGACAGATCATTCTTCTGCTGGTTCATTGCCTCATCATACATAGGTGCACTCTCATCAGCCACCTCAGTCTCCTTTGCAAGAGATTTTTAGACATGATCAACATACTCTTCCTCCCACTACCAACCGTCACATGATCTAGTCCCATCCCACTAAAATTACAACAACAAATCAAGAACTTTAATCAAAATCAGCACGAAAAATGGCTACAAACCATAGCAGAACATGATAAAAAATTACTCCGCGATCCGGACACGTGTAGAAGATGCACCCTTGGTTGGGACCCTTCTTCTTCACCTTGTACTCCCTCACAATCTTCTCACACTGGCCGCATGGAATGAGAAGGAGGTCTAGCCTCAGTCGCTTAGGGACCCTATGCGAGGCCGAGGACCTAGAAGCAGTCGCCATCTACGACTCTCTATACTCATTTTCATCAATTACTATAGGTTTCTCATTTTGTGAACCATGAAATTAAATGAGCTATATACTAAAAAAACCTTTTATTTCTCAATTTCTAAACCATGCGTGAAATGAGGCACTGAAAGGTGCATACTAGTTTTGATGAGCTACTATAAGATTCCTTTATCTACATATGCAAACTATCAAGTGATTTTGAGCTCAAATGGCATATAAATAAAAAATATCCACCATTATTCCCAATCTAGAAAACCAAAAATTTCTCTATTTCTTGACCATGAAATGAGGCAATGAAAGGTGCATACTAGTTTTGATGAACTACTATAAGCTTCCTTTATCTTCATATTCAAACTATCAAGTGATTTCGAGCTCAAATGGTATATAAATAAAAAAATCGACCATCACTCCCAATCTAAAAAACCACAAATTTATCTATTTTTAGACCAAGAAATGAGCCATGCTAGTGATGAAACATGGGAGGATGAAGTTGGTAACCTTTACAACTGAAGAATGGATGGAGGAATGAAGTCTTCACCAATCCCGCAAGCATGAACTCCTTCCACGAGCAAGAATAGAGAGCAGACAGAGAGCTTGAAATGGCTTAGGCTGGGGGAGAAAGAAGGAGAAAGTATATAGCCTAGGACTTGTAGTCCCAGTTTGTGGTATAAACCTAGACTACAGGTAGAGTTCTAGTGTAGGTTGGAGCCACCAAACAAAATTAAAGGTTTAGTCACGGTTGGTAGCTCCAACTGAGACTGGAGGGTGACCTTTAGTCCCGGTTTGAACCACGAACCGGGACTAAAGGTCCCCTCCTGCAAAAGCTGTGCCTCTAGCCGTTGGGCAGGCGACTTTAGTCCCGGTTGGTTGCTCCAACCATGACTAATCCTGTCTTTAGTCCCAGGCCCAAAAATGGTCGGGACTAAAGCCTAGAACCAAAAGTCTATTCTCTACTAGTGGGCATAACATAGACTTGGAGGGGACTTTGTAAAGGTCTTGTAGTGTGACCCCGCTAAGCACCTAGGTAGTGTGAGGCATGATGGGGAAAACACGACTCATGGTGAAAGTGTGCAACCTCTGCAGAGTGTAAAACTGATATATCAGTCGTGCTCATGGACAAGAGCGGCCTGGACTTCTTATTCATTGGATGGCTCTGGTTCGGATGGTTGGGTGGTTCCCTTGGTAAGGGAGCAGGTGGATGGTTTTGGGAGCTTGGATGAAATCCAAGTGTTGTGCTTGGATGGGATCCGAGTGTTGGTTCAAGTGGTTCTCTGAGGAGAAGGCAGATCTCGCCTAATTAAATAGGTGCTTAAGGATTTAAGGTAATAGGTGTGTTGCTTTAAGTGCTTGTGTCAAACCTTGTAAGGCTTTCCTAGTGTGGGCCCTCATGTCATATTTTCCCACACTTGTCGAGTACATTTCGATGTACTCACCCTTCTCTTTGTCCCCCTTGCTACCCCACCTAGCTCTTCAGACTAGTAGATGGAGTTTCTAGAAGATGATATTTATCGAAGATGATGTCGATGCTAGGCTCGTGTACCCCCGGTCAGCTGCCTGTGGGGATGGAGACCCTGCTCTGCTGGACTCTAATGTAATTTTGCGTTTATATCCTCTGGTCATTTTGTATTATGTAATCGCTTTGTAATAAACACTGCAATGTATCATTATTGCCATCGCATGTATGAATAAACAGATCCTGGCATACATGTGATGTGCATTTGGTTTTGTTTTATAAAACCAGGTGTGACAATGGAACTACCCAAAATGGCCCTCATGGAAGACTGGGTTCTTAGACAGAGCTAGAGCCCTTGGACACCGTAGCAGAGCGTGTGCACGCCGCGCTCATGATGCCGCCGTCATGCCGTGCACCACCACTCACGCACCCGGCCACCTTGCCGGACTAGGACGTAGTCGTAGCACTGCCATGACGTCTGGAGAACAACCGTGCAGATCGAGTCGTCGATAGTCGGCTGCAGTGCCTTGGCCACGAGCAGCAGACCACCACCAGACCTCCGCCATGGCTGAATCAAGCCGCCACCGTGGCCAAAGCCGCTGGGGGCTCCAGAAGACCCTTCGACCTGCCCGACATGCCCGCTGGAGCATCGTGACGCTCACGCGCACCACAGACCCGGCCTATGCCGCTGCACCCGCGCCACCCCCGCACACCGGTTGTGCTTGAGCCACCGTTTGCCGTGGCCAATGACCTAGGAAGCCCTATCCATCGCCCCGACCCCACCGTTGCAGTCGCCATGGCACGGGAAGGCTTTTCCCCACCTCAATTGGACGCCTGAGCCGTTGCGGGAGCTCGCCGGAGAGCACATCACCGGCGGGAGCATGCTGGGGAGGAAACAGAGGATTCTTCCTCGCCAGTCACACACGCGCGTGCACCCAGTTCACGAAGACCGCAATGGAGGTGATGAAGGGTGGACTCGGTCCACCGAGGACCTAGCCTACGGTCCATGGACCATGAACGCTGGTCCACCGTGAGCCACGCGGTGTGGGCCGAGCGGTGGACGGAGCCCAGTAGAGGCCCAAGGACATTACGTGGCAGCGCCACAGCATGCCACATGGCGGGCCAAAGCCCAGCCCATATCCAGGCCCAATCGACCCAGTTTGGACCCGGCCCATGTAGACCATTGACCGGTCAATGTTGACTGTTGACCTGGCCCCATATGTCAGTGGCACAGACACTCTGAACCCACATGTCAGATGCTGACGTCACACGAGACCCACACGTTAGAAGCCAACACAGCCGGGGTGACGTCATGCTGACGTCACGATGACATCAGCTGTTGACGTCAGTAGCCCTAGCCCCACACGTCAGTGACCGTTGACCGTTGACCATTGAACGTTGACTCGCCCATTGACTGACGTTGACTTTGACCGGACCCACATGTCAGTGACCCAAGAACCCCTAGTCCCACCTGTCGGACTGATGACGTTGATGACATCATGCTGACGTCATGATGACATCAGCAGGACCCCACTTGTCAGCTCAGAGCTGAGCCAATGATGTCATGCTAATGTGATGCTTTCGTCAGCATGTCACGTGGACCAGTCACAGCATGACACGTGTCAGCCCAGGATTAATTCGGCCTTTTCCATTTTCAGAAATGATTTATACTTTGGAAATTCATAACTAATTCATATGACCTCAGAAAAATATGAAACTAGGACCAAAATTCATCTAAAATCGAGCTTTATGCAATGAACCCATGTTTGAGTGTATTTGGCTCTTTTGAATTTTCATTGCTTCTTTGTGCTATTCTATAGACGTCGCTAACGCGACTATAATGCGAACGTTGCAGACTCGGAGGAGAACCTGACGGACGAGGACCGTGAGTACCGTGAGGAGAATGGAGACAACTACATTGAAGGTGCCACATCCCACCTAATCTCGTAGCACCTATTACGCATGGCTAATATAGAGCCGCTATTGCTTTACTTTACTGCTATGATCAGATTATGATAGGACTTACATGGTAGTATGCTTACTTGAAGGCCTTTACCTTGACGCAACCTTACCCCTGCATACCCTGCTATTAGGCTAGACACACACTTACTGCTATATATTTCATTACTTATACTTCTACTACGCTTATACTACATGCGTGGTGGAAACTGGTGTTATCTGGACTATGGGGAGAGTGCTGCATGTGTGCAGGGTGAGGGTTGTGTCGACCAAGTTGGAGTATACGACGAGCCTGGGGCAAGTCTTGCCATGGGGTGCTACCTAGGCACCCCTGGAATGGATACCTGTGGTGGGTAAAATGGTATATGAGGTGGTCCTGGGTGTGAACCTGTGATGGGAGGAGCCTGGGATGGAGGTCCTGTGGTGGCACAGTAAATGGAAACCCTGATGGAGACATTCTGGCTTGGTCATCCCTAAGGACTTACTAGTACTCAGATTCACCGGGAAGCCTTACATACCACTCACCCTATATGGTGCGGGATGGCCGGACTACTTGGTAGGATATTGCCACTACTGCTAGGTTGATAGCGGATAGTGTAAGGAGGTACGGGGCGCGGAGGATTTCCCCCACACCCTTCCGAGACTTCATGGAGACCTTGTGGACCCAGCTCATGACTCACAGTTTTAGCTGCCCCAGACTAGACTTGGGGTGTACCAGGGCTGAATGGTAGAGTGGCATTATCCTAGGCTAGCAAGTGGCCGGAATCAGCCCAGTTGACGACAGTCAGCGAGGAAGGCGGATCTTATGGTTATGTAAAACCTCTGCAGAGTGTATGGTTGATTGATTGGTACATGTGCCGACTTGTCGGCTATGGACCTTTCCTGGGTTTTGCTTAAACTAGATAGAGAGATGAGTCCTTCTCTTCTTCCCCCGTGAGAGAGTGTCGGTCGTAGCCAGGGGCTATGGGCCTTGAGGCAGTGCCAAGAGGGAGTTGGCCTGTCGACTGAGCGATGGCATGGTGTTGATGGAGATGGTGGTATATCGATCCTAGGATCGAAACCTAGCTCGGAAAAGGGAATGGGGTGGAACGTGTGTGGGAATGGTGTTAAAACTTGACCAACTATTATTATATACTCGATATGTTATTGCATAGGAAACCCCAGCCTTATAGGTTCCTTTTGATTATATCCAACTTGCATCCAATTTCCACAAAGCAATGCTCATAGGGTGGGAGTGGCCAGTACAAATCATACTGATAAATTTTGGCACATAGGTTCTGCTGAGGAGTATAGCTCCGAGGAGTTTGACGGTTGAGGGGTTCGTGCCTTCGCTCGAGTTTGGCGATCTTATCTTCAAGCTGTTCTAAATGAATGCTACTTTTGATTCCGCCAATGCGGTGTTGTAATAAATTATGTAATTCCGCACTATTTGTACTATGATATTATCGTTGTATGGATGTGGTATTCAACTAGAAATTTGGGTAATATGATCTACAACGGTCTTATTACACTTCGACTCTATGGATTTCCCTTCATGGAAATCAGGTCGTTTCAGTTGGTATCAGAGTCATACTTGACCATAGGACGAAACCCTTAGAAATGGACGATAGAATAGGACATGAACAACCCTTCTTTCGGTTATATACCAACCCTGCATTTACTTTTATGCAAGGCTTACCTATTATTGACCTGCTAACACATGTTCCTTAAAACATGCGGATGGCAACGAACGTCGACTGGCCGCCTCTAGGACCGCTACCTCTGGACCATGCCAAGCTCACCTTCGACCTACGTGAGCTCAAGGGTTTTGTACAGACCCTCTGCCGAGTTCTCGTTACGTTAGGAGTCCCCGATGAGCTTGTCAAGGTCACCTGCACCGGGAAGCCAGCTCAGGAAGGAGGAATCGAAGGACCGATTGTCGCCTCAGTCGAGTTCCCAGCTAGCACTACCTTACCTTCTGTCCCAGCTTTCACCAAGTTGACTATAGAGGACACAATCGAGGAGGGACTACAAGCTATCTCACACAAGGCACTTCGTAGAGTGATGAGGGACCACTACAAGCACCTGAAGATGACAGAGTTCCGTCTACTTCCCCAGGCCCTTGACCTCAGCCTTACCCCTAGTGAGCAGAGCTTCGCAACTGGTAGAGTTATCTTTGCCGAGGAGGACAGATGCCTTCATGTCTCAGCTATCCACCTACTAGAGCAGGACAGGTACGTGACCCAGCTAGAGCAGAGGAGACGTCAGGACTAGGCCCTTCAGTGGGAGTACTAGGAGCGAGACTCGCAGGGAGCATAGGAGCGAGCTAGTCTACTTGAGACAGTTGCCAAGCTACAGGACGAGCTCAACCGTTGTGAAGAAGTCCACAGAGCCAAGGTCACAGACCTACAGGACAAAACCGTGGACCTAGGCAACAGGAACTGCTACCTCGACAGTAAGGTCTTGGAGTTGTAGAGAGAGTTGGACGACAAGAAGGCCGAGTTCAACCGCAGAGGAGACAGAGAGAGATCCAAGGGGATTGATATGCTAAAGATCCAATCTCGGAACAAGACCATGACTCAAGAGCTAGAGGAGTTTAGGAAGAAGGTCGTTCGCAACCAGAGACACCTGATCGAGGCACTCAGGCAGACCGAGTACCTATAGGACAAGTGTGAGAGGACATGGCAGGCTTGGCAGAAGTCTAACAGGAAGCGCCTTAGGGAGATGAAGGGAATGTGGGATCAGCTACCCAAGGAGATTCGCAGCAAGATGAAGCCTAGGATAGAGGAGTTTGAGCTAGCCCCGACTCGCCTCAACCTAGATGCCTGCCCTACCCTACCTGGAGCCAAGCCTACTGAGGAGCTTGCTGAGGCCTTGAAGTACGTGTCCCAACTTCACAAGTCTGATGAGGAGATCGAGATCGAGAACAGTCGCATCCCAGCTACGGTGTACGAGTTAGAGTAGAATGACCCTGCGTGGTCATGAGTCATGTCAGTAGCTTCCGTAAGTTGTACCCCATGATGTACCCCTTATGAGATGTATTATGAAACATTATACGTAGTACGAGTCTCACACGTCTTCAAGTGTAACTACTGGAGATGATGCTATGTAATAAAACCCATGTAATGAATATTTTGGATCTTATTGCATCTTATGGATCTTATTGCTTCTTTGAAATGAGTGTTGGATAGTATAAATGTTTTTCTTTAAATCATCAAAATCATGTAATCATATTGAATTATAAGCACTTATGGCACAAACACTAAATTCTCTATGATCCATGTTGCAGATGCCGAACCACCGATCTAATCGCCTAATGAACCATGGACGTGCGCCCACCCCTGAACTAGTCGAACCAAATGGGGGACGTGGTGGCAACAACTGTGGCCGTGGCCGTGGCCATGGACGTGGAGGGATACCCTTCAACCTAGAGAATACCCCACTACCTGAGGAGAACCTTCCTCCACCACCACCACCAAACCTGGCAGAAGTGATGGCACAACAGACCCAACTTCTTGCAGCTCTGGTTAACAGAGCAAACCATCGCCAGGGAGGTCAGCAGAATGACTTCCAAAGGAAGCTGGAAGGATTCCTGAAGCTAAGGCCACCTATCTATGATGGCACCGACCCTGAACCGCTTGTAGCCGATGACTGGCTCAAGGAGATGGAGAAGAAGCTTTACCTCACTACTTTCACCGATAATGAGTGTGTTGGAGCAGCCGCACACCAGCTCACATGTGTAGCACGTGCCTGGTGGGACAGTTTCAGTGATTCCCATGAGGAACCTGCCAATATCTCGTGGGATGAGTTCACCGAAGCATTCACTGAGTATCACATTCCCAAGGGTATCATGGAGGCCAAAGCTGAGGAGTTCCGTAACATCAAGATGGGAAAAGACAGGGTGACTGAGTACACTACTCGTTTCACCAATCTTCTTCGCTATGCACCTACCTATGTTGTGAACTCTAAGAAGGAGAAGCTATACTATTACCGCAAGGGACTTAACCCGCACATCAAGCTGAAGTTTGGCGGTATTGAGAGCAACACGTTGTGTGCTCTAGTGGATCGCTGCATCTAGATCGAGAAGGATCGTGCTGAAGCTGGAGAGGAGTACAGGGAGAGGAAGCGTAAGCTTGAGGAGTCCTTCCGTGGCCGTGATCGCAAGAGGTTCCGCAGAGATGCACCATCCATGGAACGCTCTCACCACAACAGGGATGACAACCCTGGATCGAGTAGGGGTAGAGGAGGCTACACCGCCAAATACTCTCGCCCTGCTCAGGATCGTTACACCCAGGACTGTTACACTTAGGACCATTTCAACCATCCCCGCTCAACGAATGAACGCCCAGCACAGAACCGCTCCGCACCAAGCACTGGAAACTAGAAGGCACCCGCGACAACCTCTACAGGCGGTACGCCTTTCACCTGCTTCGCTTGTGGCCAGCTAGGTCACAAAGCCGCTGAGTGCCCACAGAACTCAGCTGCTCAGAAGTCTCAGTTCAAGGGATCTACTACCCGAGGACATCTCAACCATCTGGACGCCGAGGAAGCATAGGCTGCCCCTGACGTGGTGTATGGTATGTTTTTAGTTAATGGCAATACTGCATCAGTTCTATTTGACTCTAGAGCAACTTGTTCTTACATATCATCCAAGTTTGCACGAGAGCATGACCTGCCTGTAACCCCACGTGAAAAGCCTATCATCACCAGTTCACCTTTAGGAGACCTAAAGTGCACCCACATCTGTAAGGGAGTGAGTCTTACCATTGAGGGTCTTATCTTTAAAGTCGACCTAACCCTATTACCTTCCACTAACCTAGATGTCATCTTAGGCATGGATTGGCTAACCATTCACCGAGGTATCATATCATGTTCACCTAGATACGTCCAAGTGACCCACCCATCAGGCCAAGTCATTAGATGTGAACCCCAGTCCAGAAAGTCCACCTCTATCTTGTGTGCCCTTAAAGCGAGTTCAGAATCGCAGAAAGAGGAGAAGACAGTTCATGATGTGCCTATGGTCAGAGAGTATCCCAATGTATTCCCTGAAGAATTACCGGGTATGCCACCAGAACGTGATGTAGAGTTCATCATTGATCTCTTGCCGAGAACATGACCCATTGCCAAGAGACCCTATCGCATGTCAGTTGATGAACTGGCTGAGCTCAAGAAACAGCTTGATGAGCTCATCTCGAAGGGATATATTAGACCCAATGCTTCACCTTTGGGATCCCCTATTCTGTTTGTTAAGAAGAAGATGGCTCAATGAGAATGTGCATTGATTACCGGAACTTGAATGCAGTCACCATCAAGAACAAGTACCCCCTGCCAAGGATTGATGATCTGTTTGATCAGCTTTGAGGTGCCAAGTATTTCTCCAAGATTGATCTCAGATCTGGCTATCATCAGATGAAGATTCGAGAGAGTGACATCCCGAAGACAGCTTTCGTGACTAGGTATGGGCAGTTTGAGTTCACCGTGGTGTCCTTTGGACTCACGAATGCTCCCGCATACTTCATGAACATGATGAATAAGGTTTTCATGAATGAACTGGATAAGTTCATGGTAGTGTTCATTAATGACATCCTTGTCTATTCACACACCGCTGAAGAACATGAACATCATCTGAGAACCATACTTGAGAAACTAGCCCAACATCAGCTCTACGCAAAGTTCAGCAAATGCAAATTTTGGCTACAGGAAGTTGCCTTCTTAGGCCATGTATTATTAGCTGAAGGTGTCGCAGTTGACCCGGCCAAGATTGAAGCTGTGAAAGAGTGGGATCAACCCTGTAATGTGATAGAAGTCAGAAGCTTCTTGGGATTGGCTGGATATTATCGCCGATTCATTGAGAACTTCTCCAAGATAGCCCGTCCAATGACAAACCTTCTGAAGAAGACTAAGGAGTTTGAATGGACACCCGAGTGCGAACAAAGCTTCTAGAAATTGAAATAGAAGCTTACCATAACTCCTGTGCTAGCATTGCCTGATATCAGTAAAGATTTCATGGTCTATTGTGATGCATCCCGCTAAGGAGTTGGTTGTGTATTGATGCAAGATGGGAGAGTGATAGCATATGCATCTCGACAGTTGAAGGAACATGAGAACCGTTACCCAACCCATGATCTTGAGTTAGCAGCAGTTGTGCATGCCTTGAAGATCTAGAGACACTACTTGATAGGCAACAAGTGTGATATCTATACGGATCACAAGAGCTTGAAGTACTTTTTCACTCAGGAAGATCTAAATATGAGGCAACGCCGATGGCTAGAGTTGATCAAAGATTATGACCTGGAAATTCACTATCATTCGGGAAAAGCTAATGTAGTCACAGATGCTCTCAGTCACAAGAGTTACTGTCACACTTTGATCACTGAATCCATACCACCTGAGCTCAAGGAAGAGATTGCTAATTTCCAACTTGAGATACTACAGCATGGCTTGTTGAATGAGCTCAGCATACAGTATGATCTCACAGATCGTATCCATCAAGCTCAGAAAAGTTGTGAAGAGATCGAATATCTCCATGGTCTGATGAAACTAGGCTACAAGACAAACCACCAGGAAGATGAACAAGGAACCATCTGGTTCAAGAATAGAATCTGTGTTCCATCGGACCCGGTACTACGAGAGGAAATTCTGTCAGAAGCTCACGATTCCAAGTTCTGTATTCACCCTGGAGGTTCAAAGATGTACCAAGACTTGAAGAAACACTTCTGGTGAAAAGGCATGAAGACAGACATTGCAGGACATGTGGCACATTGTGACACCTGCAACAGAGTCAAGGCTGAACATCAAAGGCCTGTAGGATTGCTAAAGCCTCTTGACGTTCCCGAGTGGAAATGGGAGAGCATATCCATGGATTTCATAGTTGGATTGCCCCGTTTGCAGAAAGGCAATGATTCCATCTGGGTGATTATTGATCGTTTGACCAAGATTGCTCACTTTGTACCAGTTAAGTCCAAGACCAATGCCGAAAAATTAGCAGATCTATATGTTGAGCATATTCTCAGACTGCATGGAGCTCCCTCTAGTATTGTATCTGATCGTGGTCCCTAGTTTGCGTCCCAATTCTAGGAAGCTCTGCACAAGTCCATTAGAACCAAACTTGATTTCAATACCGCTTACCACCCACAGACAGATGGACAGACAGAACGAGTAAATCAGATTTTAGAAGACATGCTTCGTGCTAGTGTACTAAATTATGGCTCTGATTGGGAAAAATGCCTACCCTATGCAGAGTTCTCTTACAACAACAGCTACCAAGCCAGTATCAAGATGTTGCCATTTGAAGCTTTGTATGGCAGACCTTGTAAGACACCTTTGATGTGGTCTCAACCAGGTGAAAGATCGTTCTTTGACTCCGCTAAGATTCAAGATGCAGAAGAAGGAGTTGCGCAAGTGAAGGAGAATTTGAGAATTGCTCAAAGTCGATACAAGAGCTATGCTGACAAAAGGAATAGAGAACTTGAGTTCAATGTGGGAGATTTCATCTATCTCAAGGTATCCCCGCTACGTGGAACTGTCAGATTCCATGTGAAAGGAAAGCTTGTCCCTAGATTTGTTGGCCCATACAAGATTTGCCAGAGGATTGGGAAGCTCGCCTACAAACTTGAGCTACCCGAGGAATTGATGGGTGTATCCCGTATTCCATGTCTCACAGCTACGCAAGTGTTTGAGAGTGTCTGATGAAGTAGTTCCAACTGATACACTTGACATTCAAGATACACTTGAGTATAAAGAACATCCTATCAGAATTCTGGGTAGAGATACCAAAGAGACCCGAAGCAAGACTATTCCAAGGTGCAAGATCTAATGGAGCAATCACACAGAGAGAGAAGCAACATGGGAGAAAGAGTCTAACCTTCGGCTACACTATCCTTACCTTTTCAAAGAGTACATTACGCTTTAATCTCGGGGACAAGATTCTGTTAAGGGGGTAGGACTGTAACAACCCAAAAATCCATACACTAAAAATACCAACTACAAAATTTTTCTTAAAAACTCCCATGTGTTGATGAGTGTTATGAATAGAAACCCAACCTAAGAGATGCATTAGGTCTAACCCCAACCCAAGTCAACACATAAGCATGGCATGCCATATGTTAAATCCTGTTTATTTAAATACTGACAAATAAAGTGTTGTATACATTGTTAACTCAAATTGTGATTTAGATTTCCATTTGCTTTATGTTATGCTTAACAACTCCTTTATAGAAACACACCATAAAAGTAATTATTACTCAAACCAAGGAATAAGGGTTTAAAGAGAAAATTAATTCTATTTTTGTATAACAAAACTACACCTATTTTTGTTATACAAAATAGCTAAATAAATTCCTAATATTTATATAAGTATGTTGTGGGCCTCATCTCTAAAACTCCAATGAATATGGTGCACCAATTTGGAATTCAAATTTCAAACCAAATTTGAAATCAAACAAAGGAGAAGAAAAGAAAACAGAAAAAGGAAAAAGAAAAAAAGAAGAAGCTTCTCGGCCCGCCAGCGCGCAACAACCCAGCAAGTAGCCCTGCCCACGCACGTAGCAAGCAGGCCAGCCCAACTCGCGCGGCAGCCCAACAAGCAGCCAGCGCGCGACGCCCATGCCCACGCGCCTCCCCGCTTTCCCTTGTTGCTGCTGCCACATGGGCCCCACACGTCAGCCACCCCGTCCACAGTGTCGTCTTCTCCACGCCCACGCCGCAACCGCCCACGTGACCGGGGGCTGACAACGTTGGTAGGGGCAGGCCAGGGGGTCACGCCCAGGGCATGGCCTTGCTCCCCCATGTGCCGCGGTCACGCAACCTCGCGCCACCGTCGGATGCGCCCCACGCCTCTCCTTCGCACAATACCAGACGCCATTGGAGGCATGGTGCTCGGCTATAAAGCCACGCCCGGTGCCTTAGCCTCTCCCTCAGCCACCGCCGCCGCTTGGTGGCCCAGTAGCCGCACCACACCGAGAGTAGAGGGCCGAGAAGGAGTTCGGGAGAGGAGGATCAGAGCTGCCCGCGTGCTGCCGAAGTCACCGGAGCTGAGGGCGACGCCGTCGTCTTCATCACGGTCGCAGGTCGGCACTGCATGGCTTCTGGAGCTACACGGCCTCGAACCGCCACTGCATCACCACCCTATCGCCTTCGACACCTACGGTGAGCGCCCGACTCTCCCCTGCTTGCCACCAGACTTTGCTACTCCGGCCATGGCGCTCCATACCATGAGCGCGTAGGCCAAGGCCATCTCCGGCCTCTAGGTACACAAGCACAGAACACTCACACGCACACCCGTGACCACCTCCGAGCCCTTGGACACCGTAGTAGAGCGCGTGCATGCCACGCTCATGATGCCGCCGTCATGCCGTGCACCACCACTCGCGCACCCGGCCGCCTCGCCGGACTAGGACGTAGTCGTAGCACCGCCATGACGTCTGGAGAACAGCCACGTAGACCGAGTCATCGATAGCCGGCCATAGTGCCATGGCCACGAGCACCAGACCACCACCAGATCTCCACCATGGCCGAATCAAGCCGCCACCGTGGCCAAAGCCACCGGGGGCTCTAGAAGACCCTTCGACCTGCCCGACATGCCCGCTGGAGCATCGTGACGCTCACGCGCACCATAGACCCGGCCCATGCCGCTGCACCCGCGCCACCCCCGTAGGCCGGTTGTGCTCGAGCCGCTGTTCGCCATGGCCAATGACCTAGGAAGTCCTATCCGTCGCCCCGACCCCACCGTTGTAGTCGCCATGGCACGGGAAGGCTTTTCCCCACCTCAATTGGACGCCTGAGCCATTACGGGAGCTCACTGGAGAGCACATCACCGGCGGGAGCACGCCGGGGAGGAAACAGAGGATTCTTCCTCGCCGGTCACACACGCGCATGCACCCGGTTCACGAAGACCGCAACGGAGGTGATGAAGGGTGGACTCAGTCCACCGAGGACCCAGCCTACGGTCCATGGACCATGAACGCTGGTCCACCATGAGCCACGTGATGTGGGCCAAGCGGTGGACGGAGCCCAGTAGAGGCCCAAGGACGTGATGTGGCAGCACCATAGCATGCCACGTGGCGGGCCAAAGCCCAGCCCGTATCTAGGCCCAATCGGCCCAGTTTGGACCCAGCCCGTGTAGACCATTGACTGGTCAATGTTGACCGTTGACCTGGCCCCACATGTTAGTGACACAGACACTCTGGACCCACATGTCAGATGCTGACATCATGCTGACATCACACGAGACCCACACGTCATAAGCCAACACAGCCGGGGTGACGTCATGCTGACATCACGATGACATCAGCTACTGACGTCAGTAGCCCTGGGCCCACACGTCGGTGACCCTAGCCATTGACCATTGACCGTTGACTCGCCCGTTGACTAATGTTGACTTTGACCGGACCTACATGTCAGTGACCCAAGAGCCCTGGTCCCACCTATCGGACTGATGACGTCGTGATGACGTCATGCTAACATCGTGATGACATCAGCAGGACCCCACTTGTCAGCTCAGAGCCGAGCCAATGACGTCATGCTAACATCAGCATGTCACGTGGACCAGTCACAGCGTGACACGTGTCAGCCCATGATTAATTCGGCCTTTTCCATTTTCAGAAATGATTCAAACTTCGGAAATTCATAACTAATTCATATGACCTCAGAAAAATACGAAACCACGACCAAAATTCATCTAAAATCGAGCTTTACGCAATGAACCCATGTTTGAGTGTATTTGGCTCTTTTGAATTTTCATTGCTTCTTTGTGCTATTCTATAGACGTCGCTAACGCGACTATAATGTGAACGTTGCAGACTCGGAGGAGAACCTAACAGACGAGGACCATGAGTACCGTGAGGAGAATGGAGACTACTACACTAAAGGTGCCACATCCCACCTAATCTCGTAGCACCTATTACGCATGGCTAATATAGAGCCACTATTGCTTTACTTTACTGCTATGATCAGATTATGATAGGACTTGCATGGTAGTATGCTTACTTGAAGGCCTTTACCTTGACGCAACCTTACCCCTACATACCCTGCTATTAGGCTAGACACACACTTACTGCTATATATTTCATTACTTATACTTCTACTACGCTTATACTACATGCGTGGTGGAAACTGGTGTTATCTGGACTATGGGGAGAGTGCTGCGTGTGTGACTTGGGTGTGTGGAGGGTGAGGGTTGTGTCGACCAAGTTGGAGTATACGACAAGCCTAGGGCAAGTCTTGCCATGGGGTGCTACCTGGGCACCCCTGGAATGGATACTTGTGGTGGGTAAAATGGTATATGAGGTGGTCCTGGATGTGAACCTATGATGGGAGGAGCCTAAGATGGAGGTGCTGTGGTGGCACAGTAAATGGAAACCCTGATGGAGACATTCTGGCTTGGTCATCCCTAAGGACTTACTAGTACTCAGATTCACCGGGAAGCCTTATGTACCACTCGCCCTATATGGTGCGGGACGGCTGGACTACTTGGTAGGATATTGCCACTACTGCTAGGTTGATAACGGATAGTGTAAGGAGGTACGGGGCACGGAGGATTTCCCCCACACCCTTCCGAGACTTCATGGAGACCTTGTGGACCCGGCTCATGACCCATAGTTTTAGCCACCCCAGACTAGACTTGGGGTGTACCAGGGCTGAATGGTAGAGTGGCATTATCCTAGGCTAGCAAGCGGCCGGAATCAGCCCAGTTGACGACAGTCAGCGAGGAAGGCAGATCTTGTGGTTACGTAAAACCTCTGTAGAGTGTATGGTTGATCGATCGATACATGTGCCGACTTGTCGGCTATGGACCTTTTCTAGGTTTCGCTTAAACTAGATAGAGAGATGAGTCCTTCTCTTCTTCCCCCGTGAGAGAGTGTCGGTCGTAGCCATGGGCTACGGGCCTTGAGGCAGTGCCGAGGGGGAGTTGGCCTGGCGACTGAGTGATGGCATGGTGTTGATGGAGATGGTGGTATATTGATCCCAGGATCGAAACCTAGCTCAGAAAAGGGAATGGGGTGGAACGTGTGTGGGAATGGTGTTAAAACTTGACCAACTATTATTATATACTCGATATGTTATTGCATAGGAAACCCCAGCCTTATAGGTTCCTTTTGATTATATCCAACTTGCATCCAATTTCCACAAAGCAATGCTCATAGGGTGGGAGTGGCCAGTACAAATCGTACTGATAAATTTTGGCACACAGGTTCTGCTGAGGAGTATAGCTCCGAGGAGTTTGATGGTTGAGGGGTTCGTGCCTACGCTCGAGTTTGGCGATCTTATCTCCAAGCTGTTTTGAATGAATACTACTTTTGATTTCGCCAATGCGGCGGTGTAATAAATTATGTAATTCCGCACTATTTGTACTCTGATGTTATTGTTGTATGGATGTGGTATTCGACTAGAAATTTGGGTAGTATGATCTACAACGGTCTTATTACACTTCGACTCTATGGATTTCCCTTCATGGAAATCAGGTCATTTCTCAAGATATCAAGCAAAGTCCAAGCACGAAGATGGGAACCATGCCGGATGCAAAACCGCGAAGAAACAAGCTTGGCAGAGGCGACTGAACGTGCCCTTCATAAGGACTGGACGTATCCAATGGGTAGTGCAAGACAGTGGCAAGCATAAGCAGGCGACCGAACGCTGAAGAAGAAACATGACCAGATGTGATGATGGCATTGTTCATTATCTTGGCAACACCTTCATCATGACCGGATGTGGTAGATGGATGACCAGACGCACCAGGCAGCAGCGTCCGATCGGTTCTAGAAAGGTCCCAGAGAGGTGTAAACGCGACCGGTGGCAAGTGACTAGACTCAGCGCCGAGTCCAATCAACGCGCTAGCTTCAACGGTCGAGAAGACCAGACGCGTTCGATGTGGACATGACCAGCATCCGGTCACTCGTAGATTGTTGGGTCACGGGGTCCAATGGCTTGTTCTCACTTGTGGGGCTATAAATAACCCCCAACCAGCCATTTGAGTTGTGGAGAGCTGAGAAAACATACCAAAGGTGTTGATACACCATTTTAGTGATCTCCACTTGCATAATGCTTAGTGATTCATTAGAAGATTAGCGTAGGTGCTTTGCAAAGTGCTTAGGTTGATTAGATCACTGCTTATGCGCTTGTTCTAGGTTTAGGCCTAGTGTTTAGTAAGGTTTGCACACCTCTTATTACTCGGTGCTTGCACATACCATTGTTGTACATCGGAGGGGCTTGTAGTCTTGCGAGATCACACCAACTGCGTTTGTGGTGTGGCCACCACTGTGTACCAAAGGGAACAAGGCCTGGCTAGAAGCTTGATAGTGAAAACAGCGGTGAGCATTCTGGGAGAGGCTTGCCGGAAGGCACACTGAAGACCCACTTGTGCGTGGGGAAGGACTGGGGCTATCCAAAGAGTTACCTAATCAGGAGCTTGGCCCTTGCGATGGATTTCTTGCTAGGGGCTCCAATGAGGACTAGGGGGAAGCTTGAGCGCTTCTCGATACCTCGGTAAAAATACTAAAGTCATCGATGGGAGTTTGCGTCTCTACCTCATCTTTACCTTCCGCATTCACATTGCTACCTTGGTTGATTGCTTTACTTTCCTAGCTTTGTTGATAGGCTAGTTGATAGGATTGGAACCTAGGTCGCATTACTCTTTTGCGGTAGAGATAGCAACACATCTATCAAAACCATAGTTGCACATCTAGATAGATTACTTTCTTGCATTAGTTTTAACTAGGTGGAATTAGATGCCATAGTTTAGAGTAGATTTTTAAGTTGGCTAATTCACCCCCCTCTTAGGTGTCATAGTCCCTTACAAGTGGTATCAAAGCTAGTTGGCTCAATTTGGACCTTTGGCTTCACTACCGTTGAGCCGACGCTATTTAGAGTGTTGGGATGGATACCTCTAGGCCTCCACATTTTGACAGCACTAACTTCCCCTACTATAAAACTAGAATGGCTTGTCACCTTAAGGCTATAGATTTGGGTGTTTGGAGAGTAACTCGTGATGGGATGAACCCATTAAGAATCCTGATAAACCCATAAAGAGTGAAGAAAAAGAAATTTATTTTAATGCTAGAGCTAAAAATTGCTTGTTTAAATCCTTTAGCATGGATGTGTTTAACCAAGTATTCACTTTAAATATGGCGCATAAAATTTGGTTAAAATTACAAGAGCTCCATGATGGCACAAGTAATGTCCGTGAGCAAAAACATTGCCTAGCTCAACAAAGTTATGATTCTTTTGAAACGAATGATGATGAGCTTGTTCGTGACATGTATTCTCGTTTGAATCAAATTATTAATGAGCTCAATTCTATAGGATTAACAAAGCTAGGTGATGCGGACATTGTGAGGAAGATCATCTCCATGCCACCACCAAAGAAATATGCAAGCATCATCACCATCCTTCACAACACGAAGGACTTGAGCACCATGACCCCAGCCATAGTCATTGGCAAGATAGTGGCATTTGAGATGTCACGTAAGATGGGTCATGAAGAAGCCTCTTCATGAAGCAAAGGCAAAGCACTCGCTTGTAGTGAGCATAAGAAGATGAAGGGCAAGCAAGTTGAGACAAGCTCAAGCCCCTCAAGTGAAGAAGAAGATGATGATGAGGATGATGATGATGAAGAATCAAGTGATGATGATCAATCTTCCTCCTCCACCTCTGACCTTGATGAAGAATCAATCAAACTTATCAATAAGGTGGAGAAGATGATCCAAAGGCTCAATGTCAAGGGTGTGCCCATCCAAATTCAAGATTTCATTTTCACCAATCAAAGAAATGAGCAAAGGAAGAAAGGATTCTACGGATGCGGCGAGTTGGGGCACTTTGTGGAAGTTTGTCCAAACAAGCCCACACCCAAGACAAAGAAAAAGGTGTGCAAAGACAAAGCCCTCACATCAATAAGGTCATGAGATGATTGTGGGGGGTATGACCCTGGATACCCATGGCAGACCATATGGGATGCACCCCTAGGGGCGGCCTAGCCCATAAGACGAAGCCTTGCGAGGCACAACTCTCCTCGGCGCCTCCCGCAAGACACTGGGAAGATATCCTAAAGATACTACGAGATCTATTAGGATACATATGATACCAAGATTCCTATAATATGTTATTACTTTTCGGTTATCTCTCAGATCTAATCGACTTGTAACCCTGCCCCCGGACTATATAAGGCAGGCAAGGACCCTGTCCAAACTCACACAATATCATACGATAGCCAATACAAACCAACAGACCACATGAGTTAGGTATTACATCATACTGATAGCCTGAACCTGTCTAACTCATGTGTCTCTATTGCTTTCTTGTTCTTGATTACACGCCTCTCTACCGATCAATCTACCTTCATGGGATACCCCTTGGAGGACTGTTGACGATATTCTATCGACCGTTGGCACGCCAAGTAGGGGTGTGCATGCTGTTTCCTTATCGAACAAGATGGTTTTTTCCGCAGGCTCTTTGTCCCTCCCATAGCCCGGCAGATCTTCATGGTCGGATCCATCTCGTGGGTCATCAACATTGATGGAGTCAGAGATCTCATCAAGCCGGTGCAGATCAACGCTGCGCTGATCACCCCAATACCTATGACTACAGATCTGATCTCGGAACCGCCTCTGAGGTCACCTTCATCGACGACTCGCCACTCGCTTCCTCGCTTCCAGAGGAGGTAGATCTACAATGATGATCTGATTGCATCCATCGATCAGGTCGGTCTGAAGCTCGCTGATTGCCTCTCCATCACCGAATCGGCTCTAGACACTCTGGTTTAGTGCCGACCACCCTCTGATCTAGATCTATCAAAGGCTGCTCAAGAAACTCTAGGGGTTAAGGCCCTACCCTTCGGGTTCACCAACTCCGCTGCCACTTACCAAGATGCCCTAAGGGGTAGATTCACTGACCAGGTTGGAGATGTCCATCCTCCTGCCGACCAGATCACCGACCAGCCTCCGCCGGTCGTCAACATGCTGCACGTCGGCTGATGCCCCGGAGCATCCCTCCAAACCATCCTAGAGAAAAATCTGGACTCCGAGTCCCAAGTCTCTACGGAGACTGTCGCCGAAACCACCACCGAGCTACTTCCTCTCCCTCCTTTCCACGGTGGCGCAATCTTCAACATCAGCATTGACAGCCCCCCTCAGAATTGCAAAACCGAGGAGGAACGCGCCGCTTGCGAGAACCGGAATGTCAACCATGCGTAGCGCCGAGCAAACAAGGCTGCCCTTGTGAGGGCCGAGCAATAGCTTGACTTGCAAGGAAGGCCGCTACAGTGCAACCTCGATGGCGAGTTTGTCCATGTTGATGGCCATGACGTCTACAAGACTCTAAGCGCCAATCTGGCAGTGGCCGCCAATGAGCTTGCCCGGCTCCCGCAGACACTAGAAGTCGCCAAGATCACCACCATGCTTAAAGTGGCGCACTATTAGGTCAACAAGATCCGCCAGGATCAGAGACCTTCATGCTCCACAACCTCGATTCACCGATCATCCACGCAAAGATCTGATCGCTGCCCAAGTCGCTTCACCAATCAGCACCGCGACGATAGGCAAACCCTTTAGGGTGGAGCTAGAGGCAATCGCATCGAACATCACCGCCAACATGACCAGGAGGTCGACTAGGACGTCTGAGTGCACTTCAATAATCTCTGAGATGCACGACGACGTATTGACGAACGTCGCTTTGGCTGCCATGAAGAAGAAGTACGCTGCCACCAGGAGTACAAGCAAGAGTATGGTAACCCGAACTCAGCTCTCGATCCACTCAACACCGACAATGCTACAAACGATGACACCACCAACCCCGAAGGGCCCCCAGCATTCATGAGGGCGCTCTAAACACTTCAGTGGCCCCATGGTTTTAAAATCACCGGGGTCGAGCCCTACAAAGGAAGGATGAACCCAACATAGTGGCTATAGGCATACGCCATTGCTGTTCGTGCCACCAAAGGAGACACCAGTGTCATGGCGAACTATCTTCCCATCATGCTCATGCCAACCGCCATGAACTGGTTCACAAGCCTTGCCCCAGACTCCATCGGATCCTAGGAAGAGCTAAAAAAAGTCTTCACCGACAATTATATGGCTACATGTACTGGTCGGGCACTAAGCATGATCTCAACTGCATCAACCAGAAGCCATCCAAGCTCCTCTGTAGCTACATCAGACGCTTTTTTGAGATGAGGAATTCTATTCCCAACATCACGGAAGCGGGGGTCATCACCGCCTTCATCAGAGGACTCCATCACCGCGAGCTTCGCTCCAAGTTCAACCATAAGCCACCCATAGGGTTTGGTGAGATGATCACGACCGCCAACTAGTACGCCGACGCCGAGGAAGCCAAGGTGTGCTTCAATGAGGATGCGGACACTCATCGCCCAACATGCCACTATGACGACCACCCTGACGATTGATGCCACAACGACCGCCGCTACAACGACCGCAGTTACCATCGTGATAGCGGCCGTGATTGGCCAGAAGGACCCAAGTCTGGTCAAAATCGCCGCCGCCGGCCAGACCACATCGTCGCCGCCGTTAATGAACCTCGCGCCAAGCGCAACTATGATGAGCAATACAAGAAGATCCTCTCCACAAGAACGCCAGACATAAGATGAAGGACTGCCTCAACTTGGCTAAGGAGTTCTAGGACAAAAAGCTAGACGACGACACCGATAATGGAGCCAGAGGCCGCCGACCACCTGGGGGCAATAACAATGCCTTCCAGGACCACAACAGGGTGGTCGCCACCATCTTCGGGGGCCTCACCTCCACCGAGAGCAGAAGAGAATAGAAGTTCTTATGGAGGACGCCGCCGCCAACCCCAGCTATTGCCCATGGTCCGAGGTCCCCATCACCTTCACCCAAGAAGAGGGAGTGAAGCTACTTCTCAAAATTCACTCTGGATCCTACGACAACCACGCGGCCTCGAGAAACCTAGTCGGTAAAGCTTTCCGAGCTGGTTTTTACTGGCCCACAGCCATCTTTGATGCAGAAGACCTCGTTTGACATTGTGAAGGATGCCAATTTTTCGCCAAGCAAATACACATGCCAGCACAAGAGCTGCAGACCATCCTAGCTCCCTGGCCCATCGCATGCTGGGGACTAGATATGATTGGGCCTTTCAAGCCAGCGCCAGGTGGTTTTCGGTATGTATACATCGCCATCGATAAGTTCTCCAAGTGGATCGAGTATAAACCACTCATCTTGGCTACTGCAAAGAAAGCAGTCAAGCTCTTCGAAGATATCATCCATAGATTTGGTCTCTCGAACAACATTATCACCAACCTCGGAATTACGTTTACTGGCCATCATTTTTGGGACTTCTGCAAAGACCGGTGCATCTCAGTCAAATACGCCAAGTGGAATGGGTGAACAGCATGATCCTTGATGCCCTAAAAAGAGGCTATATCAGAAAGAAGAAAAACATCAGGCAGGTGGCTCAAAGAGCTACTAGCTATGGTCTAGGGACCACGCACTCAAGCTAGTCGCAACACCGGTGTGTCTCCATATTTCTTGGTCTACGACTCAAAAGCCATACTACTAGTGGATATTGCCTTCTGAGGACCTAGGGTGGAAAATTATGATGAAGAGTAAGCTACAGCTGTTTGGATAGAGGACGTCAATAGGGCCAAGGAAGAACGCCTAATCACCTACGTCCACAAAGCCAAATATTTAAAGGCTTGCGAAGGTACTACAACCGCAATATCAAAGGTCAATCATTTACTATCGACGACCTTGTTCTCCATAGATAACAAAAAACCAAAGGGATGCACAAGATCTCCTCCCCCTGGGAAGGGCCTTATGTCATCAAAGAGGTTACCCGACTAGGGTCTTATCGCCTATGTGACTTAGACAGAATCGATGTCCCCAACTCATGGCACATCGAGCACCTTATACATTTCTATCCTTGAAACGCTCCAGATATGTATTCTCCACTCCATGAAGAATAAAGTTTTTTGTCTCCATTATTTCTTCATTATGGTTTAATCTCCACTTACAGTCACCGAGCTCCAAGCTACTCCATAACGAACTCCAATACGATATCGCCATAACTACGTCGACCATGTTTCTCCAAATCTTCAATGTATTTCTCCAGATCGCCGACCACGTTTGTCCAAATCTCCAACGTATTTCACTAGATCGCCGACCACGTTTCTCCAAATCTCCAACGTTTTCGCCGAACAAATTTCTCCAAATTGCCGACCACGTTTCTCCAAATCTCCAATGTATTTCGCCAGATCGCCGACCACATTTCTCCAAATCTCCAACGTTTTCACCAAACAAGTTTCTCCAACTCGCTAACCACGTTTCTCCAAATCTCCAACGTATTTCGCTGAACAAGTTTCTCCAAATCACCGACCACATTTCTCCATATCTCTAAAATGTTTCATCGACCATCGAGCAGCACACGTTTCGCTCTGCGCTCTATGGAGAAGACCTAGTTTCTGATCTCTCCCTACACATGCTATGGGCTCCGCGCTCTACGTTATGGGTGGTCGGCTACAGTTCCTTGGTCATGCCTATTCCTCCTACATGTGCATGGGCTCTGTGCTCGATGTTATGGACTATGGGCTAGCCAAGGCTGAGAGCTCAGTAAAGATCTAACTGCTCGGATGCCACTTATACTACATTTATCTCCAAGTTATTTCACCAACCATCGAGTAGCACACGTTCCGCTCTGTGCTCTATGGAGAAGACCTAGTCTTCGATCTCTCCCTACATGTGCTATGGGCTTCGCGCTCTGTGTTATGGGTGGTCGGCTACGGTTCCATGGTGATGCCTGTTCCTCCTACACATGCACGGGCTTCGCGCTCGACGTTATGGACTATGGGCTAGCTAAGGCCAAAGAGTTCAATAACGAACTAACTACTCGGACGCTACTTATACTACGTATAATTGCATTATGGTTATTACTACAACAATTCTTCACCATAAATACCAGCAAACTGCATAAACATGCACTTTATAACATTTATACAAAACATAAATGTCTTCTGCGCTCTCATGCGCTCTAACTACCCTCTCTAGATGTTATAGCTAATATTCTCTTAGCAGATCATTGAGCCACGCCATCACCGTCCGTCTCGCCGAATAGGTCGATGTTGCCGGCTAGCTTCTTCGTCGCGTCCTCCACCTCATCCTCTAGCTACTAGTGCTCCGCCTCACCCATCCGTTCAGCGAACCTGACCCCTATCGCCTGAAGGTCAATGGCTGGATAGTGGGACCAAACCACCGTAAGGGCGTGAGTAATGGCGGTCACAATGGCATCACGGTTGAAGCTCTTGAAGTTTTCCCACGCCACCTTGCACCTTTCGATGATGATGGACGGACATGGTGGCCTACCATTGGGCTGAGAAGCCACCTCTAGGTCGACGCAGTCGAGCACCGATTTGACACCGGCAACTATGGCACCGGTTTGACACTGGTTTGACACCGGCAACTATGGCGTCGAGCACCAGTTTGACACTGGCAACTATCCTGCTCCAGCACATCAAACTATGCCTTAACCCTCTGACGATAATCTATGGGCGTCACAAGAATCCATTGAGCCAAGATATTACTCCAGCAATAACTCCAACCAAGAAGTACTCACCGTTCAGCTCCTAGGCCAGTTTGTCTGCTTACCCTGACTCCTTCACCTTCTCCTCTTGGAGTTGCTTGATGGCCTGGTGCAACTGGCCACGCTCCGCATCTTGCTCTACAAGCACAATAGTCATCACCAAAAATACGGCTGTTCAACTATACAAAGTACATTCATCGATATGCCATACCTGCTTTCTGCTCGGATACATTCCTGAGCTGCTCGGACTTCCTCTCCAGCTGCTCAGAAGCACTTAACAGCTGCTCAGACTTGCCGCGTAGCTACTCGGACATGGTCACTAGCTGCTCGGATAGGACACCCTTCTAGTATTCCAGGTCCCACGCGTTGGACTCCATAAGGTCTCGCTCGCACTAGGCCCTCTGGATGTTTCTCTCTATAAGGTTCAGCGCCTCCTTCAGTTTATTGTTCTCCTCGATGAGGGGCTCCATCCTATTTATCAGCTGGCGCTGTTGCTTGGTAGTCCAAGTTTTCCCCTGCAAAACTGCCAAGATTATGAAGAAGAACTCCGGTCTCCAACGTCAAAGAGGAGCATTCCAGACGCAGTACTAACCTTGATCTGCTTCATCACCCCGGCAAGGGTGGACTCCAGTCTCCTGAGCTCCCTAGCGGTGTCCTCCTCCTTGATAGCCACCACCTCATCGTCGCGCTTTTGGAGGATCTAGATAGCTTGGGGTCGAGGTTCATCATGCTCGATCTCTTCCACCTCGTCCTCCTCCACCATAGCTGGAGGCACCACCTAGGGGCTCGGTGGCCGGATAGCATGTCCGACCACGCTCTCTGATGCCACAGGGAGCGCCGTCTGCTCCTCTGGCACCATAGGCTTCTCCGCTCTTGATTCTAGCGTGACGCTGGCAAATCCAACCTCTGCTCCCGAGGACCCGGTAGTTCCCACCATTGCCTCGGGCGCTACCACCGACCCATCTGCCATTGACACCATCCGTTCATCATCGCCAAGTCTAGTAGAAGGGGCGGTTGACTCCTCCGCAGGCTGCCGAGCACCCGAGGACTCTGGGATGGGGTCCATCAGCATCTCCTCCACCCTGGGGCTAGCCTTCGGCTGCTCGTCATCCACCTCGGGGCTAGCCTTTGGCTGCTCGCCAGTCTGGATGGGCAGGGCCAGATCCTCCATATGCCTCGCTCTGCATCAGATCAGCTCGTCAATTGCCAAAAAAGGATACGGAACGATGACAAAGTAACTCCAAGGCAAGGATACTTACGGTTTGGTCTGCTGGTACAATTTCTTGAACCGACGCTCCCTACTCGAGCCCCCAGGCGCGACCGTGGGGTCCACTACTGTGATCTAGGCTAGAGGTCCTGCCTTCTCCACTGTTGGCCTCTCCTTTGCCCATCATTCTAGGACTTCCTCTACTCGCCGCTCTGGGACTTCTTCTGCTTGCCGCTCTAGGATTCCCTTTGCCTACTGCTCGGGGACTCCTCTTGCCCGCTGCTCATGGACTTCTTCGCCTCTCTTCAATCGTACCTCCACACGCGTGTTGTGTGGAGGCACCTTCATGCTCGGTGGAGGAGCCACTGTGTAACACCCCAGGTGTTTATCATCAGTTAAGCAATAGGTTTGAGCTCAAACATGACATGTCAAGTGGTAATCAAGGTGTCAAGATCAAATTTACATGATGGAGCTCCAACTTAAACTTGGGCCACGCACATTGCTTACATATGGACCCTTGTTAAGATTATGCAAGAGTAATGTTAAACATGCTTATTCCATGTACATTACATCCCCATGCATCCATCTAGACCCATGGAAAAGTTTCATGAAGTTTGGAATCAAAAAGTCACATGAAATGATAAGTCATATCTTGGCATGAATTGCTTTATCAAGTGGATGGAAACCTATGAAGTCAACCAAACCTTGGTACCTTGCTCAAACAACTCTACTTGCACTCATGAACAAAAGTTATGAAGGGTTCATGTTGATCAGGTGGCCAGAAAATGCTCCAATGGATCAAAAAGGATAATTTAAGCTTCATCATGATCCTACTTTGGTCAAAGTAGAACAGTAGGTTCTATACCAGTTTTGAAGTTGCACCTTAAATAAAAGTTGAAGATTGAGTAGAGTAGAACAAACTTTGTTTTTGGAGCAAGAGCCAGATCAACTTGGAACTAAGTCCAACAGAGGCTCGAAAATTGAATCAGCGGCTGTTTTCAGACTTAGAATTTTTCTAAGTCTGGAATTCATCGTCGTCGCCATTGGCATTCCGCGTTCTCCAAATTTTGCTAAGCAACTTGAGTTGGTCCAAAAATAAAAGTTGGAGATAATTATTTGGAGAAGAGGATACCCAAAGATGGGATCAATTGGACCAAGTTTGACTTCCCAAAATGAACAAAAACCGAGCTTTACTTTGATCGACATTAATTCATTGACAGTGTCAAATTAGGGCCTATTTATCTCTTAATCCTTTGCTCTAATGGCTATGAACCTTTAACAAAATTTGTAGAGCATCGGATGGAGATCAAACTTCGTTAAAGGCCCACCATCAAATTCCCTACCGAACCAGCCCAAAAATGGCTTCCAAGACACGCTGGATCGCGCTCGCCACCTGCTCGTCAAAATGCCGACGCGTGGCCAGGGCATGGCAGCCATGCGAGCCGAGCGCCCCCACCTCCATGCCGCGTGCCCCTGCGCCCGATGCGGATAACCAGAGCCCTGGCCGAGCTCTCCATCCCCTTCTCCACTCCCTGCTCGCTCCCTCTCGCGCTCTCCTCGCTCCGCTCTGTGGCAGGACGTGCGTCCGCCATGGCCGGCGGGCCGAGCTCACCGTCGCCGCCGTTCCCTAGCCTCCGAGCCCCCTCATGACCAACCACGCGAACCACCGCCTCCGCCTCCTTCTCCTCTCCGACCGGCGATCCTCGGCCGAGCGGGAGACCGCCGCAGCAGCCCAGCCATCGGAGCCGCCGCTGTGTGGGCCGCCGCGCACGTGGCTGGGGCTCCACGCTCCACCTCGGGCCGAGCCGAGGCCACCGGCGAGTGCGCGCGGGCCTCCCGGTGCTCCGCCGCCGCTCCACCATCGCCGAAGAGCCCCCTACGACCGTCACCGACGAGCCACAGTGCCTCCTCTGCTTCCGAATCCCGTCAGGGACTGTTTACTAGAATTCGACGTGAGTCAGGGGCCTAGCTGCAATGTCAGTGACTCCGATGAATAGTGCCGATAAGGACCTATTTGCAGTAAATTTGCTGAATCTTTGGAAATTCATAGTAATTCATAGGAAATTCGTAAAATAGCAAATGAGGACTTTTTGGAATCCTTGTGAAATTCTCTATGCAATAGATCTATAATATTACATGTTTTACTTTAAAGTTTTAGCTGTAAAAATATATTTATGCAGCTAGGTTTGTAATGCTAGTGGTATTTGTCTTTTTCATAACTGTAGATCTAGGGCTCCAAATGAAGTGAAATTTTTGTGGCATGCTAATCATGTGATAGTTGATGTGTGGTAAAAATTTCATGAGTATTGGATGAAGTATGAGTGAGTTATTGGTTTATCTTGCTCTCACATGATTTCTTGCTTTAGCAACTTGTCTTTTTCATAGAGGTTGCTATACATATTCAAATGGAGTGAAATTTGGACAGTAGACTATTGAGAGGATATGTGAGCCACTGTAATTTTTGTAGAATTTATTGTATACTTTTGGTATATGTTCATTAAGTCACCTTGTTATCTAAAATAAATTAAGAAATGCATTAAAAGAATTTATTTGGTCATGGACCCTAGGTTTTCTGGTGTTCTTTAGTCATGTGTGACATGTTGGTAAAGTTGGTTTTGCCCAATTATGTGTTTGCAACATAAGTTAATAATTATTTTCTTGCCGATGTGGTTTATGAACAGATCTGAGAACTTAGCAAAGTTCTTCATGATAATGTGCTTTGTTGTGAAACTTGTTTATACAAAAGTTGTAGATAATTCATGTATCTAGCTACTATTAAAATTTGGTGTCATTTGGCCAAGTAGTTTAAGAGTTACAACTGTTTAAAGTTAGAGTACAGGATTTGTTGCTCTCTGTTTTGTATGAACCAGTTTCTGTAAAGGTATAATTTCGACCTACTTAACTTGTGAATCATGCTATGATGGTTACAGATGAAATGTAGATAATTTCATAAGCTTTCCAAAATGTCTTCTTGCAAGTCATTTGGATTTGTGTAACTACAGTTACGCTTCTCTGAAGTTGCAATCAGTTTTATGTCCATGACTGGACAGGTCTGAAACATCTACATGTTTGACCTGTTTAACTTTGTAATTAGCTTTTTATGTAAACATCAATCTTGTATACAATTTCTATGGATTTTCATAAAGTCTTAGATCATCCTTGTGGGATGTTTGTAGCTTAAGTTATGTTTGAAACAAGTGACTGTTTGCTGCTGTCCAAATCTGCTTGTATCTAGAATTGTTTGCTTCTACTTGCTCTTGTTTGTATGATTGCAAATGGTTATCTTGGACACCTAGAGTTAAGGTAGCATGCCTAAAATGTTTTGCTAAATTGTGAAGTACTTGATCATGTATAGCTAGCTGGTTGTATGACATGCTTATGTGTGTATAGTGTAACATATGCTTGTTTAGTATGCTTGTTGCATTCCTTCATGTGTATTCTTTATGTTCATGCATCTGCATCTATGCATCTCATCCTAGGTACGCTAGGTACAGCACGTGGATGTGGAGCGCATGATGTGGAGACAGACTATGGTGTAATGGTGGGCTGTCCAGAAGATGGAAGAACTCCTGAATGCAAGTGCTAGGACCTGAGATGTCACCAGGACGGTGCAACCTAACTGAACTGACTTGTGTCGGATCCCAGGCAAGCCCCGGAGCATTCTAAGCCTCCCATGTTTTTACAAATATCTTGAGTCTCTTTTATTGTTGATGATGCATTAAGTATAGGAACTGGTTGGAACCAATTGATGCATTATATCCTTACCTTGTCCAGATAAAATCCTATGAACCCTAATTAAGTGTAGGATCGAATGATGCTTAGCTATGCTTAGACCGGTAGAAGTCGGGTGATTTCCTGTCACCTGCGAGATGTAGGATGAGCTTCGGTCACGGTTGGCTATAATTGCTATCATGGAAAAGAACCATGTGTTAATAATGAAAAGAGACCGGACGGGATGATGGTAGTGCAGCAACAAGGCATGGAGGTCTTGGGTGTGAATCTATCCCCGTCTGTGTCGTTTAAGGACCGATTCGCTGTACGTCCTCATGTCATGTTGAACGCATGCCTATCACTTAGTTGGCCGGATAACTCGTTCTGACCGCGAAGCCGAGTGGCTCAACTCAGGCCGGAAGACCGAGAAGTGAAAGTGCGCACCCTGGCAGTAGTAAGGATGTGCGGGGAGCTATTGGCGTAAGTCCGAGGTGAGATTGACCACCTGGCAGAGTGGACTCCCTGAGGGTGCGGTGCTGCTCGGAGCCGCGATTCCTGAGATGTACCAAAGGTGACCCGAGGAAACCCTTGATCAGGTGGATTGGGTGAGTGTTAGGAATACCCCTCCAGCTGGATAGGAATCGATTCGAATCGCCGTCTCTCCCGGATAGTGAGAAGTTGACTGAGCAGCGGCAACGTAGACTCACTAAATTTAATGATATGGTTAAATGATGATGATGATGACTATGATAATGAGCCATGAATTACCTGATATGGTTATTATTGTTTGCAACTTAATTAAGTGATTGATTAGTATAGGTGCTAATATAGATGGTAGGTAATGGCTAAAAGTCGCTGCTAGTATAGGCGGATAATGCTAATGATTACTCAAGCTTTTATGCAAAAAGGTTGTCAGCTCAGCTCCATCAAATAAAGCCTTGCATAATCCTTGGTGTCACTTTATTTCTGGTTTACGACAGGTAAGTCTGGCTGAGTACATTCGAGTACTCAGGGTTTATCCCACCATGTTGCAGGTGAAGTTCTCGGCCTGTTGAAGATGGTGGCTAACTGCCGATTGGCTCGGTGATTCTATAGTTACTTCTCATCTATATGCTTTTGTCGGATGATGTCCCTTATGCTAGCAATGTATTTGGAACATATATTAATGCAATCTTTTGAAAGCTATGTTGTTTTCACTAATCGGTTTTGAAACCCAAACTTGTACTATTATTTGTGAATTCAATTGTAATATTATTTTCCGCTGCAACCCTGCGTATGTGATGTGTATTTGCTTAATCCCGCGATCTTGGTTGTGATGTTGATTTACCGAGGTCTTTCGGGACACTCGGCGGACTACCGGGTTTATATGAGTGAAAGTATGCGCGTGTCAACGTGTTAGCGGGGACAGCCATACTTGATCTTGTATAAATTGGGCGGTTCTGTTACAGCTGGCATCAGAGCAAGATTAAGCATAATACTGTCATGTATATTGTTTTAAAAACAAAGTTTTGGTTTTAAAAAGCCTATTTTAACTAAAACTTTAGCTACAGGCAAATTTGTCAAAACTAATTTGCAAAACTATGCTAGCGACATCCTCCTTTATGCCCAGTTAAGGACTATTAGGTGGCTATCTAAGTACTAACATGGGGTTTTTACTTTCGTCGTCCATATGGCGTGCTATTGTATGGATGCCATTCGTTTGAATGGTAATGTATGGATCAATTGCCTCTACGCCCAGGTAAGTGTGAGTTGTGAGAGCATGACCGTCCAACTGTCGGTCTAGGGGAAAGTTAGCTATGGTTACTGGAATATTTACATGTTACACCCATGTATATATGAAGGTACTTAATTGCGGGTATATTTATCGGGTAGCTATGGATATCGAAGTATATACATCTGGGGATGTATATATGGAGAGTATCTTAGTTTACTGCTTCCATTGTGTGCTTATTTATCTCTTGTGGGGATGGGCTGCAATGAATTTGCCTGCAGGTACGCTAACCACGAATGCGTAGATTGAATGTAGCTGACGACTAGCTATATATCGAGAGAGTACGTGTTATGCCACCGACATAGAGCGTGATTGCCACCTTAGGTTGTCAATTTCGTGAGAAAGAATAGGACGAACATGCATCATGATTGTGCTTGTGCATAAATATGCTTCCCTCACCTTGTTCTAATGCTAAGTAACTTGTGATCAATGTAATGTCACTATTTCCCCTGTGTGAAGCTAGCCAAAATGCCTTGTCCCATGCTGCTTGAATAGCTATGCTTGAAGTTAGTGTGTGATTAGCTTTGCCTCGTATGTTGGCTTCCAAAGGAAATAGATGACGAGTTAATAGTTAACAAAAAAGTTCATCCCTTCGAAAACTAAATTGCTAAATGTAAGTACAACTTGTTTTGTAGAGATATCCGCCTACTCAGTAAAAAGGGAAATAAAAGATAACAGTGCCTTACCACCATGTTTTGCCTGATATGTGTAGTGGTGTTGTTGTAGGTGATTGCTTGTTATGTACGAGCTTTGTGCTTCGTAATAGCCATTTAAGCTAATTGGATTGAGTGTTTCGAAATGCTCGCTTAAGACCTTAATGTAGGCGTGAATGCTCGTTATCTAGGTAGTGCCGTAGTTGTCACCCTTTTGTCCTCGGTAAGCATACGAGTGTCAAATAGCTTTATCCTAAAACAATGCTCGAGTTACGTAATCGCATAGTTGTCGTCTCCAATTAGGTTCTCTCTTGGGAGCCTGAGCCTGTACACATGGTTGCTAGCCTTGAACGTTGTGCTACGAAGACTTCATCTATGCCTTTGCTTGACCTTAGGCCCAAGCTTAGTTCCCTTGAATGCTTGCATGTTTCGTGGTTGTCCCGCTCCTGTGTGGGAGGACCCTGCTCAAAAATCATTGTTAGATCTTATTGCTCCTTCTTTTACAGATGATCTGGTGCGACGCTAATTGCTATCTATCCTAGCTTTGGAACCTTTTCCTCACAGATCATGTCATTGCTTTATCAACTCAATCCCTAGTCAGTGCATTGGCTATGTCCCTTGAATCTCATTTATTTTGCCTCCAACCCTTTCAAGTCCCTGGATGTTTATCAGTCTTGATCTCATGTTGCTGCTCGACAAGACCAAATCTCATGTTAATCTTTATTTGATAATCACTTTGGTGGACCCGAGACGTATATGGAAATTAGGCAAGAAGTCCCCTGCTCAGTTGTCTTTGGCAATTAAGCTATGTTCTCTTGCGCTGTGTTTTGATCTTCTGACCGCCTCCTTGTTGATTCCTAACCTTGTGACTATCCTTGTTTGCTATCCCTCTTTTGCACAATGCTTGTTCTTACAATCTAATTGGTGCCACTAGAAGTTTCACTTTGGTTGTATGCCCAGTAATGGTGCCATGATTAGCGATCTACGGTGCCGCGACGGAACCTAGGGCCTCCTTGTGGCCGGCCGGCACATGGTTGTGCTATTGGGTGCGCGCATGTATCGAGGTTTCTAGTCATGATCCATTGCAGAACTGCATCGATGTGTTATTTTCACGTGAGCTCTTCCTTGGTTATCTATCCATATCTTATCGAAGATCCATATATCAGACCAAAAGTAGTAGAGCTTCCTTTTGAAGTCACAAAAAGGATAACCTTTGAAGAACAGGTCACCGACATAAACATTAATAGACTACAAGAGGTGGTAGACAAGTGACTCCACTTGGTTGTCCCAGTATTGACGTCCGTCACCTAGTGAACAACTTATGTCATCACTGTTGGATCAGAAAGACACACAACAATTAATGTTGGATAAGTTGTTAGTCAGATAAGAATCGAACGTCACATTATGATTATGACCTAGCTATCCAAGTCTTGATTATTATGTGTATGCTGATCGCACAGTCGAGATCAACAATCTCTAGTGTGACCCCTTGTCTGCTGACTACGATGGCGACCATCTGTCATGCGTCAATCACACAGATAGTACAAAACGTTGTATCGGCTACGTAAGGAACTAGAGAAAGCATGTGCCTAGTTTCGATCAGCATCATTGTGCCCCTAGGTACCACAAACGGATTTGTTCAAGGTTCTATTGGACCAAGTGCCAGAGAATATTCAAAAACGGTTCCTTGTCTCTGTAGGAATGCCCTACCTATGGAATACTGCCTTGTGCCCTGCGAGAACAGCCCACACTTCCAATGCTTGTGCATCATCAAGTTGGTGTCTAAATCAAACGATTTAAGTTGTTTCCTGAGAACCACATATGGAAAACCTTAGTCTACATCCTCAGAGAAAAGAGCTACTGCTGCTACTGCTATACAAAGAGATCGAGAGTATAAATGTATAGAACACACACCACAACGTACGAAGCAAAGAAAGAGAAGAACGAGAAATATGTCTACATTTTTAAGATACAGAGCCGAACATCTTCAAGCCAACGATTAGTGACTCAAACGAAGTTGGATTGACCCCAAACTTGGTGATCTCATTCCTTGCTTAGGACCCTTCAATGTCTTAAGTTGGTTTGAGTATTGGTTGAGTAAAACATCGGATTTGAGAGATATCTTGTCGGCTCGGTTTGCTGCCATTTTAGAACAGAGCAGTTTTGGTAGATGAATTGTTTAGATGGTCAAACGATGTCCGGTTGAGTTGAATTTTGGTGAGTAGTTAGAAGACCCATGGATCTACATGCCCACCAAAATTTGTGCATATTGGAGCAGTAGTTTGTGAAATATGAATAGAAAACAAAAGGGTACAGAATCTGCAATTTCGCTGTGACTGCGATCATCCTTTGCATTAGACGGTTGTGTTTGTAATTCATGCCAAGAAATTACAACTTTTAGGTGTATTGCTGTTAGACAACCCTCCATACCCTTGAGAAGACTAATTGCACCCCTATGTGCCTTGCTTTTGCCCTCTTAGATCAGCAATGCGCGAGCAGTCCAGGTGTTCTAGAAGTCAAATTGTGCCCTTGCAATTCGAAAGTAATTGGAAAGGTGTTAAACCATAGATTTTTGGATTATGGTTTTTGTGATATTGATGGACCTAAGAATGGAAGCCTCGACGTCAAATATAGTTTAAGAAAGCTGGTTTTGCTACGATGCAAGTCAACCCAACTTGCTGTGCAACTACACCACGAAGGCAAATTGTACTTAACCTGCTTGGTAGTGATCTAGTCCCTAGTTTTATGATTACTTGCAACTTGTGTTGCCCTCCAAGCCTCGCTAACATCCTTCTGCATCAAGGGTTCTCCAATGCTGACATGCCTAAGGTGTCTTCCATGTGTTTTACCCAAGGGTTTGCCTCAGATACAACTCAGATAACTATTACCGTTTGGATATGAGAATTCCCTTAAATAATGGTCGTCGAGAACGCTGAGTCAACAGAGTCAGCTATCACATTCACCGCTCACTCAACAGACTCAGATAATACAGTGTCGTTATTAGAGAAAGAGCACTATATATAAGGAACATTATGTGGCTTTCCATCAGTGACATCTAAGTGATTGCACCGCTACAACCAGTTTGGATATTGGTTAACTAGCTTCTCATACCCTCAAAGGATGTTTACCCCGTCTATGATCACATCCTTTATGAGAAGTTGTGCTCAAACCACTTTAGTAGAGAACTGCTTTTCAAACCTTGGGAACAAATATAGCATCGTTGCAAGGAATATCTGTCAACAGACTGTGGGCTAGTGCAAAGTCCATAGGTCTATGTTGTATCCACTAGGGAAGTAGATGTTACAAGTATTTAGTCTACGCTTGTATCACTCTTCGTACATCGTGGACGAAGTACGCAGGACAGCGCTATCTTGGATTCCTTCCAATGTAACAATGCTTTATGGACGCCAACGAAAGAAATTCTTCAGACAACAACTTACGACAAAGAGCAAGTATCAGAAAGTGTCGTGACCAAATTAGTCTCTCTGATACTCCAAAGTTAAATAGCCTAATGCTATCACTGATGTTGGAAACTGGATGACAAGTTTTTCTTCCCTTAAGAGTCTTTCGCACCGAATCTCGGGACGCGATTCCTTTAAGGGGGGAGGGCTGTAACACCCCAGGTGTTTATCATCAGTTAAGCAATAGGTTTGAGCTCAAACATGACATGTCAAGTGGTAATCAAGGTGTCAAGATCAAATTTACATGATGGAGCTCCAACTTAAACTTGGGCCACGCACATTGCTTACATATGGACCCTTGTTAAGATTATGCAAGAGTAATGTTAAACATGCTTATTCCATGTACATTACATCCCCATGCATCCATCTAGACCCATGGAAAAGTTTCATGAAGTTTGGAATCAAAAAGTCACATGAAATGATAAGTCATATCTTGGCATGAATTGCTTTATCAAGTGGATGGAAACCTATGAAGTCAACCAAACCTTGGTACCTTGCTCAAACAACTCTACTTGCACTCATGAACAAAAGTTATGAAGGGTTCATGTTGATCAGGTGGCCAGAAAATGCTCCAATGGATCAAAAAGGATAATTTAAGCTTCATCATGATCCTACTTTGGTCAAAGTAGAACAGTAGGTTCTATACCAGTTTTGAAGTTGCACCTTAAATAAAAGTTGAAGATTGAGTAGAGTAGAACAAACTTTGTTTTTGGAGCAAGAGCCAGATCAACTTGGAACTAAGTCCAACAGAGGCTCGAAAATTGAATCAGCGGCTGTTTTCAGACTTAGAATTTTTCTAAGTCTGGAATTCATCGTCGTCGCCATTGGCATTCCGCGTTCTCCAAATTTTGCTAAGCAACTTGAGTTGGTCCAAAAATAAAAGTTGGAGATAATTATTTGGAGAAGAGGATACCCAAAGATGGGATCAATTGGACCAAGTTTGACTTCCCAAAATGAACAAAAACCGAGCTTTACTTTGATCGACATTAATTCATTGACAGTGTCAAATTAGGGCCTATTTATCTCTTAATCCTTTGCTCTAATGGCTATGAACCTTTAACAAAATTTGTAGAGCATCGGATGGAGATCAAACTTCGTTAAAGGCCCACCATCAAATTCCCTACCGAACCAGCCCAAAAATGGCTTCCAAGACACGCTGGATCGCGCTCGCCACCTGCTCGTCAAAATGCCGACGCGTGGCCAGGGCATGGCAGCCATGCGAGCCGAGCGCCCCCACCTCCATGCCGCGTGCCCCTGCGCCCGATGCGGATAACCAGAGCCCTGGCCGAGCTCTCCATCCCCTTCTCCACTCCCTGCTCGCTCCCTCTCGCGCTCTCCTCGCTCCGCTCTGTGGCAGGACGTGCGTCCGCCATGGCCGGCGGGCCGAGCTCACCGTCGCCGCCGTTCCCTAGCCTCCGAGCCCCCTCATGACCAACCACGCGAACCACCGCCTCCGCCTCCTTCTCCTCTCCGACCGGCGATCCTCGGCCGAGCGGGAGACCGCCGCAGCAGCCCAGCCATCGGAGCCGCCGCTGTGTGGGCCGCCGCGCACGTGGCTGGGGCTCCACGCTCCACCTCGGGCCGAGCCGAGGCCACCGGCGAGTGCGCGCGGGCCTCCCGGTGCTCCGCCGCCGCTCCACCATCGCCGAAGAGCCCCCTACGACCGTCACCGACGAGCCACAGTGCCTCCTCTGCTTCCGAATCCCGTCAGGGACTGTTTACTAGAATTCGACGTGAGTCAGGGGCCTAGCTGCAATGTCAGTGACTCCGATGAATAGTGCCGATAAGGACCTATTTGCAGTAAATTTGCTGAATCTTTGGAAATTCATAGTAATTCATAGGAAATTCGTAAAATAGCAAATGAGGACTTTTTGGAATCCTTGTGAAATTCTCTATGCAATAGATCTATAATATTACATGTTTTACTTTAAAGTTTTAGCTGTAAAAATATATTTATGCAGCTAGGTTTGTAATGCTAGTGGTATTTGTCTTTTTCATAACTGTAGATCTAGGGCTCCAAATGAAGTGAAATTTTTGTGGCATGCTAATCATGTGATAGTTGATGTGTGGTAAAAATTTCATGAGTATTGGATGAAGTATGAGTGAGTTATTGGTTTATCTTGCTCTCACATGATTTCTTGCTTTAGCAACTTGTCTTTTTCATAGAGGTTGCTATACATATTCAAATGGAGTGAAATTTGGACAGTAGACTATTGAGAGGATATGTGAGCCACTGTAATTTTTGTAGAATTTATTGTATACTTTTGGTATATGTTCATTAAGTCACCTTGTTATCTAAAATAAATTAAGAAATGCATTAAAAGAATTTATTTGGTCATGGACCCTAGGTTTTCTGGTGTTCTTTAGTCATGTGTGACATGTTGGTAAAGTTGGTTTTGCCCAATTATGTGTTTGCAACATAAGTTAATAATTATTTTCTTGCCGATGTGGTTTATGAACAGATCTGAGAACTTAGCAAAGTTCTTCATGATAATGTGCTTTGTTGTGAAACTTGTTTATACAAAAGTTGTAGATAATTCATGTATCTAGCTACTATTAAAATTTGGTGTCATTTGGCCAAGTAGTTTAAGAGTTACAACTGTTTAAAGTTAGAGTACAGGATTTGTTGCTCTCTGTTTTGTATGAACCAGTTTCTGTAAAGGTATAATTTCGACCTACTTAACTTGTGAATCATGCTATGATGGTTACAGATGAAATGTAGATAATTTCATAAGCTTTCCAAAATGTCTTCTTGCAAGTCATTTGGATTTGTGTAACTACAGTTACGCTTCTCTGAAGTTGCAATCAGTTTTATGTCCATGACTGGACAGGTCTGAAACATCTACATGTTTGACCTGTTTAACTTTGTAATTAGCTTTTTATGTAAACATCAATCTTGTATACAATTTCTATGGATTTTCATAAAGTCTTAGATCATCCTTGTGGGATGTTTGTAGCTTAAGTTATGTTTGAAACAAGTGACTGTTTGCTGCTGTCCAAATCTGCTTGTATCTAGAATTGTTTGCTTCTACTTGCTCTTGTTTGTATGATTGCAAATGGTTATCTTGGACACCTAGAGTTAAGGTAGCATGCCTAAAATGTTTTGCTAAATTGTGAAGTACTTGATCATGTATAGCTAGCTGGTTGTATGACATGCTTATGTGTGTATAGTGTAACATATGCTTGTTTAGTATGCTTGTTGCATTCCTTCATGTGTATTCTTTATGTTCATGCATCTGCATCTATGCATCTCATCCTAGGTACGCTAGGTACAGCACGTGGATGTGGAGCGCATGATGTGGAGACAGACTATGGTGTAATGGTGGGCTGTCCAGAAGATGGAAGAACTCCTGAATGCAAGTGCTAGGACCTGAGATGTCACCAGGACGGTGCAACCTAACTGAACTGACTTGTGTCGGATCCCAGGCAAGCCCCGGAGCATTCTAAGCCTCCCATGTTTTTACAAATATCTTGAGTCTCTTTTATTGTTGATGATGCATTAAGTATAGGAACTGGTTGGAACCAATTGATGCATTATATCCTTACCCTGTCCAGATAAAATCCTATGAACCATAATTAAGTGTAGGATCGAATGATGCTTAGCTATGCTTAGACCGGTAGAAGTCGGGTGATTTCCTATCACCTGCGAGATGTAGGATGAGCTCCGGTCACGGTTGGCTATAATTGCTATCATGGAAAAGAACCATGTGTTAATAATGAAAAGAGACCGGACGGGATGATGGTAGTGCAGCAACAAGGCATGGAGGTCTTGGGTGTGAATCTATCCCCGTCTGTGTCGTTTAAGGACCGATTCGCTGTACGTCCTCATGTCATGTTGAACGCATGCCTATCACTTAGTTGGCCGGATAACTCGTTCCGACCGCGAAGCCGAGTAGCTCAACTCAGGCCGGAAGACCGAGAAGTGAAAGTGCGCACCCTGGCGGTAGTAAGGATGTGCGGGGAGCTATTGGCGTAAGTCCGAGGTGAGATTGACCACCTGGCAGAGTGGACTCCCTGAGGGTGCGGCGCTGCTCGGAGCCGCGATTCCTGAGATGTACCAAAGGTGACCCGAGGAAACCCTTGATCAGGTGGATTGGGTGAGTGTTAGGAATACCCCTCCAGCTGGATAGGAATCGATTCGAATCGCCGTCTCTCCCGGATAGTGAGAACTTGACTGAGCAGCGGCAACGTAGACTCACTAAATTTAATGATATGGTTAAATGATGATGATGATGACTATGATAATGAGCCATGAATTACCTGATATGGTTATTATTGTTTGCAACTTAATTAAGTGATTGATTAGTATAGGTGCTAATATAGATGGTAGGTAATGGCTAAAAGTCGCTGCTAGTATAGGCGGATAATGCTAATGATTACTCAAGCTTTTATGCAAAAAGGTTGTCAGCTCAGCTCCATCAAATAAAGCCTTGCATAATCCTTGGTGTCACTTTATTTCTGGTTTACGACGGGTAAGTCTGGCTGAGTACATTCGAGTACTCAGGGTTTATCCCACCATGTTGCAGGTGAAGTTCTCGGCCTGTTGAAGATGGTGGCTAACCGCCGATGGGCTCGGTGATTCTATAGTTACTTCTCATCTATATGCTTTTGTCGGATGATGTCCCTTATGCTAGCAATGTATTTGGAACATATATTAATGCAATCTTTTGAAAGCTATGTTGTTTTCACTAATCGGTTTTGAAACCCAAACTTGTACTATTATTTGTGAATTCAATTGTAATATTATTTTCTGCTGCAACCCTGCGTATGTGATGTGTATTTGCTTAATCCCGCGATCTTTTTTGTGATGTTGATTTACCGAGGTCTTTCGGGACACTCGGCGGACTACCGGGTTTATATGAGTGAAAGTATGCGTGTGTCAACGTGTTAGCGGGGACAGCCATACTTGATCTTGTATAAATTGGGCGGTTTTGTTACACACTGGCACTTTGTCGTCATCCGACCACTCAGACACCATGGCGCTCCGCGTCTGAGTGGTCCGGTCACCGCCAAGCGAGATGCCACCTGGCTTGAGGGGGGTGGTACCCATCGTTTTTCTCTTCTTCCAGGCTGGCTCGTCTACCGCTGCCCTCTTCCCCTGGACCTTCTCCGACACCGGGGGAGAACTCTCCGTCCAACCAGCGTTCGTGCCTCCGAACTCTGACGAGGCACTGGCCGCATCTTCTTCAGGCTGAGCCGGTGGCCAGACGTCTACTCCCCTCAGCCAATCACCCCTCGGCATGCCTGAGAAGTACACCGCTCTTTCCTGCAAATGGATCTTTGCATAAGTGAATCAGTTCACTGCTCGACAATGCTACAGGGTTTAAAAGTATTGGGAACAAACAATTGAGATGGTTACCTAAGGGGGCGGATTCATGCAGTTAAAGGGTCTCATCTGCCCTGACACCTGGAATGAGGCCAATGGAGCAAATAGCTCTGTGGCTAGCTCTACAACCTTGTCTCTCGACAGTGCCTCCGACCTGTCCCGGGTGCCATCGGTGTCACCCTTAAAGTCAAAGCCCGCGTGGGCCCTCTCCTTGCAGGGTTGGATGTGGCGCATTATGAAGCTCGCTGCTAACATCCACCATTGGTCTTCACACCCTTTATTAGGCCAAGGAGCTCCCTCACTTGCTCCATATCTGCACTGTTTGGCTTCTCCGACCAGCTTTTTTTGGCTCTTCGGGATGTGGTCGGCATCGCAGCAGATGGTAGGATGGCTCTGCTTTATGTAGCACCACCTACCTAATAAATTTGTGCCTCTCTAAATTCTCCACAACAGCAAGGTGGGCCGTTACTTGGGCTTCTACGCAACCATGACTTGTATCACCGATTTTGCTCCGCAATTTGTTACGGCTCGCTGAATATTCGCCGACTTCTCCGCCAACCGTTATGGCTCAGTAATTACTACTGTACAGCCGTTACTCCGGTGTTTTTCCGTGATTTGTTTTCTCCAAGATTTCCTCCTGTGGCTCGGGAACTACGTCAGAATTACGTCTCGGTTCCTCGCTGCATTGGGGATTTTTCTTTAGTTGTCCGTTGTTTCTGACCCTAGCACCATGTGACCACGTCACCTACTGTCAGGCTCGGGGACTAAGTGGGCACACTTCACCTTGCATTGAATGTACTTGTTCTCATCTCAGGGCTATGCCTAGGGATTGGCTGCCTGCTCAGCTAGTCTTCTACTATTCTTCTACTTTGGACCCTATCACCACATGACTATGTCATCTACTGTCAGGCTCAGGGACTAAGCGGGCACACTTCACCTTGCGGTGAGTGTGTTTGCTTTAATCTGGAAGACTCTGCGCCTCTTGAAGCTGAAGAAGACTATCTCCTTTTCTCATGGTCAGACTCTAAGTGGGCACACTTGGTCCACTGTGAAGAAAATTTTGATTCTGAACTTGAGCTCCTTACACCCTTATGGTAAGCTATACTTAGGTTATGCTGCTCAGCGATGGTTCACGCTGCTCAACAACTGCTCACAACTGCTCAGCAACTAATCACGGTGGTTGGACCATGAGTTTGACTACTCGGCTTTGTTCGCACCTGCTCGGACAAGCTCAAGACGACGTTGCACAAAATGGTTCACGCTGCTCGGCAACTGCTCACAACTGCTCAACAACTCATCACGGTGGTCGGACCATGAGTTTGACTACTCGGCTTTGTTTGCACCTGCTCGGACAAGCTCAAGACGATGTTGCACAAAGGGTACAAGGTGCTCGGGGACTAGCTGTGGGGGGTGCGACGGATACCCACGACAGACCACATGGGCTACGCCCCTAGGGGTGGCCTAGCCCACAAGATGAAGCCTTGCGAGACACGACTCTGCTCGGCGCCTCCCGTAAGACACTGGGAAGATATCCTGAAGATACTACAAGATTGGTTAGGATACGTATGATCCCAAGATTCCTGTAATCTGTTATTACTTTTCGGTTATCTCTCAGATCTAACCGACTTGTAACCCTACCCCTAGACTATATAAGGCGGGTAGGGACCCTTCCAAACTCACGCAATATCATACGATAGCCAATACAAACCAACAGACCACATGAGTAGGGTATTATGTCATACTGACGGCCTGAACCTGTCTAACTCGTGTGTCTCTGTTGCCTTATTGTTCTTGATTACATGCCTCTCTGCCGATCAATCTACCTTCGTGGGATACCCCACTACGTAAAAAATAATTTTTAGCAACAGTTCGATTTTTTTGTAGGGGCGGCTGGTGATGGAGCCGCCCCTATAGTGGCGTGCTCGGGTGCCCAGACACCAGCCGCCCCTACAAATGGAACAGCAGGGGCGGCTGGTGTTACGAGCCGCCCCTACAAATGGGGTCTGATTTGTAGGGGCGGCTCAATCACCAGCCGCCCCTGGAAATGCTATTTGTAGGGGCGGCTGGTGATTGAGTCGCCCCTACAAATGGCCCCGTATTTATAGCACCGATTTGTAGGGGTGGCTCAATCACCAGCCGCCCTACAAATGCTCCCCATATAAAATAGATGCAGCACCTTCTTCCTCCTCGGGTCACTCACTCCAACCCATGAAAAAAAGGTGGGGAGGCCTTGGACACCTCCCAAAAATTGCTCTACTAAGGGGGGAAGGTTTTGGTCTCAAATCCTTTGGTGGAGAGGTTGTAGAAGGTAAGAAAATGCTATTCCACACTTTTTTTGAAGTCTTCAATGGTTGGTTAGTGAGTAATTAGAGTTTTGTTTTTCTCTCTCTTCTATGGTGCTTGAGCTATTTATGAAGCAAATTAGACCCAACTTTTGAATGTACTAGGGTAAATTAGGGAGGGGAACAAGATCATACCCTTATTTGGTCCATGTTTCTTGATTTTATTGAACAATTAGTTAGTTTTATGGATGTTTCATGTGCATGTGGATCTAGATCTAGGGTTTGGTTTTTTTATTAATTTTGTTTTTGTAAATTTATGTTTGATGAAATTGGACTAGGGTTTGTATGAAAGATATTGGGTAAAGTATAATTGTTGCTAATTGTTGTCTTTGAAATTATTTATTGTAATCAATAAATATGTATTTTAATTATTTATGGATAAATGGGCTGTTAATTAATTTTCTTTTACCATGGTGTGTTTGTATGGCTTCATGTAATTATATTAGATTTATATTCATATATATCTGAAGTATATACAATTATTCTCAAGTAATTATTAATTTATTTCATTTTTATATATATCTGAATAAGTACTCCTTTAATGTTTGTTTTGTTGTTGTTGTAAAAGATGGAGTACAGGAACTCTTGGATGTATGGTTTAGTTAAGGTTCAAGGCAGGTTTCCGTGAAGAGGTGGATAAATTTATTGAAGCCGCAAAGAAGCATGCAACGACATTGAAAGAGAATAAGGATATAATTATTTGCCCATGTAAAGATTGCAAGAACCGTATGGCATGGACAGATGTGACTATCATCAGATCATATTTGATTATGCTGAGGATTTGTTGAGGACTACACAGTGTGGATTCATCATGGTGAAATGGTTATTGTTAACGACGAGGATGAGGAGGAATACGACGATGAAATCATAGAATCCCTATCCCAATATTCAGCAGAGCTTGATGCACGAATGGATTTCGAGTTTGGCAATGAACAAGGTGGTGATGCTGGTGGTTGGGATGGTAACGACGAAGGTGGTGCCAATAATGATGGTGGAGCACGTGTCGGGGATGAAGATGATTTGGAGGACATGATTCGAGCCCTTGGACCAGAGATTTTACTAAATAGCCCGAAAGGTCTAGAAAATTTGGAAAGGGTGACAAAAGCATCGAAGGAGACTAGTGTATGATGTTGAAAAGGGTTGTCCGATACATTGGACATTGCTACGTTTTATGCTTGAGCTGCTCATCCTGAAGGCTAAGTACGGCTAGTCAGACTGTAGTTTCAATGATCTATTGCATCTCCTATCATGGGTGCTGCCACAACCAAACTCAGTTCCCACCAACACATACCAAGCGAAGAAGGTCATAAGTCCATTGACAATGGAGGTTGAAAAAATCCATGCATGCCCCAACCACTGTATACTTTTTCGTGGCAAAACGTTCAAGTCACTGGATAAATGTCCCCGGTGTGGGGCCAGCCGATACAAGAACAATGACCTTTACGGTGGGGACGAACCCTCCACGGAGAAAAAGAGGAATAAGAAGGGTACCAAAAAGGTGGTACAAGAATCTTAGCCCCCAGAGGACACTCCATTAGGCAACGATGCAAAGCAGAGAAGAATTCCTACCCTGGTAATGTGGTTACCTTCCAGTGATCGACCGCTTGAGACGTATCTTCCTAAACCCTAAAGAAGCCGCACTCATGACATGGTGGGATGATGAGCGCAAGGTGGATGATGATAAGATTGCACACCTGGCTGATTGTAGTCAGTGGCAAAGGTTTGATGAGAAGCACAAAGAATTCAACGATGACCTAAGGAATGTACGGTTTGGCTTGAGCACCGATGGAATGAATCCCTTCAATGAGAGGATGAGCGACCACAGCACATGGCTAGTGATCTTGACCATGTACAACATCCCAACATGGCTGTGTCAAAAGAGAAAGTACCTTCTCCTCACTATTCTTATTTCTGGCCCTAAACAACTAGGCATTGATATAGACGTGTTCCTTGAGCCCTTGATGCAAGAAATGGAGAGGCTATGGAGGCATGGGGAGCAGATGTACAATGCATTCTGAAAGGAGGACTTCATATGTAGAGCAATAATATTTGTTACTACCAATGATTACCCCACGTTGTTTGCTTTGTCTGGATAGATCAAAGGGAAGACGGAATGCTTGGTTTGCTTGGATGGTACTACATAGGTGCACCTGGATGCATCCAAGAAGATAGTTTACCTAAGGACCGACGCTTCTTAAAGATAAGTCACAAGTACCGTAGCAAATTGTTCTTTAGATTTTATGACAATGCCCTAGAGATTGAACCCCCTCCAGAGAGACGTCATAACAGAGAACACGTGTACAGAATGGTGAAAAACATACGCGTCGTCTATGGAAAGAGGAATCCGGATGGGATGAACAGAGATAGAAGCACACCTCCTGTCGAAGGCGTACCTTTCAAGAAACAATCGATCTTTTTTCAGTATCTGCCTTATTGGCCAGAGCTTGGAGGTCCCCCATGCCATTGATGCTATGCACGTGCAGAAGAATGTCTTTGAGAGTCTCATTGCTACCTTGATGGACACAGGCAAGTCAAAGGATGGTCTGAAAGCACGGAAAGACATGGTGCAGCTAAACATGATGCCACAGCATCACCCGGTACCTGAGGGCTAATGGAAAATACACTCTGCCCACGGCGTGCTTCAACCTAACACTAGACGAGAAGAGAGCTATATGCACTTTCCTGAGAGGGATCAAAGTCCCGACTGGGTTTTCAGCAAATGTGAAGAAGCTAGTGTCGATGAAGGACTTGTCAATAACACACTACAAGCTCATGATTGCCATGTGATGCTGACAGTATTTCTACCTATTGCAATCAGGGCTATAAAGCCAGAGTTCTTGAAAATGGCCATCACCCGCATGTGCTACTTCTTTTCGAAGATCTCATAGAAGACGATTGGCAAGGAAGAGCTGAGTGACCTACATGAATTTGTGGTGGAGACACAAAACCAACTGGAGATGTGTTTACCTCCTGCTTTTTTTGATATAATGCCACATCTCATGATTCACATGGTTCATCAAATACAGGCGCTTGGCCCTTGCTACTTGCATGAAATATGGTCCTATGAGCGGTTCATGTCGGTTCTAAGTCGATACGTGCATAATCGAGCATACCCAGAGGGCTCCATGATAGAGGGTTATAGTACTGAAGAAGTCATCGAGTGCTGTCAAGTGTACCTAAAAGTATAGAAAGGGATTGGTAAACCCAATTCTCGTCACAAGGATAGGCTGGCTGGGAAGGGCACCAGTGGTAGAAAAGTGTTCATCGACCATGATTACAAAGAGGTGAGTCGGGCGCATTACATTGTCTTGCAGAGTACACAACTGATGCAACCGTATATTGATGAACACTTGGCTATCATTATGGCAGAGAGAAATGGCCAGTTCATATGATTGGGTCATGAAACAACACAAGCAACGACTAACTACATGGTTGAAGGACCAAAACATACCTGCCTGGAGAAACCATAGACTCTATTACCATCAGTAGGTTGGCGGAGGGGCCATCGAGACAAGTGACATCTTGGAATGCTTATGACATCAATGGGTATACGTACTATACCCACGCAAAGGATAGTAAATATGTGAACCAAAACAGCTGGTGTTCGAATAGAGGCTCTCGATGGATTAGGGCTGAAAGATCCAATACTTTGGCATCATTGAAGAGATATGGGAACTTGACTATGGAAGGGATATAATGGTGGCCCTGTTTCGATGCCGCTGGATCAAACAACACCAACTGAATGAGATCGGATTGAGAGTCCTAGACCTCGAGAATCTAGGCTACCAAGATGACCCTTGGGTGCTCGCTTCACGTGTCGCATAAGTTTTCTATATGTCTGACCCACAAAGTACCTCCTCCCGAAGAAGAAGACAAAGCACATGGTTGCCTCCGGAAAACAACACATTATTGGAGTTGATGGCGTGGACGATGTTGAAGCTTACAATAACTACGATGAGATGCCACTATTCATAGACTTTCCTAAGAAGATCAGTGTTGTGGAAAAGAACCTCCCCAAAGACATAATGCCATGGGAACGAAAAGGTGTCAAGGGAAAAGTCGTTACAAGCGGGCTAGCTAGTTGTTGAACATGGAGTGTTTGTTTAAGTGTGTGTTTGTAAGACTTCATTTATGCATGCGTGTGAGACTATATATTTATGTACGTGTGTAAGACTACATATTTTTGTATGTGTGTGAGACTACATTTTATGCATGTGAGACTACCCTTTGCAACATCCAGATGACTCTATTTGAACATCCACTCTATTACTACTAAAACTTTATGAAATCACTTAACACTTTATGAAATGAAGAAATGACCAAAATAAAAGTAGGAGATCTTGATGAGTTTTTCATCTGAAATCATTTACTCTTTCAAAATATTGTTTCAAGTTGAAATTGTTTGATTTTCAAAATTTGAATCGTTCAAACAAAGTCACATGACAAGATGACCAAAATAAAAGTTGTACATGTCGATGAGTTATACAACTTTTATGTTTACAATATTTTCATTTTATTTAATTTAAAGTCATAAAATTGTAGTCGAAGTTTTAAAATTCAAATTTATAATTTTTGTTTTTTTTTGTTTTCTATATTGTTTTGACTACAATCATTTATATATATATTTCTTCATATATATAATAATACAAAATATTATATTTGTGCATATACACAATTGTTTTTATATTACTTTTATTTTGGTCACAATTGTTTTATATATACACAATTGTTTTTATAATACAGAATTAACAATTTAAAAAAATAAAAATATATTTCTAGGGGCGGTTGGATCAGGAACCGCCCCTACAAATGCATTTGTAGGGGTGGCTGGATCAGGAACCGCCCCTACAAATGCATTTCTAGGGGCGGCTGGATCAAAAACCGCCCCTACAAATCATCCTGTCTATATATACAAGGGCGCACGGGTGTTGTCTTCATTTGGGCGCTCTCTTCTCCTCCAACGCCGTCAGGCTGCCCCGCCAACGCCGGCCCATGCACCTTCCCCGCCGACGCCCCATCTCTGCCCCCGCGCTCCTGCTCCTTCCCCGCACCTATGCGCCTGCTCCTGCCCGCCCTAGGGTTTCTAACCCCGCCGCCAACGCCCGCCCGCTCCTCGGTGGTTGGCCCCCGCCGGCCGGCCGCTTCCCCTCACCCGCGTGCCCCATCTCCGCCCCCGCGCGCCTGCTCCTTCCCCACACCCGCGCGCCTGCTCCTCCCCGCCCTAGGGTTTCTGACCCCACCACCGACGCCCGCCGCTCCCTGGTGGTTGGCCCCCGCCGGCCAGCCGCTTCCCCTCACCCGCGCGCCCCATCTCTGCCCCCGCACGCCTGCTCCTTCCCCGCACCCGCACACCTGCTCCTCCCCACCCTAGGGTTTCTAACCCCGCCGCCGACACCCGCCCGCTCCCCGGTGGTTGGCCCCCGTCGGTCGACCGCCCTAGGACAACTCGTGCGGGGAGTTTCCCTTGTGCAGGTCGCCTGCCCCAGGACCTGCTACAGCTCTATTTCGTGCGGTGGTTGACGGCCATCTTCAACCTGTGCGCGTCGCCGGCACCTCGTCTCTAGCCTCCACTAGTCCCCGCCACATCTCGATCTATTGGAGGAGTTGAGCCCACCGGTGACGAAGGTATGCTGCGTGCTAGTTATGATGATGATATTTGCAATGTTGCGGGTGGTGGCTGTCTCTTGGACTATCCCGGATCTGTGCATTTTGACTATCCATTGGATTATCGCTGAATTATTCTAGCATACTGCTTGAGTACAGAATTATTTCTTTAATGATCTGTTCTGACTTCCTGGATTATATACTATAGTAAAACTTAATTATTTGTTTTTTATCAGCAAGTACACATGTTATTTCTTATTTGCAGTATGACATAATATGATTTGTGGTAGGTTCTTGCATTGTTCTAGCATGCTGGCTTGACTGTATTTTTTTATGAAAACTTGTGCTACTTGCTGGACTATGATAGTAAAGTTGTATTACTTGCTGGACTATGATACTTGCTTGACTGTATTAGTTGACAGTTTCGATTTAGGTGATTGTCCTCCACACCTAGCATGTCAAAGTTCTATGTTTTGTGTTTGGTTTTGATTGGGCTCCATGGCACTTACACTGCATACTTTCAACTGTCTTGATGCTTACTACTTTTAGCACATGCCACTCTGTAACTGTGAGAGATAAATCCTTTGCTCCTCTCTATCCCTCATTTCAAACCTTGTGCTCGGATATGGCAGGGATTGAGACATAAACACTTATATTTGAACTGTGCAACAAGTAGAAATGTAAAAGCTTAAACACTTATATTTGAACGGTGCAAATTAATAGTCAATCCTTTTGTGTGTTCAAGGTGAAATAAGCACTGGAACTGAAATTATGTTTGTGATACTAACAGACTCAATCTTCTATTCTCCATAGTAATGTAATAACAACAATGGCTGCTTTTAATAAGTTATAAACAAACTTAATGGATCACTGGCACATTATAGAAAAAATAGCATTAGATTAAGAAGTCATATGTTGATGTATCTCGGCCTAAAGCTCCAAGCTAACTACTGTTAGTCGACTAAACAATTCTTGGTAAACTACCCTAGCTATGTACCAGCAGGTTGCCTAGTAGCAAGTTACATGAATAAGATATCTCCATCAGTCCTTCTATGTTACCACTCTTTCTCTGTCTTTTTGGTTCTTTTTCATGGCTGTTTCTTGATGCAACATCAACACTTCTTGGTAGACTTGCAGCTTCTTCCTCCAGTTGGCTGCACACTTGCATCAGCTTCTTCTCGTATTATACATACACTGTATTTGCTTTGATGCTATTGTCTGTACTCTTACTCTTACTCTTACTCGTACTACTCTCTATACTACTCTACTACTACAAAGTTAACTGGATATGTGCCTACTACTTCTCTTACTACTACATAACTACTGCCACTGCTCTATACTACTACTACTCTGTACTACTTAACTGCTGCTGATACTCTATACTACTACTTAACTAATACTTAAGTTGTCCTTGCTACTACTTTATACTCTTACTCTTACTACTACTTCACTACTCTTACACTACTACTCTTACTACTACTCCACTGCTCTTACTACTCCTACTACTCCTCCTCTTACTACTCCTGGGCATGCTTGTACAACTGGGCATGCTTGTACAATTGGATGCCCCAATTTGGATCCACCACTGCTCCGCTCTGCTTGCTGCTTGCTGCTCAAAATTGAAACAGGCTTCCAATTGTAGAAGCTGTTAATGCTTATCTTGGACATGATGATGGCTATTTCGATTTTTACACGCTGAGCAAAGTGCCTAGAGTAATGGGAACTATACATGATGTTCATGCCCATTTTGATTCACACTGAGCAAAGTGCCTTAGGTCAATGATGTTAGATTTTTAGGCGCAGGAGGAGCACCCTTAGGTGCGGCAGCCGCACCTTACTTACGATTGTTGTCTGCAATTTTTGCTAGCTAATAATCAGTACACCCCCTCAGTGCATCCTCCCTGTCTAATTAGCACTATTTCCTAATGGTATCTATGGACTGATTAGTAGCTTTGATGAGAACTTGGGTTATTAATTGAGACCTAAGGCACTTTGCAATGATGTTTCTATACATTCTTAATAGTATTATTTCCCATCTGTGAACTGTTGGTACTCGTTTCCTGCCATTTGCAATAGCTCATTAGCTCATTAATCCTAGCTGTTCTTTCATTGTATGCTTGCAGCCTTGCACTTGTTTGTTTAATTAGTGGGACTTCGATTCATCCAGTTTCATTTTTTGGGAATAAATATCTGCTGAGTAGAAATAATCCTTGCATTTATATTATTCTTCTTACATTGTCATTTGTATGCTTGCAGCCTTGCACTTGTTTGTTTATATTATTGTGGCCGGTGGCTACTAATCTTCTCTGTACTTGCTGTCTTCTCTGTACTCCTCTTCTACTACTACTCTCCTCTACTCCACTCTACTCCTCTCCTCTCCTAAGCAGCTGTTGCTTTTTTTGCTACTTCTACTACTTCCCTACTACTGTCTACTACTTCTGATTGTCCGATCTGCTTATCAGGTTCGGAAGATATTAAGCATATGATGTTCTTACATTGTCATGTTGCTTTTTCTGGGAAGCAGCACCTGCTTTTTTTTTGCCAAATCTCCCCTCTCCTCTATTTGTTGCCACCTTTCCTATCCTCTATGTTTTGGAAGCAGCACCTGCTTTTTTTTGCCAAATCTCCCCTCTCCTCTCCTCTCCTTTGTTTTGCCGATGATGAAATCGTCCAAGTCCATACATTATATGGAATATGAGCTGATGATCAAGAACTTGTGAGGAACTTGGCATCATTAGCAGCCGCCCCTACATTACCTTCTCCTCTCTTCTCTGTTATGATGCCTTGATGCTCCAAGTTCAAGATCAGATGATGTTTGACATGTTTCTGAGGCCTCTACCACTGCTACTTCTCGTTTTTTATATATTGTTGTTTTATAGGACTACTTTGGTTTATAGACCTTTTTGATTTCTTATACCTTCTCGCGTACCTAAAGCACACTTTCTTGCATCTATTAGAACAAAGCGCGAAATAATGTCGCGGACACCAGACAGTGCAGCCCGATGCCCCGAGCATGATGAGCAGCCAACCCTTGAGGAGCAAGCACTAGAGGACCAGCTTACTCAGGAATAGTTCAATAAGGAGGTACAAAATGATCTAGAAGTGATGCTTACTCAGGAGCAGTGTGACGAGGAGGAAGGCCCCGAAGGAGAGGCTGCTGAAGGCGAAGAAGAAGAGGATGATGCTGATGATGACTCAGAAGAGGGATATGTAAGTCCCGAGGATCCTTTCCCATGTGAAGCCAGAAGGAGGCCAACGGAGGAAGATTTGGACAAGGACTTTGACCCGAACGAGGAGGTAGGGAAAAAGCCTTAGCTTGTAAATTTTGCTAAAGCTTTGGCTGTGTTACCTCTGCTAACACTTTGACCTGTCGTATATACAGGTCCCTCCTGAAACTCGAAAAGACGACGTCGACGTCCGCGACATCTCGCTGGACAAGACGGAGTAGAGGAAAGGAGAGCAGAGGCAACAGCCACAGAGATGGATCACGATGCCTCTGCTCCACAACCTGAAGACACAACCATGACTACCAAGCCTAAGAGGAAACGAGGGGATAGAAAAGGAAATCTATATCCAGATAAGGCATGCTATGTGATAACGGAGGTCAGGGCCAGCTAGGGGAGGTCCTTGAGCCGAAGGAATTAAGAGGACGATTCCGTAATGCGATCGGGGCCCTAGTAAGAGATAAATTGAACCCAGCAATCCCTAACTGGAAAGAGGTACCAGAGAACAAAAAGAATGAACTATGGGATAGGCACCTGAGGGTCAATTTTAGATTTCCGGAGGGTAAGCACGAACTGGTAAAAAAATGCTTTCAGGATGATGGGAGAGGTATTCCGACGTTGGAGGTCGGAGCTCAACACGAAGTATATCCAAAAGGGGTTAACTCCCTTCAAAGAGTTCGGCAAAATAACTCCTAGTCAATGGGAGGAGCTCGTGGCTCAGAAGACTTCACCGGAGGCATTGGAGCTCAGTGCCCGTAACACCGAGCTGGCGAAGAGGAACAAACACCACCATCATCTAGGCCCCGGTGGCTACTATGCCAAGGAAGAGCAGTTTAGGAAGATGGACGAAGAGGCCGCAGCTGCTGGGAATATCGATGTGACGAATCTGAAGGTACGCTCAAGGAACTGGATATATGCGAGGAGTACAGAATCATCCGACAGTAATCTTAAGTTTAATAAGCCGAGAGACCCAAGAGGCGGTATCAAGGATACTGAAATATGCTGAAGACAAGGAGAAGGGCTCCTTCAATCCTTCCAGAGAGAGGGACGAGCTTAGCCTTGGCTTGGGAAACAAGGAGCACACAGGCCGCACCAGGGGGCTAGGGAAAAGGACGACCTAGAAGCAAGGATTCGAAGAGGACAGGCACATGTACAAGAAACATGGCCGAGATCTGGGAGACTAGTCTTGAGCTCCAAGTGAAGGCTCTAGTTGCGAAGGCGCTGGAGGAGCAAGGACTGTCTACGGAGCCACGGATATTAGTGACGCCGCCGGGAGAACTGGCATTAGTTGGCTAGCCCTCCGAAAGTTCCTAGCAGCCAAGGTTCCACTGCAGCCACAACCCCCATCGATCGCATATGGGAACCAACTAGTTGCACCTTGGTGTTTCTCAGCGGCCGACAGAACACTGTGATGGAGGTGGCAACGGGTGTGGCACATCCTCCCGGTGGCTTACACCACAATAATAAGATACCGCCGGACTACACTAGGGTCGAGGTGCATACCGTGAAGCCCGAGTTCATGCAGTGGAGGATAGACTACGCAACTCCCGAGGGGCTGGTGTTACTCGGAGACGTTATTGGGCAGTTCATCCTCTGGCACAAACGGGACATTATATTGACTACTTCTTCGCCGCCTCCCCCTCTCCCAAATTTGGAGCGAGTTGTTGTGGTTGGGGAGATATTTTCACCGTCTCGTGACCACCACGTACCTAAGATGCCACATTCTTCCCCGCCTCCTAGCGAGCATGTGCCTGATGAGATGCCACAACCTTCTCCAGCTCAGTACCAAGCAAGTGCATGATGAGATGCCACAGTCTTCTCAACAAGCACAGCCGATACATGAACAACGAGTGCCTCCTGAAGAAGGTGATGCACAAGAAGACGAGGACGTGCCTGAATGGGAACTTCGAAAGAAGATTCCAATCAACATAAGGCCAGTTTATGTTCCGAGTGAAAGACTGTCTCGTCGGTGTCCAAGTGGTATTCACATGACCAGTTCAAGCCTGAGAACCAAGTTAAACAAGTCCCATCACGGGGTTCTGAGGAGGCCATAACTAGCAAACTCCACCAAATTGCAAAGCAGTATCCAAATGTTGATGACATCAAATGGTCAAAGGATTGCCCGAAAACATATGAAAGAGGCAAGCCCTTTATACCAAACCTGGGACATCCGGCGCCTACCACTTGGAATGAGAAGGTTCCATGATTGGTACTTGCGTGTTCTCCCAACGAGCATAGATCTCGTACAAGCATGCTTCCCCACCGGCACATTTGGAAGCCCAGCCGGGAAAATTGTCTTTGACTTCAATGACATGCACACATGCTTTCACCTGGGAGAAATGGAGATGAATCTAATTCGCACGTGGTGCTTGTAAGTCCTTGTCCTCCCGATATGATATGAATGTAATCTTTGAATTTTGTTGTAACTAACCAACGCCGTGATTTGTAGAATGCAAGTGCACATTGTCAAACAAATGCCAAGTCTGAAAGCCGGGTATGTAGACCCTCAAGCTATAGCCCAACCAAATTTTAATTACCCTAAACAGTGGACAGTGGATGCCAAAGAGCTAGCTGCTGCAAAGACTCTTCGGGAGAAAGAGCGCATCTGTACGGCGAAACTAAAGGAAGAGTCCCTTAAGGTTGCGGCATACATTGCTCTGGCTTTCAAAAATCTACAACAACACTCTACTATATGGCTACCATACAACTTCGAGTAAGTTCAACTATATACTTAAAGCTTTGTTCGATATATTTTATTCGATGCAAAAGAGCTTATCTAGTTCTATGATTAAATCCATGCAGCAACCACTGGATTTGTATAGCCGTCGATGTCGGGAGGAGCATGGCATGGGTCTTTGATTCAATAGATAAGGACCCGGCGACATACAAAGACTTCATATCGATTCTCAAGACGTATACATATCGACAATCCTCATTAGCTTATATGTTTGTATACATACTTGTAACGTTCACTTATGGATACTAACAAGTTGTATTTGCTAAAATAATTCGAACAGGGCATTTAGGTTCTATGTCACTCATCATCACGGAAGGCATGATCCAGCGAGGAAGGAAAAGCTGGCTATAAAAACACTATGTGCGGTAAGTGTAACTTACTTCTTCAGTACTCCGTTACATGGCTGTCAAAAGCATTACCTAACATTTTCATATGCAAAACACACAGTGCCCCAAGCAGAGGCCTGGGAGTGTACATTGTGGATACTATATATGTTCTATGATGAGTAACACCAGTGCCTACAGGAGACACCCCTTAAGGGTAAGTTTGAACCTCTTCATCAGTAGTATAAAAACTTCGTACATGGTATGAAATACTAAACCGAAACTTGTTCTCTTGTAGTGGAGAGAAGAGAAAGGAATGAAAAAAGACCCATACAAGGATGACCAACTCTTAGAGCTCGTCGGCGACCTTTGCAACTTCATATTGGACCAGATTGTACACGTCAAAGGCGCCTACCATGACCGAGAGTCTGAGTTAGGTAGAAATCCTCAGTACCAACACCTTCGTGAGACTGAAAGGCTAGCTCTAGGAAGTTGATAACAATGTTTATGGAATTTGTATATTAAATGATGGATTGTATATATCCTTACGAATTGGACTTGTAATTGTAGTTTATATAATACTATTGTGCTTGAAGTCGCGTTCGGAACATTGGTCGTGGGGCGTTCGGCAACGCGAACGCGGTTCGGAACGTTGGTCGCTGGGGCGTTCGGCAACGCGAACGCTGGATGGAATACGCGGAAACAAACAGTTCTAGGTCGAATTTGAATTGTAAATTTGAATTTTTTTGGCGAGAAAACGTACTGTAGGGGCGGTTCTAGATTGAACCGCCCCTACAAACAGGTATTATAGAGGCGGCTGGCACTACTAGCCGCCCCTACAAGTCGATTTGTAGGGGCGGTTGGTGATTGAGCCGCCCCTACAAATCGATTTGTAGGGGCAGTTCGTAATACCGGCCGCCCCTACAAATTGATTTGTATTGGTGGCTCAATCACTAACCGCCCCTACAAATCGATTTGTAGGGGCGGCCTGGGAACCACCCCTACAAATGCATAATTTGTAGAGACGGTTCGTAGGGGCGGCTGGCCAAACCGCCCCTACAAAGGGTTACCAGCCGCCCCTAAAAATGCTTTTTGTAGTAGTGCCCCTCGGAGGACTGCTGACGATATTCTGTCGACAATGATTCTTCAAGTAAATAAGAATACCACAACCGCAGACACAAGCACTCATCATCAAGCACTTCATGAGTGTGCCTTATGGCATGAGATAACAAAAAGTCTATCCCTAGTGATAGTGACAATAATAGTGATAGTGATGATGAACTACCTTCTTATGGGCAACTTGTTAAAGAAAATATTAAATATGCTAAAAGTTGCACTAGTCAACAAAAGAAGCTAAAAATGTTGCAAGAAAAGATAGATAGTTCACAAGAAGCATATAAAACGTTGCTTAAACAATATGAGACATTTGCTAATCTCAATAGTGAACTATCTACTAAAATTGAGCAACTTGAGGCTAGTGCAACAACAAATACGTGCACAATCAATGATGAGCAACTTGTAAAGAAAAATAAAAAAGTAAAAGAAAAGCTAGCTAGCTCACAAGATGCCTATAAAAGTTTGCTTGCTAAAATGAGAATCATGTGCAAACATTGTGATGAGCTAACTAATAAAGTTGGTAATCTTGAAGCCATCGGTACTACCCCCACCGAGGCACCTAAAAAGAAAAGTTCAATCTTTGACATGCCTAAAAATGATGGCTCTACTTCTTGCAATGATTTATGTTTAGACTCACTCTTGTGCATCCAAGTTTGTGTTGAGAAAGTTGTTGTAGATACATGCACACAAGAGGTTGCAATGGAGAATGAGCAACTGAAGCAAGAAATGGCTCGCCTTACCAAGGACTTGACTTAAGTAAAAGGAAAAATGGAGCAAGCCTAACTTCATCAAGATAACACCGTCAAGGGAGTGAAGAAACTTGATGAATGACAAACCATGATTTGCTATGTATGCCACAAGTCCTATGAGTGCAAGGTGAAAAATGGGGGAGGAGCTAAGAAGAAAGAGAAAAATAAAAAACAAGCAAGCTCTCCAACACCTACACCAACAAGGTGGATAAAAAGTCCTCCACACCTTATCTCTTGAAGAAGAAGAAAAATGACAAAGTGGTGGCCATCAAGGTGAATAAGCAAGACAACAATGGGGCCAAACACATTTGGGTACCAAAGGAGATCATTTCCAACATGAAGAGCACCAAGAATGTTGGATCCCAAAAGGGAAGTGAGAAGTCCAATGGACTACAGGGAATTTGGAGACTTGCATAGTTTTGGTGCATTTCATGGGGTGCATCATGATGGTCAAGGTAATTGCCAAGTGGGTTAGTAAATACTATGGACCTAAATTCTCCTCCCTTGTTAGGTAACTAGATTTAATTTCTTGCAATCTCCATTAGCATCTAGTTCCTTGTCATGCCTAGGTTTGCATTTGCTTGTTTAATCTTTTGTCATGCATACACTAGGTAAATCAGATGGTAGGCTTGCTAGATATCACTCTTACCCTTAGAGCAAACCTACATGGTTTAAATTGCTTAGGAGCAAGGCATATAGCTTGGTTTATAATTATTTATCTAATATGTGCCAAAGTCCACATTGTAGATAATTTTCCCCGATTATCACTTTTAAAAATGATTCTCATATTCATGTGATATCATCTTTCAAGTGGTATCTTTGATTCTAAAATCAGTGTGCATGTCTCCTACAAGCATTCCATGCTTGAATGCACAAATTTAGGGTGAGGTTACTCTACAAGTTGGATGCTTTGAGACTAATACTATTTTAAGCTTACACTACACCACAACACCAAGATTAGCGATGGATGGTCTGAGGCTAAAAGTAGCTACAACGACAGACAATCTGACGCTAAAAAGTTATAGCGACAGACTTCTACAGACGCTGTAAGTCCTATCGCTAAAAATCTTTAGCGTCAAATAGTACTTTTAGTGATAGATAGTCTGCTGCTCTGAATATTTATAGCGACAGATAGTCCATTGCTTGTTTTTAGCGACAGATGTTCTGTTATCAAGCATATACCGATAGATCATCCAATAGTCCATGTATTTATAGCGACGGATTGTTCAGCAGGACACTATAAATACACCCAAAAAAATAATTACAATTAGAAAACATTTAGCACATATCAAACCCACTTTCAAGCTTAATGTCCATCCAATAATGGTACACAAACACATACATCACATGGAGGTCAATACATGTAACATACAATCTGTCTTGCACACCATATGTTTGTGTACTGAAGTCAGGCACCAAAAGATTACATGAATGCACATCACAACAAGCAATACTAGTATTTTGTGTTTAACATACTAAGGTTTGTGCACACAATCATCTCTAGGAACTAAAAAACCAAAAGCAATGGCTTGCCAACAATAGAGCACATCCACTAGGTTATGTGGAGAATCATTTTCCAGAAACTCAAGCCAAAGATTAGTGCCCATCACTTTCTGAAAAATATAACCACCATATAATTAGGCAAGTGGAGAAAAAATACAAAGCTATTGTACACTATGAGTTTGTAATCAGCAAGTGTACACAACCATTTTCTAGAAACCAAGCCAAATTACAGGTTTTTTCTCCTACTACAATTAAATAGTCATCTACTACAACCAATGAGGAATAAACAACAAACCCCGAGCATGTCAGGATGGAACAAGATGAAATCATCACTTCTGTAGTATTACAGCAGTGAGTTAAATGTTATTTGCTGGTTCCTAGCTTTCTGCTAGTGATATTTATCGACTCAGATTAGTTTGGGATCACTCTGTGAAAATGAATGACCTTGGTTACTTTTTTCACTGTCAGACATTTACATCTTAAGTGCAAGAATGCATCGAACATAGTTTTAATTCTCCTAGAAGGTAGTCAGGTCTCAGGTGCTATGTGTTTAGGATCAAATTTGGATTCAGAAGCTGACCGTTGGATTAACTGATCGGGCTGCAATAGGCCTAGGGTGCAAGCTTCTCTTTTGTTGCAATACAACTTATCAGCTCAAGTACTGAAATATTATGTACAGTAGTAATGAATTATTCATGCAAAATACTCCAGCATAACATGGGCTTAATTAAACTAGTAATGAATTAGAAGTGAATCAATCTATGCTCAAACTTCAGCCTATCTTTCTTGACTTGAATGGCATAAAATTATCAAGAACAAGGGCCCACCAGTATTTTTTCTTAAAAAGAAACAGAGCAGCATTATATAAGATAACCATGTTTGTTCAGTGTTTTCAAATGAAATGGCTAATCTGCAGTATCGGAATCAAGAGCCCGGTCATCTAAGCTGCCATCCTTCAAGCTAGACTACTTGCATGTATTTGCAACAAAATCATTCATCTTAGCACACAACAAAGTTTACTAATTTACGTGGTGGATGTACAGGAAGATTTCTTTCTTTCAGATAGGCGTTGTCACTCTTTCTCCAGTAAACACAACAGCCTTTTGTTCTCCTCATCAAGAATCCTGTTGTCCTCACTCAGTGTAATGACCTTCAACAAGAACCGACAATGAAACAATTGATTGTTTAGCAAGACACTGAGATAAACTCAATGCTTGACTGATATTTACAAGAACCGACAATGAAACAATTGATTGTTTAGCAACACTGATATTTACAATGTGTCATCAGTAATGCTCAGCATATGATACTTTGGAAATCAGCATAATTACGACATGATAAGCATATTCTCAGTGGCCCAGTGAAAAGTAGCAAGTTTTTAAGTAACTATGAATGCCCAAAAGGAATATTCTTTGTACACATGCCATAAATAAATCCCTGAATTATATCTTCACAGCTGGGCTGCCTTTTAAACACAAAATGGTTGTAACTAGCTGTAGCAAGAAGAAAGTATAATAGTACATATTTCTTCAAGTAAACTTTTGGGCATGTTTTTTCCCACACCACAAACAGGGATGAGCATCTATAGATTAATCCCAAAAGTCGGGGTGCAGGAAATATATTACAAGTGTATCATGGTTACATGTCTGACATTAGATATTAGGACTTAAGTCAGCTAAATGATGTGCAAGTAATGCAAGGCAGATCTGATATACATTTAAATTCAGCTCTTAAACCTTCCAGGAAATACTGTCCACACTGAATCTAATATCAATAGATAACAAAATTAGAGCCTGAACCTACACATCAAGAAACAGTAACAAAGTTGTCTGCATATCAACAACAGGATGTGGATAGAAAGTTTGGCTTCATAGCATCACCAAGAAGTTTGTGGATATAAAAACTAGAGTTTTCTGGTGAAGTTTTGGAGCTAAACTGGAACAACAGGAAGTATATTCACTCTGTTCTCAAATTATTGGAAAGGGACATATTGATCGGAAAGAAAGCTACCTTTTATGTCAAACTAGACTTCCTATGCTTTATGATCATGAACTGTATGGGTTGATAACTATGCTCAGTATCATAAATGAAATAAAAAAGGCTAGCCAACAGTATATAGGAACATTCTCCATCTGTAAGTTATATTACTGTCACATTAAACTATAAAACTTGTTGGGTGAAGTAGCAAAGTTATATTACTGTCACATTAACCTACTAGTTGCTCCTTTATTAGTAGAATTGCTGAAGTAACAAAGTGTTTTTAGGTGACGCTCAACATTTCTAGATGAACAATTTCTTTTCCAATATCAACCTAGCTGAGGAAAATACAAGCACATAGTAGTTTGTTCTAAAGCAAACCAACTAAAGTTTTAATGAAATGCATCCTCTGTAGTCCGTACGCAGATCCTTGCTAAACTAAGCATTCAACATGAAGAACTAAAAGCAAATCAGAATCCGAAAAGCATGCAAACATTATTCTAAAGAAGAGTCTCTTTGATCCACATACATACGACTGATAATAACCATTCACATAAGGATGCAGGCTTACAGCAAGAAAGCAATTAGATATGCCCTTTAAGTCATAAGTTACTAAAACACAATAACAGCAAATAGGAATCTTAGTAAAAGTTGGCCCATGCAAGCAAAATGATTACACAGCTAGTTGCATGAGAATCAAATGACACAAGTGCACCGAAGATACATATCTGATTAACCTAGCATCTCTTCATGTACAGAAGACATTTAATAACAAACCTAGAATAAATATCTAAAATCAGACCTATTTAAAATGCATGAGCATTCAAAGGATTTTCTAGTTATCAGTTATCACCTAACTCACCTACTAAAGACAACGCAAAAATTGTTCAAGAAAAACAAACCACTTTGATGAACTAACTAAATGCTGATTGCAATGAAAAACATGAGTTGTAACACTCCATGCTTAGCATTCAATATACAAGTATAGAAGAAACTCATTAAATCAGGTCCAGTTTGAAATATGATCAACATATGATGATATAAACAAACTTATATATGCTGTCTCCTACTCATATACTAAAATAGCACAAATATTGTTAAAAAAATAGCACTTCAATGAAATGGAATCCTATGGAATGCTGATAGTGATTGAAGACATTAGTTCTAGCACTCAACTAATACTTTTCAAGCACACAGTGACATAGGAGATACACTACTGATTAGGAGTTTAAGACTGCATTCTATAGAATACTTAGCAGGTATAAAGAAGCAAGGGAAAGAGATCAAACTTAGTGTTTGGTAATAATAGATCAAAAAGAGACACAGAATTAAAGTGCGATTCAATGAACTTTGCTTAGATGTACGTGGTAAGCATATACCTTCTTCAGCATTAGCTTTCTCCGAAGACACGACATCCTCCACACTGGTACCAGAGATCTTTGAGGTTCCACTATCATCTTTAGAAGCTATACTCTTCACTGACTCTTCATTTGGCATGCTCTTGGGAACATTTCCCAAAAAATCACTTTCCTCTTGAGCTTTGTATAGCAGGGCGCATCCATATTTGAAGTATGTGCTGGCACACTCCATCGCGAGCTCTCCATAATGTGAAGTCCTAGTGGGCAACGAATGCACAAAATTGTTAGTGCACCACTATAAAGGTTATTAACATAACTTGCATCAGGCCATGAGGGGCAATGTAAAACGAGATAGAGCAGCACAACTGAAACTGATAGATACAGAGATTTTATCAACCAAGTTGCTGATACAAGGTCCTAAGTTAGTTTGTTGTTGATTGACTTCCAAAATGTTTGCATAATCTGAGACAGACAACACATTTTCCTTAACCATTGTATACTACAGTACACTCTAAAGTTGCTTAAAAAAACAATACACTCCAATTGATGGTGAACACAATTTAGGCACCATGACAAACCATGGCCAAGTGTTGCTCCACAAACCACCACAGGTCTCGGAGCCAAATCCAATAGATCCCTGACAACGACAGACTCTCTGCATCTAACTCACTGACATAAACGAAACAATAACACCCCTGTTAAGCAGTCTATTGCAGAACCCCTTAAACCCTAGTGGACTGAATCCCCAAGCCACCCAAGCGCTAATGCGAAAACCAGCAAATCTGGACAGAAACGCACCGTACCAACCGCCAATTGCTCCAAAATACGCCAACACGCGGAGTCGCTTCACAGCTACATGTTGCAGAAGTGGAGGGGAAATCGGAGCGGGAAAGAAAACCCTAACCTGATCTCGAGCGCTTGGCTGAGGCAGTCTACGGCTTCGACAAAGTCCTCATCCTCGATGGCCTTGGCGCCCCTGTCGAAGAGCTCCTGCGCCCGCTCTAGGGTTTGCGGCTCCTCCGCCTCGCCGGGCGCCGCTGCCTCGGTAGGCTCCGGGTTCGGCGTCACCGGGGCCTGGGGTTGCTCCTCCTCCAGCGGCGTGCCCGTGTTCTCCAACGAGGAGGCCATGGGCGACGTGCTGCACGACGGCAGCGGCTGGGTTCCCCTTCTAGGCGCGGGGAGCTGCGGGTGGAAGGGGAGGTGGAGGAAATGGGGAAATTTTGGCGGGAACGGAGCGCAAACTCGCAGGGGGTATGCAGGGGTTGCCGCTAACGAGGTTCCAGGTTGGGCCCGTATGGGCTTGTTGCAGCTGTGAGTGTGGGCCGTGATGGGCTATTTGTTCTGATCCATATTGTGGGAGACCTGCCTCTGGTGGGTCAGATCGCTAGCAGACCCGAGCCCTCCTCTTCTATTCCCCTCGGGTTTTTTCTTTTTGTGCCTTTTCTGTACTGGACCGAGCTAAATTAATCAATGGCATGGGCATAGTTCATACCTTTGTTCATCTATATTGTTTGTAGAAAATCTATGTTCATCTATGTAGCCTCATGGTTACAAGAGACTCAGGAGCCGCCTTAGGGATGCCCGCCGGCCGGATCCGCTGCTCCGAGGACTAGATCCGCCGAGCCCCAAGAAGAACGGAGCTCCGCCATAGTCGCATGGGGCGGATTGGAATCAGGAGGGAGAGACCGGAGAGAGAGTGGAGCGCGACAGAAGAGGAAAAAGCTAGAGACTGCTTGCGGGAGATGAAAGAAGAGGCGGCGGCGACTGCGTTTAGGATTTGGGAACGGACCTAGAGTTTGTCACGAGCGAGCTAGATAGAGGTGGGGCACGCGAGCTCAGCGTGGGGCCCATTTTCTTTAGCGACAGACAGATTGACGGTACACTTGGCTTTAGCGACAGACGGTTCAACGCTAAATATGAATACCTATAGGGACAGACACTAAATCGCTAAATGAGGATTTAGCGTCAGATGGTCTCTGAGTTATCTTTTGCGTCAGATCATCCATCGCCAAATATAATTTTTAGCGTCAGATATCTGACGGTGAAGCGGTGTTGTGGTGTAGTGTTATCATATGTGTAGTAGTCACATTGCAAGAAAAATAGAGTCCCTGGAGTTAAGCATTATGCTTCAAAAAATCCACCACCTATTGCAAGTGGTGACAAACAAATTGATTTCTAGCCGTGCCTTTCATCGAAGACTATATCGCGCACCATGCGCACGTGCTGGGACAGAGGATCGAGGATTCGATAGGCCTTGGTGCTCTCTGCTTAGCCAATAAAGACGCCCGATGTGCTGCGGTCATCCAGCTTGCCGAGCTGGTTCAGGTCATTGACATAGGCCAAGCAGCGGAAAGTCCACAGATGCCCCACCGCTGGCGTACGCCCATGCCATGCCTCATAGGGGTCTTGCCTTGCAAGCTCTTGTCATTGACCGATTGAGGAGATGAGCAGCGGTCATCACGGCCTCCCCCAAGAACACGGCCGGCGTTCCTCTCTGATTGAGCAGTGCGTGCGCCGCAGCCACCATTGTCCGATTCCTGCGCTGGTCACTAGTAGAGAACAGACCTTTCATCCGAGGTCAAAATGGGCTCTAGTCCTGGTATTTCTTGCGCCCGGGACTAGAGAGACCTTTAGTCCCGGTTGATGTCTCCAACCGGGACTAAAGGTCCCTGCCTAACGGCTACTGCGCTCGTCACAGTGGCAGGGGACCTTTAGTCCCGGTTGGAGACACCAACTGGGACTAAAGGTGGACCTTTACTCCCGGTTGGAGCCACCAACCGGGACTAAAAGTCCCAAACCTTTAGTCCCGGTTGGTAACACCAACCGGGACTAAAGGTAGACCCTTTAGTCTCGGTTGGTAACACCAACCCGGACTAAAGGACCCTTTAGTCCCGGTTGGTGTTACCAACCGGGACTAAAGGTCCCCCGATGGGTTAGTTCAAAAGGGAAGCATCACATCCTTTGTCAGATGTGTTGTGTAGGTGGGGTGGTAAGCTACACGCGAGGCAATGCATGAGGTCTTGGGTTCGAATCTCACAGGACGCAGCGGTGGGAGGTATTATTTTTTTAAAGCTGGGAGAACCTTTAGTCCCGGTTGGTGTTATCCACCGGACCCGGGACTAAAGGACCCCTTTAGTCTCGGATGCTTGCTCCCGGGTGGGGAACCGGAACTAGAGGGGGTTCCCCATCGGGAGTAAAGCTTTGTTCTGTACCAGTGGGTGTAATGCATCTTAACATGTTAGTTCTTGGATTGTAATCTAAATCACCAAAACTACACGCATGAAAGTTCATATGGCACGTGGGATCCGCGGCACTCCTAGCGCATACGCGGATTCAGCAATTCGCTCCCTCGATACGTACGTGATCTCGACGATGTGATGTCGTGTGCTGGCGCGTATCATCAGGCCATCGTTGTGTGCTGCTTGAAGCTCGGCGTGGAACCAACGCTACCCAGTGTTTCGTTTCGTCCTTGACTGTCCATGGTCTCTACGGCCGCTTATTATTACTCCACGCCTTCCTTGCTCTCTTCCCGCAATTCTTCTCCCTGGCCGATGACATGACGACAGCCCCTTCTCGGCTTCCCGTCCCATCACTGCTCCAGTGCTCCGCAGCCATACCGCACCACCCGCTCGGCCGAAAAGAACGGCGTGCTGCTGCGGATGCGCTCCAGACGGCCGTCTTCTCAGCTCTGCGTCGGACCGCAGAAGCTCGCTCTCCGTCGTCGCATCTTATCTGCCTCGGTCGGCCAGGAGGGACACAGTTGCAATCCTATCTCCTGCGCACCTTCGCCGGAAAGTAAGCGGCTAGGTCAAATACAATATGAATGGTGAGTTACAATTAAACTTACGTTTATTGCTGAAATTTCTACAGGGCTTCCTAATTTTTTTGACAATAAAATATCCATGAACAGAGAAAATTCAAGTGTGCTTGGAGCTATGTTGCTTAATGGATGTCTCACCTGCTTGGTGCTCTACTCCATACTATATCATTTCCCCCTCTTGCTGTCCTTGCAATGATTTGGCAAGTTCCCTTTGGTTGCATAAGAATGCATTTCAAATGTTCAAAAGGTACTCCAATAGAGACTAACTGTTTTCTGTTATCTGTTTTCTGTAACCAACAAGTAGAATCTGATTGTAGAACTATAGGAAGTAAATATATCAAATAATCCAGTACCATATATTTGCTCCCTGTGCTTAGATCGATTCTTGTGTAAACAGGAGGCTAAAAATATGTTGTCTGCTTTGGGTTATTTTTTTGAAACTAGATATATGCCCGTGCGTTGCACAGGGTAATAAATTTGTATCCATGTGTACAACGATGTACGTGTGTTATGGTTTAGACGAACATATTAACATTTTTTTATCCATGTCTATGACGATGCGCATGACTTTCGATTTAGACAAACATATTAAGAAATATATAAAATTTGATTACATAAAGCATATTTTATGATCTTTATGACCTATATTGTGTGGATTTGGTTTTTAGAAACCTAATAAAGTTGGTTTCATTTTTTAATTATTATTTGTGTGTTTTATTATTTTACATTTTCAGAAAATAATAAAAATCTAATAAATACTTTTGTATTTGGAACCCTAAACTATTTCTAAATTTTCCAGGTTTTCCTTCTTCTATGTGGACGTGGTAGACTAATGTGCCACATTGCTACGTGCGGACATGTAGCAAATCACCACGCAAGAGACTTGTCTGTTACATGTGACCAGGAGGTCCGTCCGTTCATCTAAGGGCACGTTGTTCCTTCGTTCCCACTCTCGCAGGAGGGCAAGCAGGTTGCAGACGGTGAACACAAGCGCACGAGGCGAGCGGGGCGCAGACGCACAGGCACACGCGCACGGGCATGCGCTGGCGAACGAGCGGGGCGAGCGTTTGCAGGTGCCCGTCGTACCCAGCACAGGCTGGAGCTAGGGCGCGCACGAACGAGGGAAGCGGAGCACACGTCCAATACGCCGTAGAGCATGGTGAGTACCGCGGCCGCCCCAGCACATACTAGCATCGCATCGCTCGTGTCCATGGCGAGACGTGCGCTACCGCGTATGTGGGACTACGCACGGCAGCAGGTCGCAATTGCCCACCGTTGCCGGCGCAGGCTGGAGGTAGGTCACGCGCGGATATATTTGATTGTTTTTTTTTGCCGTATATATTTTTTTGGAAACGTTTTTTTGCTGTATTTGTTTTTTCGGAAACCGGGATGTGGAATATTTTGTTTCTGAAATGTTTTTTTGCCACGCAAGAGAGTCATCTGTTACGTGCGGCCAGGAGGTCCATTCGTTGATCCCAGGCACGTCATTCCTTCGTTCCCGCTCTAGAAAGGAGGGCGAGCGGGGTGCAGACGGCGGCCACACGCGCACGAGGCTAGCCGGGCGTAGACATGCGGGCACACGCACACGTGCATGCGCTGACAGGCAAGCAGGGCGAGTGTTTGCAGGTGCCCACCGCCACCGGCACAGGCTGGAGCTAGGGCACGAGCGGGCGGGCGAAGCGGAGCACACGGCGAACACGTCATAGAGCGTGGCGAGCACCACGGCCGCCGCCAGCACGTACGGGCACCGCATCGCCACGTCCATGGCGAGACGCGCGTGGCCGCGTATGCGGGACTAAGCACGGCAGTAGGTCGTAGTTGCCCGCCGCCGCAGATGCAGGCTGGAGCTAGGTCGCACGCGCATAGATTTGATTGATGTTTTTTGTTGTATATATTTTTTTGAAAATGTTTTTTGGTCGTATTTGTTTTTTTCAGAAACGGGGATTAGGAATAGTTTGTTTCTGAAACAGTATTTTTTTACCGTATATGTTTTTTTTGGAAACGGTGTTTTAATCAAGTTTGTTGTTTTGCTAGAAAAAAAATAGAAAAAGGGGGCCAGGCCACGGCTCGGCCCAGTCTACTGGCGCAAAAGGCCCATGTGGCAGATTCCAGCCCAGCAGTAGGAGACCCAACGTGGGTTGAACTTTTAGATCAGGAATCCCCGAGTTTCTGAATTCAATTTACATCATTCCACCTTTTCTTTCTCTCTTGCACTTTTTCACCTAGAACCCTTCCTTCTCTTATATTTTGCTTGTCAACAAAAAATAGGGGCTTGAGGCAGTCCGTTTTTTTTTAACGTGGGCGCTGAGCGGAGCAGAGGCGGGGGCGCAGACGATTACGCTAGTTATTTTTTTTGTTGGTAAGTAGATTTGAAGCGAAGGAGGCTCAAGGATGTTGACAAACATAAACACAGTAGTCTCAGGTAACCAAAGAGTGAGTGAGTGAGTATTCAGGTTCTTTGTCATCCCTATGGTACCTTGACATTATTTATCTTCAATAATGAGTATGGGTGATTTAAATCACTCTTGTAGCTGGCAGCAAACCGATACTTCAGCACGCAGCAGCACGGAATCCGACTCTACCACGACCGACGTCATACAGGACCTCCAGTGTGCGCTGATTCACATTGCCAAGGATTCCGGGTTGGTCGTCCGGCCCTGACTCCCGGAAAGCGAGACAGTCGTCCGACAAAATCCCATTGGGGATGTCGAGGTCGATGGTGGCGCCACCGCTGAACGTGAGAGCAACCCTCGGCACGGTGACGCTGCTGTAGCCGGTAAAGTTGTAGCAGGTGTCGAGCTCTCCGTTCGGCACCAGCGGGTATGCCGCCATGGCCTTCCGGAACACGACCTTCAGCGCGCTGTACGCAGTGTGCTGGAGCTGTGTGACGACCGTGCCGGAGTCTATGATCATGCCCCCGGAGAACGCCGACTGCGGGACGTCGATCGACTCCCCGCCTACGGTGATACGGGTCATATTCACCAGGTAATATGTCTTCTGTTCTTGCATCATCGGCGTGAACACGAAGCTGGATGCGTTGACGCCGCCGCTCGTAGCGCCGAGGGCAAGGAATCCAGCTTGGCTGTTTAGAGCCGGGAGACAGTATGAGAAGGCGCCACCGTAGACCGAGGACATCTGCATGACGAGCGACTCCGGTGCGCCTCCGAGACTCAAGAGGCCGTCGTACTTGTCATTGTTGCCGCCCTGGTCGTGGCCACATCCGAAGTGGAAATCCTTCACGGCCACCCCAGGCGCCAGCGTCAGCGCCTCGTTGCTGTACACGCCCGTCGTCTGCGAGCCGTCTCCGTACGTGATGGCGAATCCACACTGGGCGCCGCCGCCGCTCGTGCAGTTGCCGCCGTAGCCATTGCCGGTGAGGTTCCTGCACGCGTCGGTGTTGCAGGGGACGGGAGCGTACGTGGAAGACTTGCTCGGATCGAACAGGGGGTCGTTCTGCGGGTAGCACGTGGTGGAGTTGCAGGGCTTGCACTGCACCCACGACAGGTCGCTGCCGGTGTCCATGAGGAGGACCTGCGACACGGCCGGCGTGCCCAAGCCCACGGTGACCACGTACTCCAGCGAGTCCACGGAGCCGCCCAGGTGAGTCGGGATGCTGACGCTGGCGTCGTCTCGCGTCGTACCCTCCATGCCCTTGGACACCCTGCTCATGATGTACTTCAAGCGGGCACGGCTTCGGCGGAGTCTCTCGCTGAAGGACGGCTTGTCAGAGCTCTGCGTCGCCACGCACGGCCCGTGCAGGTGCACCAGTGGCACGAACACGGTGTTGCTTTCCGGGTCCAGCCTCACTAAAAACTCATTGCATGCATGGGAGCGAGGTAACTTCACTTATTTTGATTTGACGTGTATATATTCAGAGACTACAGTACTATTCAGATCATGTACCTCTCGATGTAGAGCATACTGCTTCTGGCTCAGAAGCAGTGGTTGGCACCGCTACAAAGCCGTGCTCCTTGCCTCCATGAGCGAGGGAGTAGTAGGTGCAAAGGATGACACACACGAGCAGAGGCAGCAGCAGTGAGGCCATGATGGAAGATGAAGAGCTGTATGAACGGAGATATGATGGGCGAAAACTTATGTATGCACGGCACGTCTAAATTTTGGACTCGCCGATGAGCTGTACACAGGAGAGGAGGAGCGAAGTTTGCTAAGATCAATGGCGTGTTCTCCAGTGTCCTAAGACTCCTAGGTAAGCACACTAGTACGTACAAAATTTCCCATACGCTGTCGTCTATATATATGTTGCGGCTTTGTCATGTTTGTACGGCCACGCTTGTCCACATAATGAAGGTTTTTGACTACTATAAGTACTAAGTACTAACATATTGTTTACTCAGTCAAAATGCTAAATATCACCCATCGGCAATGATTTGATCGTCAGCACTCCCATCACATGAGCGTCATGCCGTCATCACATTCAGCTGTAAGTTCATTCCTAACCCTTCTTCCTATGGAAACATCACTATTTGTTGCTTGGGCGTTATTTTTTCAAATATATGAAATTTGTGTACAATAATAATTGAATTTTGATTAATTCATAAGATAATACTTTTAACTAGCAAGGAGGCCCATGCACAAATAGTGCGGGAAGGTAGCTTCTTTTATTTCCATTATATAACATTTGGATTTTTCTTAAAACATTTTTTATATAGTTTGTGTTTATTAGTTTGACCATATTTGTCATCTCTTTGTTCATCCAATTGCATTGATCGAATAATAATATCTATCACTAAGATCTTTTACAATGGTCGGAAAAGTACCATGGTAGCAAGCTTCACTGACTGCTGCAGTGCTGTTAGGCATGGCAAGCTGCAGCAAGCTCAAGACTCTTTCACCGGGGGTCAAGAGCCCTCGAGCTGACCTACAGGGAGTAGACAGGTCGATGGAGGACATCTCCAGTTCTCCACCAAGCACCACTAGTTCATGCGGTTGTGGAGATCGCCGACGCGAGCTAGTGGGTGCGACTCCGGCGCGGTGCTTGCCGGTGTGGAACCCGCCGGCGCTGCTGACTCAAGGTAGGCTCTAGCTCCTAACCGCAAGTAACAGAGAAAGGGAAAGAGAAGAACTGAAGAACCACGGAAAGGTGCGGTAGAGAAGAAAGCAAGAAGAACTGCAGCGCAATCCCAGAAGTCGTAGGAAACGCCGGCCCGGCCGGGGCGCATGCACCCTGAGATGGGAGTCACCGGACACGACATTTCTTCATATTCAGATAGAGATGACATGGAAAATCCCATTTTTGCTCTTGAATGGTAGTACTAAAATAACTAATTATTAGAAAATAAAATATAAAATGAAAAATTAATATTGCCCCACCTATTTTGGTTCTGGTCACATCTAATTTGGTACTATCCCCACCTATATGGTATCTCAAGGTACTTTTAGTTGGGTACCACCTATTTTTCCACCGTCCGATCTCGTCCAATGAATGGTCCATGTTTTTTTCAACCATTATAAAATTTCTCAACTATCACTAATCAATTTTCTCTTAAAGCTACTATCATCATTCTTTCATCTTCTTTTTTTCCCACTTCTATATCATGTGGTTGTGCTATTTCTATTGATACTAAATCAAAGATAGTCTTTAATTTCCTTCAACTCCATTCCTCGATAAAACCATAATTTTTTTTAGTTCTTTTGCCCTCCTCTAAATTTGTGCATTACATTCGGCCTCCTTTGCCCTCTAATGTTGCCAGATTGGGCCTCTTTTGCCCTCTAATGTTCTTCGTTGTCTTACTTACGAGCTTCTCACTCGTGTGCATTGGAAAATCAGTAGACTAATTGCACAAAAAATTAAAAAACAAATATGCGTTCGTGATTTAATTATAATTACTACTACAGAAAATCTTTTCCACAACGTTTAGCTTTTGGGCTCTAAGGCGGTTGGCCTGGTTGCCCGCCTCGGTTATTCAAGGTAGAACAGCCGGGCAAAAAGCCGCCTCGGTTAATCATTAACTGAAGTGGGCAACCTAACAGGACTGCCTCGATTAATATATATTAACCGAGGCAGGCATCCTAACGCAACCGTCTCAATAAATAATTAACCGAGGTAAGCATTATAACTCAAGCGCCTCAGTAAATCAGGCCCAGCCCGCTAGCCCAAGAGGCCCAGTTCCAACTGCACATATATATACCAGACTTGTGGGTTCCCTCCCCAGCCTCACTCCCTCCCCAGCCATGCTCCTCCCTTAAAAGGTCATTGTTTGATTTTGGTAATTGAGTGACAACCTAGGTGAACTAATATGTATTTAAGTGTAATACATAGGTGAATTAGTCCACAGGTACATGTGTGTGAGCAACTCATGTAATGATGGTGAAGATGTCTTGTATTTGTTGCAAGGCTCACACATGTGATGAAGGAGCTCATTGCATATGAGACATGACATTGAGTCATGTGACTAAGGTGGAGAAGATCAAGACAAGACTTGGCTTGATGGACCGGTTGCAAGCGTAAAGGGCAAGTTGGAGGCTTTGGAGTGATGGACCGCGTGGCAGTGAAGCTTGAGCAAAACTTGATGCCGATGAACGAAGGCAACGGTGAAAAGCAAGTGAGGTCAAGATCGATGAACCAACATGGTCACATGATGATATGTAGTGGATCATATCATTTGTGATATGGTTGGTGCATGTGTTGCATCAACACCGGAGGAGATGGAATGGTCATAGATGTAGGCAAAGGTATATTTGTAGGGCATTTTATTTAACTGGTCATAGATGTGTAGAGAAGTTTATGACCAGGTTTAGCATAGATGGCCGTACTATCAAGAGGGGTAAACTTGTTTGCATATCGGTCATCTAGTGCCACTTGAGTGATCTAACTTTGCGTTGTTGCTAGGATCGAGTGGTGTGGTGAATTGAGTGACTAATCCTTTGAAAAATATTTATGAAAATGTAACACACTTTCACATGGTGGTGTACACTTGGTGATATTGGCACATTTGTAAAGGAGAAGTTGTTGGAGTTGAATTGGATCAACTTAGAGAAGAGAAAAAGGTTTTTCGATGTACTCTGAACTATAGGATGGTCCTTGGATTGGAATTCTACATTGATACATTGTGCTTTGGATCAAATATACAAGTGGGATGTGTATCCCTTTGAGTAAGCTTTCCAAAATATCCAAGATCATCGAATTCAGAGTTTGGAGCTAAGAGTTATAGCCGTTTTAGCATCGAAACGCTGTGACCGGACGCTGATGACCTGCGCGTCCTGTTAGTACCTACGAGTCCGGTCAGTATTTCTTACATGAGCAGAAGTGACCAGACGCTAGGAGAGTTCGGTCAGTGATGACATGACGCGTCCAGTCGATGAAAAACCTCTCTGGAAGTGACCGGACTCAATGAGTGCGGTCGCGGAGAAAGCAGACTCTGGTCAGTTGTGCAGAGGCGCGTTTGTGACCGGACTCAGCTTAGGCGCATCTAGTTCCTAGACCTTGGTGCATCTAGTCCTTCGGCAGTGGTGTGTGGGAAGTAGCCATTGGTGACAATGGTCGGCTTCAAAAGGAGGGGATGTGTGGCATCATCCTAGCGACCAGACGCAGGGACCTACGCGTCCGGTCAGTGCGTGTTTTGCCCAGTGAAGGGGCAACAACTCTTTTAGCCCTTGGGTCTATAAATAGAAATGGTGGCCGGCCTTAGGCTAGTTGCTGAGCACCCTTAAGCCTTGGTGGCTTGTGCAGGTGTACTTGGGAGCCCTCTAACTCACATACGCTTGGTAGTGATCATCCGATTGAGTGTGAGTGTGATTCTAGTGCGATTGCATCGTGAGGTTGTATCGAGTGGCACTAGGTGATTGAGTTGCAAGCCAGTGGTGCTTGTTACTCTTGGAGGTTGCCAACTCCTAGATGGCTTGGTGGCTTTTGACTCCGTTGAAGCACGCGAGAAGATTGTGCGGTGCTCCAAAGGAGGATTTGTGAGGGTGATTGTGCTCACCCCGCGGGGATCGCGAAGAGCAACTCTAGTAGAACGTGTTATTGAGCTACCATCACTTTTGTGGTAGGTTCTAGTGGTGCTCGACATGCAGGCTTGGCGGGTGATGCTAATTCGCCACCAAGCCATAAAGTGAGTGGTCGACACAATGGGGACTAACTTGGTGGCAACCAAGTGAACCTCGAGATAAAAATGACTGTATCATCATCTTCCTGTTGGTTTGCAACCCCATACACAAGCTTGTATTTACTTTCATATATATTGTGCTTATGTAGTTGCTCCTGTAATTAGTTAGCTTGTGTAGCTTGCTAGTTACCTTCTTGCTTGTGTAGTATAGAAGTAGCTCCTTTGCGTAACTAATTTGGTTTTAGTAACCTTATTAGTTGCATTGCTTAGTTTATGTAGCTAAGTAATTTGTGCTCTCTAATTTGGTATTAGTTGTCTTGTTATTGAGCATTGCTAGTGAGCTTAGGCTTTTTGCTTTTGCATATTAGTTGTGTAGGAGCTCCTCCGTGCTTGAAGTACTAGTTGCATAGGTTTGTGTGACCTTGCTTCTAGAATTAGTTAGGTGAGCTCTAGCTAGCCCGGCACCTTAGTTGCTTAATTAGTATCTTTGTAAGGTGCTAAAGAACTTAGATAGAGGGGTGTAGTCTTGGCTAGACCATTATTTTAATTCTGCATTTTTTTGTTAGCTGGTGCGATTAATTTTAGAAAGGACTATTCACCCCCTCTAGTTTGTCATCTCGACCCTACATATGGTATCAGAGCTTGGTCTCTCATTTGTGGTCTTTACCAACCCGAGAGGATGTCGACTTATGTGCTAGATGTTAATTGTCAACACATTTTTTATGTCACACACTTTGCACAGTGGAAAAATTGGATGATATGCAATTTTAAGTTTATTTGCCCTCAAATATGGTGGATGATAGATGTGGGGTTTTCTCATGTGTTGGATGAAAATAATCTAATTCAAGCATAAGGGAAATGCCTAGATATCGACACCCAAGCTATTGACATCATGTATAGATCTTTGGATGATAGCATATTTAGAAAGATCATTAACATGAAGACCGTCCATGAGATTTGGAGTAATCTCAATGAGAAATATGGGTCGGTGTCCGATGATGAGGATGAACACAAGGCGGAGGTGCTTGAGTGTGTTGAGCATGACCACGATTTGGTGATTGTGGAAGATTGCTCCACCTCATGGTCAAGTGATGACGATGATGATGATTCTACCACAAGATCACTTGACAAGATTGATGGTGATGATGATGGATCATGCTCGAGCTATAAGAGTGATGTTTCTTCAAGCTCTCCAACTACATTATATTGCTTCATGTCGCAAGGTGTCACTAAGGTATCTAATGCAAATGTGATTGATCTTTATTCATATGAGGAGCTTCTAGATAGATATGGTTGCAAGATCAAAGCTTTAGAAAAAGAGATGGCTAAAACCGAGAAATTGAAAAATAAAAACACTTTTCTAAAGAACACATGTGAACAACAAAAGCATCAACTCTATGTTACTACTTGTTCATATGAGGAGTTAAAATTGGCTCATGAGGAACTTAGTGTTACTCATGATAACTTGGTACAAGACCATGCTTTTCTCACTAAAGAACTTTCAAATAAAAAAAATTTAAAACTAGGAAAAGCTCATCACATGGGTCAATTGATCAATCACATATTGTTGCTAACCCTTGTGATGTAGGCAAGAAGCATGTATCCACCTCTTGTGATGATTTATTACCTATGCCATGTTCTTCATATATAGATGCTTGTTCAAGTTCCTTGTCTTGTGAGACTAACCTTTTGAAGGAGAATAATGAGCTCAAAAGTGAAGTAAAGAATTTGAGCAACAAGCTAGAGAGGTGCTACAACTCTCAAGTCACCTTTGAGCATATGTTGAAAACTCAAAGGAACTTTGGTGATAAGAGTGGTGTTGGCTTCAAGACTAGCCAAGTCAATCATCAAGAAAGCCACAATAACATGAGTGGCATTGTGTAACAACCCAGGTTTTGCAATAACCCAAAAATCTGAACTTAAATTTTTTTCTAACAAAACCCATGCATGGTGAGTGTGCATACTAGGAAACCACCCGTGTAGTTGCACAAGTAGAACCGAGTTAGCATGGTTGATCATTTTGCATTTAATTCAACTTGTGAGTTGCTTCATCATGATTTTATGTGATGTAATAAAATCAATCCAACCTTTATAAATAAATTATGTGTGTGAGTTGCCAACCCTTGGCTTGGACCCTAGGACCCTAGATGGCCTTTGGTGGACCCTACTAGGATGTATATATGTTGGCAACACATATACATGCATAGGTGTAGTGTGGAAATAGGAATCGAAAAAGAAAAGGAATTGGAAAAAGGTAGGAAAATAAAAAAAGCCAAAGAAGCCCAGCAGTAGCAAGTAGCCTAGCGCCCGCATGGCCCAGCACATGCGCCCTCTCCCACACGCGCCCACTGGCCTACTTCGCCCGAGCCGCGGCCTAGCACCGCGCTCGCGCTCCCACGCACGACCGCGCCCGCACGTGGCCGAGCCGGCCCAGCAGCGAGCCGCCACCACGACGCGCCCATGCCCACGTCGCCATCCCGCAGCTGCTGACCGGTGGGCCTACCCTACTCCCCCTCTCTGCTTTAAGCAAAGCAAAACATCGCACTGCGCCGCTCGCCGCTCTAGCCATCCATGCCCCTACCCCACACATGTACCCGCATGGATTCACGCCATGTCGATGGTCTATGCCACCACCTACCCCAGCTAGCGCCTGCCTACCTACTGATGCGAGTGCCATGGCCCGCGACCCTCATAGCACGCCTGCCATTGCCTGCCACCGCCGTACCAGCCCTTGACTAGCTGCCGCATGAAAACGGGAGTGCCAAGGCAAACATGCTCACCCCCGCTCCCTAAAACCCTAAGCTAGAGCCCCTGATCACCTTCCATATGCCCCCTTCCCCTCCATCTACCATCCGCTGCCGCCATGGCCATGGCCACCCTATAAAACCCCCTCCTTTGAGCCCTAGCGCCTTCCCTTCACCATGTTGTCACTCTATGGCAACCCACGAATCACCACGATGCTCTAGAGGAGGAGAAAGAGGAAGGACAAGGAGGGAAGGAAGGAGCCGAGCCTGCCGGAGTCACCCAAGCTTGCCGGAGAAGAAGACGGCGCCCTGATCATCTTCCTTGCCGTAGCTGCTCGGCTGGCACTACACCACCTCGCCATGGCATCAACTCACCACCACACCACCATCCTACCTACCCTGCCACCATGGTGATCCCCGACATCGCTCTCCCATGCTCGCCATCGTGGACGTGTCAAGCCGCGCCGCCATGTTCTCCCCCTTGGGAGGGCCAAAGGCCACCCTTTTCGCCGATATGGTGCACCACACACACGCACACATGTACATGGCCAAGGAGCTAGCATTGCCGATCCTCAAATGCTTGGGAATGTCGGTGTGCCCTCGTCGCACACCGCACGTTCGCCATGGCCGAGGCCACCCATGGCGTCGCCACATTTCAGCCGCCTCAGGCTGATAGAGATCGGACGAGCGCCTTAGCGAGCTTCGTCTCGCTGAGGGACACGACGTGTGCTAGGTAGAAGGGGAAAGAGACCCACAGGAGCCGTTGGTTGTGTTCCATCTCATTGGAGCCATGCGCCTCCTATGCCGCCGCCATGTTCTCACCGATCCTGGCTACCTCCCAACATGAGAAGGGGTCGATGAGTTTTGCCATCACCCCGCACACCCTACCATGTAACTAGTTGGACGAAAAGCCCCACCTAGCCTTGTTTCGCCATAGCCACAAGCTCGACAGAGCTCCGCCACGCCTCTAGGTCATCGTCGGTGAGTCCTTTGCCTTCCCCGTGGCCCAATCGGACAAAAGGAGCCACCATTGGCTTCAATTGAGGCTGCAGAAACCTCGCCGCAGCGCGCCATCACTGCCACGATGCTGCTGCTATGGCTAGCCCCACCGGAGCCCTTAGCGCCACTCTTGGAGCCCTAGCCATGCCCTTCGTGGCATGGGGAAGCTAATGGAGCTTTCCTCAGAGCCTTACCGTCGCCTAGAGCACCTCTCCACCAACCTCGCGCCGCTGCGAGCCACTGTGCATGGCTGCCAGACTTCACCAGTGGCCAAAGTGTTTTTTAGACTGCCAGTGAACTCACCATGACCCCGTGAAGTCGTAGAGCCCCTTAGCCGCCCGCTAGGTCATCATATCACGCGGTCAAGCGAGCTCGCTGCCGTCGAAGGGTGCCGCCGCTAGTAACAGAAGAGAAGGGGAGGCAGCCGCACCCCTTCGCCCGAACCTGCCTGCGCTCGGTTCACCATGAGCTGAAGGGAGAAGAGAGAGGAGTGGATGCGGTCCACCGCAGACCGAGTCTAAGGTCTATAGACCCGTGCCGTTCAGTCCACCGTGAGCTGCGCGTGGAGACCGGGCCTAGTAGTGGCCCACGCACTCCATGTGGTTGCCTGCCCACGCGACACATGTCCTAGCCTGGCCTAGCCCAGACCGGCCCAACCCGGCCCATGACCCGACCCATTAGGCCCAGTCAAGCCCAGTCAACGTTGACTGTTGACCGGTCAACGCTGACCTTTGGCCTGACCCCACCGGTCAGTCACTGTTGACCATGGGTCCCACCTGCCAGTGACCGTATTTCCCATGTACAATCACGTGCTGACACGTGTCCTTCACTGTTCAAAATTCTTATTTTTCTTTTTTAGAAAATAATTTAAACTTAGAAAATTCAAAGAAAATTCATACAACCTCAAAAAAATATGAAACCAATGCCCAAAATTTTCTAAAAATGAGCTCTACGTCATAGGCTTGTGTTTGAGTACATTTGGATCTTTTGAATTTTTGTTCCTTATTTGTGATCATCTATAGGAGTCGCTTATTGTGGCTATATGTCTCGTTTTACAGACCCAGAGGAGCCATAGACTGAGGAGCATGACCTTGACTACACCGAGGAGCTTGGAGATGACCTGCTAGGTGCCACGTCCTGCCCAACCTCGTAGAATCATATTAGACATGCTACAATATAGATGCTAGTGCTTTACTTTTATGCAAATGATCTGTGATAGGTTGCATGGTAGAATTTCTTATGAGCCATTACCTTGTCGCAACCTATACCCCTACACACCCGCTGTTAGGTTAGATGCTTGCTTACTTACTTGCTAATACTTCTGTGCATTATATCTATGATGTGATGCTTGGTGGGGGATTGTATGCGAGTGGTTAAGGCACTGGGTGCCGGTAATGTGGTAACAACCGAGGAGATCTTGGCGTGCATTTTGGGTGTGTGGTGTGGGTAGAGTCGATCGGGTAGGATCTTACGATGAGTCATTGGACGAGTCTTGCCAGGGGGTGTGACCTAGGCATCCCCTACGAGTGGTACCTATGGCAGGTGCATGTGAGATGAGGAGATCCTGGGTGGAGTGTCTTTGTGGGATGAAGCCCCGGGATGGAGGTGCCGTCGAGGCATGGGGTGTTGGTTATCCCCTTTGAGAAGATATCCTATCTCGTCCTCCTAAGGACTGGTATGTCAAGAGAACTGGATCATAGGACCCTACGTGCATGCCACTTGTCCCTGAATGGGCAGGGGACGGATGCTAACCAGCTAGGACGGTGCCACTACTATTAGGTTAGAAGTGGATAGTGTTGGGAGGTACGGGCATTTGGCCCACACCCTCCTAAGACAGCGTAGTGACCTCTAGGGCTTGGTACTATGTCTCATAGTCTTAGTGTTTTGGTGGACTCTGGGGAGGCCCAGGGCTGAGTGGTAGGGTGGCATCGCACCGGTTGGAACATAGCTCGATATCAGCCTTGGTGGGGCACCACCGACGATGGTGATCTTGTGGTTCAAGATGTACATGCTCTATAAAGTTTATCGATCTATACGTATAGCCGCGTCCTCAGATATGAACATTCCTATGACCTATGCTTCCCTTGATTAGTGAGTGGAGTCCTTTCTTCTCTCCCCGTGGGTTCTTGTGTTGATTTCTAGCTTTGGCCGATGAGGCAAGGTACGAGTGGCAGTCGTCCTTGTCGCCTAGAGAGTGTGAGAGTGGTGAAATGTGTGTGATGGGATGGGAGAACATGTGGATGAGATGGGTTAAAACTTGATGAATTATTATTAAAACTTGACATACTCGCATAGGAAACCACAACCACGAATAGGTCTTTTGCTCTACCCTTGCATTCCACTACCACAAAGCAAACACAAAGTATAGGGTGGGAGCCAGTGGCCAGTACAAAGCATACTGATAATTGTTTGATAGGTTATGAGCCTGAGTATGACTACCAGGGAGACGATTGGGAGGATTAGCAGTCTTGTTCCTACACTCAAGTTTGTTTGAGAAGATGGAGTCGATGTCCGCTGCCTTCCTACTTGATGCTATTCTGGTTGTTGTATGCTCTGAGTGATTCCGCCAAGTGGTGATGTAATAATGAGTAAACCTTGTTATTTGTACTCTCTTGAGATAGGTATTCGATGTATGATTGTGGTATCGACTGTTATTTGATAATGTGATGGGATGATCACCTGGAACTATCATGTTATACTTTGAATCTATGGATTTCCCTTCAAGGAAATCGGGATCGTTTTAGTTTGGTATCAGAGCCATACTTGACCCTAGGATGAGACCCTTACGATTGGACGGTAGAAATAGAAATGGAACTTGTCTTTTTTTGTTATATGTACCGACCTTGCTTATTTTTATGTATTGCTTATCTTTTTCTAGTTTGCTAATTCCTTTTTTATGGACCAATTTGCACATGGCACCAGCAGTTGAGCATCCCATCGACGGTCTGAGCTATCAGGGTTTTGCTCAGATGCTCTACGACATCCTCAAGGAGCTTGGTGTCCCTGCCAAGCAGTTCGAGTACGTCTATCGTGGTGAGCCTAGACCCGACAAAGTATAGGGCCACATCATCATCCACCTTAGGGTTCCTATGAGTGAGACACAGCTAGAGCTGCATGCCTTCTAGGAGCTACAGATGGAGACCTCCATCATAGCTTGTGTTTAGTCCGTTTTGCGTTCGACCCTTCACCGCGTGATGCGTGATGCCCACGAGTACCTCTGGAGGGGACCGTACCGCTTGCTTCCCCAAGCCTTGGTCCTTACCCAGAGTACTAGGAGGCAGGTCTTGGTTGTTGAGCAGACTATCGATGCCGAGGAGGGCCCTTGACTTCAGGTGTCTGGACAGTACATCCTCTGCCAGGACAGGTACATCATGGAGGCTGAGTCACAGAACCATTGGTATCAGGACATGCTGTTCTAGGCTGATGAGGCCATCCTGAAGGAGGAGAAGAAGAAGGAAGTACTCAAGGAGACCATCCTTGTGGAGCGTGAGGGCTACAACCACATGGAGGCCTACTACAAGGCACGTGAGAGCAAGCTGAAGGAGGAGATTGTAAATCTGAGAGATAAGGTTGGAGACTTTGGGCTCCACAATGACTACTTAGACTACAAGTTGCTTGAGCTTCAGGATGCCCTCGAGCACAAGAAGAGGCGCTTGAGTGACCACATTGAGATAGAGAAGAGGTATGGTTTCATGAAGATGATGCTAGGGAGCCATTGCAACATTTTGGAGATGGAGGTGGTTCAGTTAAGCGTTAACACCGCTCACAACCAGTGCCACCTTATTGAGTACATGAAGTACATGGGGGTCCTAAAGGATAGGGTAGATAGGATAAGCTAGGCATTGGTTGACACTGACATCAGGAGAGTCTAGGAGTTTAAGGAGATGCAGAAGTTCCTACCCTCTGAGTCGCGTAAGAGGCCACGCAAGGAGTCCTTCTAAGTTGAGCCCACTAAGTGCAATCTGAAGGCATGCCCTTCTGAGGACTACCCCAAGGCCCCAAAGACCGAGCAGTTGGAGGAGGTCTTGGAGTACATCTCAAGGATGCACCGCACTGATGCAGAGCTCTAGGCGATGGATGCCAACACTTCACCACCACCTAGTTAGAGTTAGCTTCCTAGTGATGCTCTAATAATGTAGTAGTCATAGTGTTGATGATGATCCCTGCATGGCTATGAGACATGACTCACTCTTAGGAGTAGAGTAGAATGTCCCTCTTTTGGAGCCTACCTGCATGTAGTATGATTCCCCGCGAGTTTCTAGTGTAGCTGTTGGAGACATCGCCTTGTAATAAACTCATGTAATGAATGTTTGGATCTTAATGCTTTTTATGGTTGTTCCTGCTTCTTTCTTTGAGTGTATGGCTAGAATTGAATTATTAATTGAATTGCTAATAAATCATCTAACCACTTAATAACAACTTGTAACCTAATGTTTGCAGCAGAGATGTCGTGTCACCGCTTAGAACGTCTGAACCGTCACTCTCCATCCCCCATGCTTGCTAGCTATGGTCATGGTAGTGGCCATGGGCATAGGAGAGGATGCGCTGCCACTCGCGCTGCCCTCAACCTTGAGGAGGAGGTACCACCTGCTAGAGAGCAGCATGTGGAGGAGCCCATCCTAGAGGAGCCAGGTGCAGCCTAGCCTAGGGCGAGGACGCTCCATGTGGGGGCGATGATGCTCCACCACCACCACCACTCCTGTCTAAGGTGATGGACCGCCAGACACATCTCATGGAGACACATGCTGAGGGGCTGTTGCACCGCAATGGGGGACCACCCAATGACTTCTACAGGAAGTTGGAGGGTTTCCTTAAGCTAAGGCCTCCTACCTTCGACAGCTCGGACGATGACCCCATTGTTGCCTAGGACTGACTATGTGAGATGGAGAAGAAGCTGGACCTAACCACTTAATGGAGACAGAGATCCCGATCTTCCGTCAGGTGATGGTAACTATCGTTGTGGCGGAGAATGACACACCGATCTAGCTTCAGATCGAAAGATCGAACCCTGCAATCTTAGCACCACAGCTCCTCTAGTTATCAACCAAGTCACGGACCAGGTTGACCTCGCCAAGAAGGCTAATCCCTGCCTATGTAATGAAGAACACAAGCAAGAATAAGAAAGAACGCAACCAAATTGCAGATGAATGATTATCTCACGAAGTTGGGGTCTCACAAACCGATGAACGGCAAAACTGTTCTTGACAAAATAATCTAAGCAAAACCCCAAAACCTAATGATGGCGGCGGCGTATGATTATAAAGGTCTTAGGGTCATCGCCTACCCTAGACGCGCCCCCTAATGGGCCCAAACACGATACACGGTCCAACGGACCAAAAGAAGGTGTCGCAGCACCCTGGCAGATTCTGGATGCAGACTTGTTTGGACGATTCCCGTTGATTCCGAAGAGGTTTTGACGTGAAACCACTTGGATTGGCTTCCTTATCAAATTAGTTTTCCATCCATATATGGATCATCGAAAACAGAGTCCAGATGCGTCCTGGGTGACCAGTTTAAGGCAGACTGATCCTGGAGGCCGAGGCAGACTCGAATTCTTGTTGGACTGGGCCTCCGACTTGTGTTGGACGTCCTTGCTGGTCATCATCACCTCCACCACTTCCTCTAAGTCCTTCATGACCCTCTCCAATGTTCCTAAGCAAGATAACATCATTAGGTAGTAGTCTATTCTCAAAAGTATGAAAAGTATCGCTTAAGAATGAGCTCACCTCTAAATTGAGTTGTCGCTTTCGAGCCCGGGTCATTGGACCTTGCATGACGGTTGGAGGATCAGCGGGTACCTCTGAAGAAGTGATGTCCTCATCATCCTCCCCCTCTTGAATTGGAGTCATCCTCGACTCAAGCTCATCTTCTTCTCCCAAATAAGGTTTCAAATCTGCAATGTTAAAGGTGGGACTAACCCCGAACTCGGGTGGCAATTCAAGTTTGTAGGCATTATCATTTATTTTCTCAATGATCTTATAAGGACCAGCTGCTCTTGGCATTAATTTAGACTTACGCAGCTCAGGAAATCTATCTTTTCTCAAATGTAACCAAACCAAATCACCCGGTTCAAGTTTAATCTCTTTTCTACCTTTACTACTAGCAATTCTATACTTTTCATTCATTCTTTCAATATTTGCTTTAGTTGTTTCATGCAGCTTATGAATAAAATCAGCACACTCTCTAGCATCACTATGTATTCTCTCAGTGGTAGGTAAAGGCAAAAGATTAATAGGAGCACGGGGGTTAAAACCATACACTACCTAAAAAGGACTTACCTTGGTGGTGGAATGTTCCGCCCTATTATATGCAAACTCCACATGCGGCAAACACTCTTCCCACATCTTCAAATTGCGCTTCAAAATGGCTCTCAACATGGTGGACAATGTTCGATTCACAACCTCAGTATGCCCATCTGTTTGGGGATGACATGTTGTAGAAAACAACAGCTTGGTCCCCAATTTATTCCACAACGTGCGCCAAAAATGACTCAAGAATTTTGCGCCGCGATCTGAAACAATAGTAGAAGGCATACCATGCAAGCGAACGATTTCTTGAAAGAAAAGGTCAGCAATATGAACGGTATCGTCGCTCTTATGACAAGGAATAAAATGTGCCATCTTAGAAAAACGATCAACCACCACAAAAATACTATCCCTCCCCCTCTTAGTCCTTGGCAATCCCAACACAAAATCCATAGATATATCTGCCCAAGGAGTAGAAGGAATAGGAAGTGGCATATATAAACCATGTGGATTCAACCACGACTTAGCTTTTTGACATGTGGCACACCGAGCCACATACCGCTCTACATCTCGCCTCATCCTTGGCCAAAAGAAGTGTGTGGACAGCACCTCCTCTGTCTTCTTGGCACCAAAATGTCCCATCAATCCGCCTCCATGTGCCTCCTGCAACAACAAAAGACAAACAGAACCAACTGGAATGCATAGGTGGTTAGCTCTAAACAAAAACCCATCGCTGATCATAAACTTATTCATGTGCGTCCCTCTCTACAATTAAGCAACACATCCTTAAAATCAGGATCAAGAGCATATTGTTCTTTAATGGATTGAAGACCAAAAATCCGGCAATCAAGTTGGGACAGCAATGTATATCTTCTAGACAAAGCATCAGCAATCACATTATCCTTCCCTTTCTTGTGTTTGATAATATAAGAAAAAGATTCAATAAATTCAACCCATTTAGCTTGCCTATGATTCAGATTATTTTGAGAACGAAGGTACTTAAGCGATTCATGATCAGAATGAATAACAAATTCCTTGGGCCACAAATAATGACGCCACATCTCTAAAGAACAAACAAGTGCATACAATTCCTTATCATACGTGGAATAATTAAGAACAGGGCCATGCAATTTTTCACTAAAGTAAGCAATGGGTTTACCATCTTGCATCAAAACACCTCCAATGCCAACGCCACTAGCATCACATTCTAGCTCAAAAGTCTTACCAAAGTTTGGAAGTTGTAGCAATGGTGATTGTGTAAGCTTGTCCTTCAAAGTGTCAAAGGACTCCTCATGTGCTTTTCCCCAATGGAACACCACTCCTTTCTTCGTCAACTCATGCAACGAGGCAGCAATGGTGCTGAAATCTTTGATGAAGCGGCGGTAGAATCCTGCAAGACCAAGAAAACTCCTCACCTGTGTGACAGTTTGGGGAACCGGCCAGCTCTTTATGGCTTCAATTTTCATCTCGTCCACCTCAATTCCCTGTGGAGTTACAACATAGCCAAGAAAAGAAACTCGATCTGTGCAAAAGATGCACTTCTCAAGGTTACCAAATAAACGTGCATCATGTAAAGCATTAAAAACAGCACGTAAGTGATCCATATGTTCATCAAAAGACTTGCTATAAATCAATATATCATCAAAGTAAACTACCACAAAATGACCAATAAAAGCCCTTAAAACCTCATTCATTAAGCGCATGAAAGTGCTAGGTGCATTTGTCAAACCAAAAGGCATAACTAACCACTCATACAACCCGAATTTGGTTTTAAACGCAGTTTTCCATTCATCTCCAAGTTTCATTCTAATTTGGTGGTAGCCACTTCGCAAGTCAATCTTAGTGAAAATTATAGAACCACACAACTCATCGAGCATGTCGTCTAGCCTAGGAATAGGATGACGATACTGAATAGTAATATTATTGATGGCTCGACAATCAACACACATATGCCAAGTTCCATCTTTCTTAGGAACTAAAAGTACAGGAACAACACAAGGACTAAGGCTTTCACGTACATACCCTCGGTCCAAAAGATCTTGGACTTGCCGCTGAATTTCCTTAGTCCCCCCAGGATTGGTTCGATAGGCAGCTCGGTTGGGCAAGGTCACTCCTGGAATCAAATCGATTTGATGCTCTATCCCTCTCATAGGTGGCAGCCCCAGGGGTATCTCAGCTGGAAAAATGTCCTCATACTCCTGCAAAAGGTTAGTGACAGCAGGAGATACCGAGCTAACAATATCATCAAGCGAAAACATAGCTCGTTTGCATACCAAAGCATAGCAAATATCATCATCAGAAATTTCAGCAAAGTCACATTTTGTTGCAAGCATAACACCACCCTTCAATTTAATCCCCTCAGCCTTAGAAATAGATGTAGACTTATCCTTTTTAGGTGGGAAAATAGAATTAGCAACTTGCTGATTTTCAGATTGAACATCATTCAAACTAGCAGCGTGTTCTCTATCAACTTGTACAATTTGAGCAGGGATCAAAGGTACCAAAGTAATTTTCTTTCCTTTATGCACAAAAGTGTATTTATTACTTCTACCATGGTGTGTAGCATCATTATCATGTTCCCAAGGATGACCCAATAAGAGTGAACAAGCTTGCATAGGTACCACATCACAATCAACAGAATCAGCATAAGAACCAATGGAAAATGAAACTCTACAAGTTTGTGTTACCTTTGCTTTACCAGAATCATTTAGCCACTGAATATGGTATGGACGTGGATGTGGGCGTGTGGTCAAGCCAAGCTTCTTGACCAAATTAGAACTCACCAAATTGTTGCAGCTACCTCCATCAATAATGACACGTGCTCGACGATCGCTGATGATGAAGAAAATCTGGAACAAGTTATGGCATTGTAGCTTCTCAGGTTGCTAGACTTGTGAGCTGAGCACCCGCTGTACAATGATGCTCCTATAGGACGTCGTGGCCTCGTCACCAAGGACTTCGCCATCCTCCTCATCTGCATCTTGGTCTTCTTCATCCTCAATGTCAGAGGTGCTGATGTAACCATCTTCTATAGCAATATATGCCCGCTGACTTGGGCAGTCCTTCTGCACATGGCCAATGCCATGGCAGCGGTGGCACTGAATACCCGAAGTGCGTCCCGTCGATGCAACGGATGAGGAACTCTTGGTAGGCACCTGCAAAGATTTTTTACCTGAATCTGAAGGTCTTGCGGGAGGTGCCTTAGGTGTAGCAGAAACTCCAGAGGTTGCTGGTCGCTTGCTCGCTGGTGGAGGCACCCGAAAAGTGGTTGGCTTGGTCAGCCCCGAAGATGGTGCCGAGCGTGGCGTGTATGTGCTGGTGCTGACCTTGCTCTTGCCCTGCTGTTCATGCCCCTGCAATTCCTTTTCTACAAGCATAGCAAACTGAAACAACTGGTTGACAGTGTTAAATTCTTTATAATCAACAATGTCCTGAATCTCATGCCTCAAACCCAAATAAAAATGACAAATGGCATCTTCGTTTCCCTCCACAACACTACAGCGCATCAATCCCTTTTGGAGCTCACCATAGTAATCCTGTACAGATTTATCTCCTTGTTCTAAACGCATTAATTTCTTACGCAAGTCTCTATGATAAGAAGGAGGAACAAAACGATCACGCATAGATACCTTAAGTTCTTCCCACGTACCAGGTAAAGCATTCTGTGCAGCTAGCCCATTCCACCAAATAATGGCAAAATCCTTAAACTCACTAGTAGCTTGTCTAACTCTATGCTGCTCAAGTACAAGGTGGGCACTAAACTTTTGTTCTACCATCATCTCAGAATCAAGATATCCCCAGCATCATAATGACCCGAAAAAGATGGTATTGTAAAGTTAATTTTAGCATAAGGATCATCAGGCACACGGTGATTATTACCTTGATGGTGGTGGTGGACACCACCCATACCTGTCGTGTTGCGGCAAAGACGTTGTCGTAATCTCTCTTGTCGGAAAGCTGCTCGACCTATGTTCTCATTGGCATCATACACCATGTCTTAACCATCGGTGTTGCTACCGGAGACGTCGTTGTTGCCTGCGACAAAGGTTTCCAACTCAGTAACCTTGTCGGTTAGCGTGGAAATTCGTTTGTCCAATCTCTCCATGCTGTTGCCAATGTTGAGCTCAATGAGTGTGTCAGTGACGGCCTTCCTGATGGCCTCATTCATCCTTTTTTGGGCATCCTCTACAACAGCTTGTAGTTGCTCTTGGCTGACACACTCGTTGAAACCCTTAGGATTGTTATCTTCAGTCTGATCACCTCCTGCCATTGTAAACACAAAAACAGGAACAAACGGTGAAAGTTATCCCTACCAAATGACTACGTAGTTGTAGTGGTGTCACTTTTCATAGCAAGTGGAAGTGTCATACCAAGCTCTTACAAAGTTCTTACCAACACAAGCAGTGGGCGGTACAACCGATGGCTGGTTCGTGATACCTGTGAGGTAGTGGTACCGAGATTGCAAGACCCTTTTTCTGTACTGATTTAAAGAATTTGTGGAGCTTGGAAGACAAACAAAGAGTAATATGTATATCTGGCACACAAGTCAGTAACAGAAAGTAATGCTAAATTATAGTCCAAAGTACTTGTTCTCGTTGCTGGTCTAAAATGTTCCAAGTACCAGGTGTGTGACAAAAGTATGGTGGATAGCAAGGTGACAGGTGTATGAAAAACAAGTATGGTGGATGGAAACAGCAACATAAACAAGGAACCAGACAGCACACGCAAACATAGCTCACTTTGGTCTTCTCTATGTGCTCCTCTAGATATTGTTCCTCTTTTGCCCATCTCTTTTTTTCTATTTTTTGGGCTGTCGTTGTTTTTTTTGGGAAATTCCGACTTTTTTATTTTATTTTTTTGATATTTTTCCTTTACTTAGGAGCACAAAAGAAGTAACCACAGAAAATATGAGCTCAAACAAGTGTAAGACGTGGCCTGTGGAATTTTCAGAAAACTTGGTCAAAACCAACAAAGACCTTGTGACCACGAAAAGAAGATCTTGTGACCACTTTTTGACCAATCTAAAATTTTCCAAGCTTGACAAGACAGGGATGAATGGATCCGAATTTTTTTTCTGATCGATTTTGATATATGGAACGTCGAAATCGGAGTCCGTATGCGAAAACTAGACCAGTTTTAACAATTGGCTCTGAATTAGAGGACAAAACGGGAACAATGTGCGCAAAACTGGTCACAACAGCAAAGATTTGAAGGAAACGATGGGGGAAAACACACGAACTAGACTCTAACACGACCTAACCAGCAACAAACCTCGACCTAGACACAAACTCAACACAACGGACTCTGAAACTGAAATATGCAAAGGCTATGGCGCGAAAGGTTCTAGGACAAGAAAAATGAGTATGGCACTGGACTATGGGACGAATGCGAAACACTCAAAACTAGGGAATAAAAGTGAACCTGACGGTATACCTTAGCTCTGATACCACTTAAAGAAGGTGTCGCAGCTCCCTGGCAAATTCTGGACATAGACTTATTTTGACGATTCCCGTTGATTCCGAAGAGGTTGTGACATGAAACCACTTGGATTGGCTTCCTTATGAAATTATCTTTCCATCCATATGTGGATCATCGAAAACGGAGTCCGGATGCGTCCTAGGTGACCAGTTTAAGGCATACTGGTCCTGGAGGCCGAGGCAGACTCGAATTCTTGTTGGACTGGGCCTCCGACTTGTGTTGGACATCCTTGCTGGTCATCATCACCTCCACCACTTCCTCTAAGTCCTTCATGACCCTCTCCAATGTTCCTAAGCAAGATAACATCATTAGGTAGTAGTCTATTCTCAAAAGTATGAAAAGTATCGCTTAAGAACGAGCTCACCTCTAAATTGAGTTGTCGCTTTCGAGCCCGGGTCATTGGACCTTGCATGACGGTTGGAGGATCAGCGGGTACCTCTGAAGAAGTGATGTCCTCATCACCACTTGCTCTAACGATGAGTGTGTTGAAGTGGAAGCCCACTAGCTCACTGGCACCGCATGTGCGTGGTGGGACAGCTATTGTGACACCAACGCTGACCCCACACACATCTGATGGGAGGAGTTCACCGAAGCCTTCTGCGAGCACCACATGCCTGAGGGCATGATGGGTGCCTAAGTTTAAGAGTTCTACAACATTTTCCAGGGATCCTAGAAGATCTAGGAGTACGCAAACCGCTTCACTCGCATGATGAGGTACACTCCCGATGAGACAGACTCCGAGAAGAAGAAGATGTACCTCTTCAAGAAGGGTCTAATCACACGGCTCAAGGTGGCCCTCTTGGGTCATACCTGCTACACCCTCCGAGAGATGATTAACATGGTCCTGGTGATCGAGAGGAATCGTCTAGAGGCGGATGCCCTCTATAAGGACAAAAAGTACCAGTCCAAGAGCACCTCTCGTGCCCCGGCATCTCAGAGGCCATGTGCTCACGTGCCCTCACAGCTTCCCCCTCATGCCATCTAGGGAGCCGCACCTGCTTTGAGCAAGGGAGGTGGTACCCACACCACCAACTACCACCACCCTGCTCCGAGCCACCTTGCTCAGAGCCCTAGCACATGGAAGACTGTTGTGCCTACCGCCATAGGCAATGTTCCCTTCACTTGCTTTGGCTATGGTCAGCTAGGCTGCAAGGTCACTGACTGCCCCATGAAGAACGCTACACCACCTGCTCTGACCCTAGTGAGATAGGCTTCTATTCAGGGTGCGCCACACAATCCCACCATGGGACCAACCTGTGGTTGTCTCACCCACCTAACCACGGAGGACGCCTAGAACGCCCCTGACGTGGTGTACGGTATGTTTTTAGTGCCTAGATCTAAGGCTATAGTGCTATTTGATTCCAGTGTTACTTTTTTATATGTGTCTACCAAGTTTGCACAAGAGCATAACCTACCCATAACTCCACAAAGAGTGCCCATAGACACTAGTTCACCTTTTGGCAACATCAGATGCACCAAGAGATGTCAGGGAGTGAACATCGCCATTGAGGGTCACCCCTTTCTAGCCGATCTTACCTTGCTTCCCTCTGATGGACTGGATGTCATAATAAGGATGGATTGACTGACTCAACACAAGGGAGTAATATCTTTCTCACCATGGTATGTGGAGATAACACACCCAAGTGGTCACATAATCCAATGCGAGCCCAACCTTGATAGGACAGTTTCCATGTTGTGTGCCTTGGAAGCCAAGTCAGTCGAGAAGGTGCCCGTAGTATGTGAGTACCCTGATGTGTTCCCAAAGAGTTGCCTAGTATGCCACCTAACTGGTATGTGGAGTTTGTGATTGACCTTCTGCCTGGTACATGACCTATTGCTAAGAGTCCCTACCGCATGTCGGTTGACGAGCTAGGGGATCTCAAGAAATAGCTCAAGGAGTTGTTTGACAAGGGATATATTAGGCCCAGTGCTTCACCCTAGTGCTCCCCTATCTTGTTTGTGAAGAAGAAGGATGGTTCCATGAGGATGTGCATTGACTATCAGAACTTGAATGTCGTGACTATCAAGAACAAGTACCCACTGCCAAGGATAGAAGATCTGCTAGACCAGCTGAGGAATGCCAAGTTCTTTTCCAAGATTGATCTCCGATCGGGGTACCATCAGATGAAGATTAGGACTGAGGACATTCCCAAGACAACATTTGTCACTAGGTATGGGCAGTATGAGTTCACCATTATGTCTTTTGGACTCACCAATGCCCCCACCTACTTCATGAATACGATGAACAAGGTGTTCATGGAAGAGCTAGATAAGTTTGTGGTGGTATTCATCGATGACATTCTTGTCTATTTGGCCACTATAGAAGAACATGAGCAACATCTGAGAGTAGTGCTAGAGAAGTTGAGATAGAATTAACTGTACGCAAAGTTTAGCAAGTGCGAATTTTGTTTTGAAGAAGTCGTCTTCTTAGGTCACTTCTCACTGCTGAGGGAGTAGCTGTTGATCTCACAAAGATAGAAGCTATAAAAGAATGGGAACAACCTTGCAATGCCTGATATCAGGAGTTTTTTTGGGTTGGCGGGATATTACCGCCACTTCATTGAGAACTTTTCCAAGATAGCCAAGCCGATGACCAACCTTCTAAAGAAGACCAATGAGTTTGAGTGGATGCTAGAGTGTGAGCAAGGCTTCCAGACCTTGAAACAGAAGCTTACCACCAGTCCTGTGTTAGCATTGCCTGACATTGAGCAAGACTTTGTGGTCTATTGTGATGCGTCCAAATAGGGACTCGGTTGTGTTCTAATGCAAAATGGGAGAGTTATAGCTTATGCTTCCCATCAGCTGAAGAACCACGAGCAACACTACCCTACCCATGATCTGAGCTTGCAGTTGTCATGCACGCCCTGAAGATCTAGAGACAATATCTGATCGGGAACAAATGTGACATCTACACCGATCACAAGAGTCTTAAGTACTTTTTCACTCAGGAGGATCTAAACATAAGACAACACTAATGGCTAGAGCTGATTAAGGACTACAACCTAGAGATACACTATCACCTAGGGAAAGCTAATGTAGTCGTAGATGCCCTAAGTCGTAAGGGCTATTGCCATAGTCTGGTGGCAGAAGCCATACCACCAGATCTGAGTCAAGAGATGGAGGACCTTTGACTCAAAATCCTACCAAAGGGAATTGTAACACCCTAGGTGTTAGGCTTGCATAATTACACTTGCATTTCATGGACATGAGCATCATTCATCCATTCATGAGCTTATATCACATGAAACATATTTTCGAAACATTGCAACATATTGTATATTTCATGTGTATTGTTTTCATGAAATGAGTAGGGTGCAACACCCAAGTGCAACATGTGTAACTCACTTAGTGAAACATAGCTAGTTGTACTATGCAACAGGATCATGAACACATGTGAAACATGACTAGGAAACAAATGCAACATTTCTTTGGATTTTCATTGTTTCAGTACGTGCAGTGCTTGATTCTTGTGTGACCAATGTGTGGTGTGGCTAATAATTCTCTTAAACAACTTAGTGATACTTAGAATGTCATTAGGAACAATGTTTATGTGGATCATTTTGCCTAATTAGGTTTCCAAGTCATGGTTTGACCATTATGAACCCCCTAGAGCTCATGAGTTTGACTGTTTAAAAAGTGTAGCTTAGAGTGTTTGCATGTCTGAGCAACCTAAAGCAAAGTTGTAGCAAATTTTATAAGGAACAAACTTTGTTTAGGAGCCAACTCATGAAAATGTGTAGAACATGTTCAATTTGGGCCCACAAGACAGAAACCAGGGCTGATTCTACACTTAGAATTTTTCTAAGTGTTTAATGCATTTCCAGTTTGATGGAGCCGACTTTGGCTTGATGTAACTCGTGATCCATTGAGAATTAGGTCTTGGTCCTTTAACATGAATTGTTGATGGTACTTAGGGCTACCACTTTCATGTATACTGCTTTCGCTGTTGATCAACGGTTTTGGAGTTTGGAGTGCATCAACTAGTGCTGTCAAGCGTCGTGGACTGAACTAAATCGGTGTCTACAGTTCTGACCGGCAACAGAGAAAGAACGCCGCATGGAGGACACCCGTTGCCGGCCACCTGACTGCGCAGGCCACGCCCCACGGCCGTCCTGGCGCTGCTGGCCACTGCTTGAACCGCGTCCGTCTGCCCGACCGGCCCTCAAGTTCATTTTCGTTTTCCTTCGCCTCCTCCGCTCGCCACAGCAGCGCAATGCCTCCGCCGTCATTGCCGAGAGCATCGTCATCGTGTATCACCCTCGCCGTTGTGTCATTGCTCAGTCTAGCTAGCCCACAACTCTGCCGTCATCCTCTGTAGCTCATCCACCTCGTCTTTGAGCCAAAGAGTCAAGGTAGACACCGTATTTCTTCTTCTCCGCGGCGGAGCGCCATTGCCACCATGAGCTCCGTCAAGCTCCCACGCGCTCGCCACTGCGTCTCGACTCGCTTCATCTCGCTCACTGATTCCCCACCATCTCCTCTACCGCGTCCACCCTCTAGTAGAGCCTATCAAACAGAGTTGATGGCTCATTCGTCGAATCCGCAGCCGCCATGACTCGACCTTGCCGGAGATCGAGCTCACCGTGGCCGTAGCACTTGAGGCTTCCCCATTCCCATTTCTCTTCTCGGATAGCTTCGTCGTGTAACTGTGTAACTCATACCGAGCTTGGGTGGGACAATGGAGGCTCGCCATAGCTAGCTCGGTCACCGGAGCTCCACCGAGCCGCCGTGCGCCATGGCCGCCCTACTTAGAACCCGCTAGAGCTTAGGATGAGTAGGTAAATCGACGCAGGAGATCAGGGCGATCACAGAGGTACCCTCCTCGTCGCCGGTGAAGTCGCCGTCGGCGAGCTACGCCATTCCCATGCCGTCGCGTGCGCCATCCCCTGTTCTGAGTCGCTGACAAGTGGGGTCGGCTTACACGCGGGTCCCACGCGTCAAGTGACAGCTTAGTTGTAGGATAGCTCATTTATTCAGTTTTTGAATACAATTTGTGAAATTTGTATCTCATGTTTGGTAGATCCAAATGGTGTGATTCTAATTTTTGTAGAATCACAGTGAAGTCTAGTATTTAACAAAAATATGACATGAGCACTTGTAGTGGAAATTTTGGGTGAATTAAATAGGAACTTGAAATGTGTTTTTAAATACATGCAAACTTGTTTAAATTATATCTGGAGTTCCTGTGCTCCAAAAATTATGAAATTTTGTGGGTGAGCTATTCTTGATGAGTAGAATCTCTGGTAAATATTTTAGAGTCATTGCATGTATGGTTTTTGAGTTATAGATTTTTCTTTTATCATTGGGCAATTCTTGTGTGAACTTTAGTAATTTATTTATGAATCTAATGACTATGAAATTTGTTGGAGAATGTCCTAGTACCTTAAGGATGCTAGGAAAAATATAAAATCTGTTGCTTGACACTTCTCACTAAGGTTTCCTATTTATGCCATTTTAAGCCTTTATGCCTCGTCATTTTTGTGTAGGATGAGATACTTGTTCAATTGATGTGAAATTTATGTAGTAGCCTATTGGAGACACGTGTAAGCTATTGTAATTTTTGTAGAATTTTATGTACACTTTGGATATGTGTTTATTATTTAACCTAAGTATCTAAAATAAATTGTTAAAGGCATGAGAATAATTTATTTAGGAATGGACACTATGTTTTCTGGTGTTCTTCCAACATGTATGATGAGTTAGTAAAGTTAGTCTTGTCCGTTTGTATGTTTACAAGATAAGTTAATAATTATTTCTTGCGTTGTGTCTTTCTGGACAATTCTGAGAACTTTATAAAGTTCCCCATGATAAATTGGTTTGCTGGGAAAGTGGTCAATAACAAAGTTGTAGACAATTTTATAGGCTTTCCAGAAAGTCTTAAATCATGGTATTTGGATCTGTAGAACTCCAGTTATGGATCAAACTTGTAGCTGCTGTTTGCAACCTGAAAACTGTTGAGTGCAGTGACTGACTTGTTTGCTTTATATGAGTTGATGTGATGATTTAGATGCTAGGCTAATTAAGATAAATTGTTAGTTGCAGGTGCTAGACCTCTTACCGAAGATGAACAACTTTATCTTAGGTTATTAGAACTTGGTAAGTGTGCCGTTCTTGTTTTCTAAAAGAGATATGCGCCTACTCGGTAAAAATCAATGTTAATCTTGCATCATTATGTCTTTCATGCGTCCATTCATACATGTCTATACATTTCATCATCATCTTCCATCTCTTGTGCATGCATGATTCTTATACTATGCATATGCATGCAATAGGTGTTTCGGAGGGAGTTACGCTTCTGGAATTCGAGCCAGTACTTCCGGAGGAGCCACAGCAAGCTCAGGAGCAGGAGGTGTAGGCCCCCGAAGAAGGAGTCAACGAAGAAGTTCTTGAGTGCCCCGATCACCAACCTTCATCTTTTCTGAAAGGCAAGCCCCGGAGCATTCTAAGTCTCCTATGTTTTGAAAATGGTTACTTTGAGTATCTTTATTTGTGATGCATTAAGTGATAGGAACTGGATGCAAACACTTATTGTATATATATCTATTCCTTGTCTAGTAAACGTACCCCGAATCCTATTTAGGTCCAGGAGCGAATCAAAGCTTAGCCTTGCTTAGACCGGTAAAAGTCAGGTGATTTCCTGTCACCTGCAAGTCAGGATAATGTCTGGTCACGGTTGGCTATAATTGCTATCGTGGAGAATAACCATGTGTTAATAATGAATTATGACCGGGCGGGATGTCGATAGAGAAGCAACAAGGCAAGGAGGTCTTGGGTGTGGATCTATCCCCGTCTATGTCGGTTAAGGACCGATTCGCTGTGCGTCCTCATGTCATGTTGAACGCATGCCTATCACTTAGTTGGCCGGATAACTCGTTCCGACCGCGAAGCCGAGTAGCTCAACTCAGGCCAGAAGACCGAGAAGTGAAAGTGTGCACCCTGGCAGTAGTAAGGATGTGCGGGGAGCTATTGGCGTAAGTCTGAGGTGAGATTGACCACCTGGCAGAGTGGACTCCCTGAGGGTGCGGCGCTGCTCGGAGCCGCGATTCCTGAGATGTACCAAAGGTGACCTAAGGCTGCCTTCGCACGGTATGCCTGGGTTTGTGTTAGGAATACCCCTCCAGCTAGATAGGAATCGATTCGAATCGCTGTCTGTCCCGGATAGTGAGAACTTGACTGAGCAGCGGCAACATAGATGCACTTAATTGAACTTGATGGTTAAATCGATGATGATGATGATACAACATTATACCGGATATGGTTACTAATGTTTGGAGTTAATCAATTGTTTGCTCTAGTACAGGTGCGAATCTAGTTGATAGGTTAATATTGTTAACTTGCTGCTTACTCATAAATCAAATTATGCTCGCTTATCACTAAAGCTTTTATGCAAAATGGTTGTCAAGCAAGATCCACCGATAAAGCCTTGCATACTCCTTGGTGTCATTTATTTCTGGTTTACGACGGGTAAGTCTAGCTGAGTACCTTCTCGTACTCAGGGTTTATTCCCCCTTGTTGCAGATGACGTGCTCTATAACGGCTACTGCAAGTATTGTCTCCACCCTGCGGGGGATGAAGACTAGATCATGGGCATGATCATCTATGTTATCTTATCTTACTGCTTTTGCTGGATATGACTATGGAACTGACTTGTATTTGAACTAAGTGTGTGTGATGGTGTCAAACTACTTTGCTTCCGCTATTTGTGAACTCGTTTTGTAATAACTATGTGTACTCTGATGTATGAGGTACTTATGAACTACTTGTGAAATGGATGTAACATGTGGCTTGTTATGTTGGATTACTGTGATCTTGGTTGTATGCAAGTTGGTTTGAAATCCTTCGTGGTTTCAGTTGACTACCGGGTTTATATGGGTTCAAGTATGACGGTTTGATCGCTCCAATGATTGCTTTTGTACTTGTGCTCTTATAAATTGGTCGGTTCTGTTATAGGAATGCTGAATGAGCTTCAAGTGTAGTACAACCTTGAAGATCAAATCCACAAAGTCCAACAAGAATGCCCCAAAATCTGGGAAATCCGAGAGCTCATGGAGCTAGGCAAGTGCCCTAAGTTCAAAGAAGATGAACAGGGAGTGTACTAGTACAAGGATAGAATCTATGTACCCTATAATGCAGCCTTATGAGAGGAGATCCTAGCCGAAGGTCATGACTCTAGGTATTGTAGGGCATGTCACGCGTTGTGACATCTACAATTGGATCAAGGTCGAACACCAAAGACCGGCAGGACTGTTGAAGCCCTTAGATGTTCCGATGTGGAAGTGGGAAAGCGTATCCATGGACTTTATAGTGGGTTTACCTTGAACCCCAAAAGGCCATGACTCGATCTGGGTAATTGTTGATAGATTGACCAAGGTAGCTCACTTCATAGCTGTGAGGAATGACTATAGGACTAAGAAGCTCATAGATCTCTATGTGGATAACATTCTTAGGCTTCACAGAGCCCCTGTGAGCATAGTGTTTGATCAAGGAACACAATATGTGTCCAAGTTTTGGAAGAGTCTCCATAAGGCAATTGAGACTCGACTAGATTACAGCACTGCTTACTACCCTAAGATGGATGGCCAGATAGAGAGAGTGAACCAAATCTTGGAGGATATGCTTCGAGCTTGTGTTCTAAAATATGGGTCTGATTGGGAGAAGAGTTTGCCACACATAGAGTTTTCTTACAACAATAGCTACTAGGCTAGTCTCAAAATGTCACCATTTGAGGCCTTGTATGGGAGGAAGTGTAGGACCCCTCTGATGTGGTCAGAAGTAGGGGAGAGATCGATCTTTGGCCCTGTAAAGATCAAGGATGCCGAGGAAAGAGTCACCCAAGTGCGAGAGAATCTAAGAATTGCTCAAAGCTGACAGAAGAGTTACGCAGATAAAAGGCAAAGACACCTTGAGTTCGAAGTTGGGGATTATGTTTATCTCAAAGTCTCCCCACTACGAGGCACCATCAGGTTCCATGTAAAAAGGGAAGTTTGCACCAAGGTATGTAGGACCTTACTGGATTTGTTAGAGAGTTGGCAAGCTAGCCTATGAGTTGGAACTACCTAAGGAATTGATCGGGGTGCACCTAGTGTTCCATGTATCTCAACTATGCAAGTGCTTGAAGCTACCAGATGAGCAAGTACCTACAGAGGCACTTGATATACATGACACTCTAGAGTACAAGGAACACCTGATATAGATACTCGATAGAGCCAAGAAGGAAACTAGAAGCACGATCATACCTATGTGCAAGGTTTAGTGGAGCAACCACACTGAATGAGAAGCCACTTGGGAGAAAGAGTTAGAACTTCGGATGCTTTACCCCTACCTTTTTGAAAGGTATGTCTCACCTTAAATCTCGGGACGAGATTCCTGTGAGGGGGAGGACTGTAACAACCTAGGTTTTCCAATAACCCAAAAATCTAAACTTAAAACTTTTCTAACAAAACCCATCCATGGACGTGTCAAGCCGTGCCGCTGTGTTCTCCCCCTCGGGGAGGGGCAAAGGCCATCCTTTTTGCCAATATGGTGCACCACACACATGCACACACGTAGATGGCCAAGGACCTAGCCTTACCAAGCCTCGGATGCTCGGGAACGCTAATGTGCCCTCACTGTGCACCACACGGTCGCCATGGCCGAGGCCACCCATGGTGCCGCCATGTTCTAGCTACCTCGGGCTAGTAGAGATAGGACGAGTGCCTTGGCAAGCTTCGCCTTGCTGAGGGACATGACATGCGCTAGGTAGAAGGGGAAGGAGACCCCTGGTAGCCTCAGGCCATGTTATGCCTCACTAGAGCCATGTGCCTCCCATGTCACCGTGGCATTCTCGTCGGTCCTAGCTGCCTCATGATGCGAGGTGGGGCCGATGAGGTTCGCCGTCACCCCGTGCACCCCTTCGTGTAGCTGGTTGGACAAAAACCCTCGCATTGCCTTGTTTTGCCGTAACTGCAAGCTCGCCAGAGCTCCGCCATGCACCTAACCGCGGTGTGGACTCCGCCACGCCTCTAGGTCACCGACAGTGAGTCCTTTGCCTTCCCTATGGCCCAATCAGAGAAAAGGAGCCACCATTGGCTTCAATTGAGGCCGTAGAAACCTCGCCATAGCGCGCCATCACCGGCATGACACCGTTGTCATGGCTAGTCCCACTGGAGCCCTTAATGTCGCTCCTAGAGCCCTAGCCATGACCTCCATGGCACAAGGAAGCCAATGGAGCTTTCCTCGGAGCCTTACCATCGCCCAAAGCACCTCGCCACTGACCCCACAGTGCTATGAGCCATCGTGCGCCACTGTCGGACTTCACTAGTGGCCAAAGTGCCATTTTAGCCCGCTAGTGAACTCACTATGACTCCATGAAGCCGTAGAGCCCCTTAGCTACCCCACTAGGTCACCATATCATGTGGCCGAGCGAGCTCACCATCGGCAAAGGGTGCTGCCATGAGTAACAGAGGAGAGGGGGAGGCAGCTATGCCCCTTCGCCCGGTTCACCGTGAGCCGAAGGGAGAAGAGAGAGGAGTGGACGTGGTCCACCATGGACAGAGTCTGAGGTCCATAGACCCGCGCCGCCCGGACCACCATGAGCGGTGCGTGTAGACCAAGCCAAGTAGCGGCCTACGCACGCCACATGGCTGCCTACCCACGCAACAGTGTCTCAGCCCAGACCGGCCCAACCCAACCCATGTCCCAGCCCATTGGGCCTAGTCAACATTGACCATTGACCGATCAACACTAACCGTTGACCTAACCCCACCTGTCACTCACTATTGACTGCGGGTCCCACATGCCAGCAACCGTATTTCCCACATCCAATCACGTGCTGACATGTGTCCTTCACTGTTCAAAATTCTTATTTTTCTTTTTTCAAAAAATAATTGAAACTTAGAAAATTCATACGACCTTAGAAAAATATGAAACCAGTGCCCAAATTTTTCTAAAAATGAGCTCTACATCATAGGCTTCTATTTGAGTGCATTTGGATCTTTTGAATCTTTGTTCCTTATTTGTGATCACCTATAGGAGTCGCTTATCGTGTCTATATGTCTCGTTTGACAGACCTAGAGGAGCCACAAACTAAGGAACATGACCCCGACTACACTAAGGAGCTTGGAGATGACCTGCCAGCTGCCATGTCCCACCCAAACTCATAGAATCCTATTAGACATGCTACAATGTAGCTGCTAGTGCTTTACTTTTATACAAATGATCTATGATAGGTTGCATGGTAGAATTTCTTGTGATCCATTACCTTGTCGCAACCTATACCCCTGCACATGCATTGTTAGGTTAGATGCTCGCTTATTTACTTGCTACTATTTCTACTACGCATTATATCTGTGATGTGATGCTTAGTGGGGGATTGTATGCGAGTAGTTAAGGCACTGGGTGCCGGTAATGTGGTAACAACCGGGGAGATCTTGGCATGCATTTTGGGTGTGTGGTGAGGGTATCGATTGAGCAGGATCTTACAAATAGTCGTTGGACGAGTCTTGCCAGGGGGTGCGACCTAGGTATCCCCTATGGGTGGTACCTGTGGCAGGTGCATGTGAGATGAGGAGATCCTAGGGTGGAGTGTCTATGTGGGATGAAGCCCCAGGATGGAGGTGCCATCGAGGCATGGGGTGTTGGTTATCCCCTTTGAGATGATATCCTATTCGGTCCCCCTAAGGACTGGTATGTCAAGAGAACCAGATCATATGACCCTATGTGCTCGCCACTCATTACTGAATGGGCAGGGGACGGATGCTGACCAACTAGGACGGTGCTGAAAGGATCAAGATGCCCAAGAGGGGGTGAATTGGGCCAATTCTAAAATTCTTTGCAATAATTAAACCCTAAGATTAGCCCACTTCACCCCTTGTGCCTAGAAAGTGTTTCTATTGTTCTATCGCACAAAAGTTTAGCAACCTATGTTCCAATTCTACTCTAGCATGGCAATTCTATGAATGTAAAGACAAGAATTGAATTGCTCAAAGTAAATGCTCAAAGTAAAGAGAGAAGGAGGAACACGACGATGTTTTGCCGAGGTATCGGAGAGTCGCCACTCTCCACTAGTCCTCGCTGGAGCACCCGCGCAAGGGTGTAGCTCCCCCTTGATCAGCGCAAGGATCAAGTGCTCTCTATGGGTTGATTCTTTGACACTCCATCATGGTGAATCATCCACAACCGCTCACAACTTGAGTTAGGTCATCCACAAGCTCCACTAGATGATCACCAAGATCCCAATCACCACCAAGCCATCTAGGTGATGGCGATCACCAAGAGTAACAAGCATGGACTCTCACTTGACCACGACAAGACTAATGAGAAGGGTGGATGCACACTTTCCTACTCTTGCTTTCAATAATGAGGCCTCTCTCTTGGATTCTCAAATCTCAATCACCTCACTAGGACCTTGCTCTTCTTGGCACTCTCAAGGGTGTTTCTTAGCTGTTGGAATGAGCAAAAGTAATCCCTTGAGTGAATAGAGGAAGTATTTATAATCCCTCATTCAAAACGAACCATTATGTGCCTCTATGGGGTGACTGGATGCTCCAGTCAAGGTGACCGAACGCTCCGGTCAGTTCACTCGCCTATGTGTAGTTTAAGTTGTGACCGGACATTGGCCAGCGTCTGGTCAGCACAAAAACTGCCCTCTAGAACCTTACTAATGTTGACTGGACTCTAGAACCCAGCGTTCGGTCACTTTGCTACTCAGTGTCCGGTCAGTAGCCAAAACCTAACCAGTGTTCTGTCAGCACTGACCGGACGCGTTCGATCAAGATTTTCCCTCTCTGGACCCTTACTAGAGTCGACCGGACGCTAGCACCCAGTGTTCGGTCACTCACCGCTCAGCGTCTGGTCGTGTCCAGACGACTTCACCTTGATCAAATGAACTGAACGGACTCTGTGCCAGCGTTCGGTCACATCGGAACCAGCGTTCGGTCAGCATTTGACCCTCCATTCACTTCCAACTCGCAATCATATGTGAATGAAGTTTGCTCCAATTGATCTAAGGGCTTTTTAGGAGCTACCTAGTGCTAGATTTGACAAGTGTGCACCACACCTAACCCACTAGACTCACCTAGGTCAAGCTACCTGTTCATACCCACTTAATAGTACGACGAAAGGAAAAACAAAGTCCTAAACTACTCTAAGTGTCTCTTCAACACCAAATGACACTTAGAACTAGTCCATCCTTAACCTTGTCGTCCATCCTTTGAAAATCGAAATGATTTACATTGTAGGGGCATGATAACCATGATTGCCTAATCAATTGCCATTACCATGACCTAACTTAATTGTATCTGCAAAACACACGTTAGTCACAGTAATCTCATATTGTCATTAATCACCGAAACCCATCTAGGGGCCTAGATGCTTTTAGGTGCCACTACTACTAGGTTAGAAGTGGATAGTGTAGGGAGGTACGGGCATTTGGCCCACACCCTCTTAAGACAACATAGAGACCTCTGGGGCCTGTTACTATGTCTCAAAGTCTTAGCATTTTTGTGGACTCTAGGGTGGCCCAGGGCTGAGTGGTAGGGTGGCATCGCACCGGTTGGAAGGTAGACTGGTATCAGCCTAGGTAGGGCACCGCTGATGATGGTGATCTTGTGGTTCAAGGTGTTCACGCTCTGTAGAGTTGATCAATCTATACGTATAGCCGTGTCCTCGGATATGGACATTCCTATGACCTAAGCTTCCCTTGATTAGTGAGTGGAGTCCTTTCTTCTCTCCCCCTAGGTTCTTGTGTTGATTTTTGACTTTGGCCGATGAGGCAAGGTATGAGCGGGAGTCGTCCTTGTCGCCTAGAGAGTGTGAGAGTGGTGAGATGTGTGCGATGGGATGGGAGAACATGTGGATGAGATGGGTTAAAACTTGATGAATTATTATTAAAACTGGACATACTCGCATAGGAAACCACAGCCACAAATAGGTCTTTTGCTCTACCCTTGCATTCCACTACCACAAAGCAAACACAAAGCATAGGGTGGGAGCTAGTGGCAAGTACAAATCATACTGATAATTGTTTGACAGGTTCTGAGCCTGAGTATGACCACCAGGGAGATGATTGGGAGGATTAGAGATCTTGTTCCTACGCTCAAGTTTGGTTGAGAAGATGGAGTCGACGTCCGTTGCCTTCCTACTTGATGCTATTTTGGTTGCTATATGCTTTGAGTGATTCCACCAAGTGGCGATGTAATAATGAGTAAACCTTGTTATTTGTAATGACTATGATATCGACTATTATTTGATAATGTGATGGGATGATCACCTAGGATTATCATGTTATACTTTGAATATGTGGATTTCCCTTCGAGGAAATCGGGATCGCTTCACGTTGCCTTCAACAAGAGCAAGATCAAAGGCAAGAGATGCGGCAAGAGAAGATATGAAAGAGAGATGAAACAGCAAGAACAAATGAAGCTATCTCATTTCATGTGCTTCAAATGCCATGAAGTGGGACATCTTGCAAATGGTTGCCTCAATGAAGAAAAGCTCAAGTTGAAGAAAGAAGAAGAGAGGCTAAAGCATGTCAAGTGCTTCAAGTGCCGCACATGGGGTCATCTCACCTCTATGTGCCCAACCAAGCAAGTGGTGAAGCAACAAGAAGAGCCTCAATTAAAGCCACAAGTTGAGTAAGAAGAGAAGCCCAAGTTCAAATCAAGATCAACCATGAAGATGGTGGTGATTTCATGATGAAGAGGTAGAAAATAAGAAGGGGTGGAAAAGCAAGAGAAAGAGCAATGCATTCAAGGATGAATCAGGATGCAAAGAAAGTGAGGAAGAACAAAGAAGAAAAGATGAAGATGATTCCTCACATCAAGTTCTATAGTTGTGACATATTAGGCCACCTAGCTTTGGGTTGTCCAAACAAGTTTGAGAAGAAGGCTCAAGCAAACAAGAAGAAGCAAGGCAATGAGAAGCACCCAATGAGCAAGGAAGAGAAGGCTCAATTAAAGAGAAAGTGCTACTCTTGCCGAGAAAGGGGACACATGGCACATTCATATCCCTTAGGTAACTCTCCTAAGCCTATTTCAATTGATGATGATTTTATGCTTAGAAAGGATGGCAATGGTACCTCATTGGTTGCAATTGCAAAACATCCCACTACTCATACTAAGGTAATGCCTAAGTATGTTGCACCTAACTTGAGAGGACCCAAACAAGTTTGGGTATCATCAAAAAGTGGATAATTGTTTGTAGGTACAATGGCATTGGAGGCTTGATTCAATGGGTTTCTCATTGTTCATCATGTGTTGAATCAAGTTATGAAGCTTAATGCACATCGAAACCTAATGCCATGTAAAAATTGAGTGAAGTCCAAGTGCTACAACATACAAGTGCATATTGTCAAGTTGTGGATGATTTATTGGCTATAATTTGTGGCTTGCAAATATTTGAGTTGAAGCTTGCTATTAGATGATCATGAACTACCAAGGTATATTTCTTGTTGATCAAATTCATTTGGATGCATATGGGTTGATTGAATTGGATATATATGCATTTGTTGCTTGCTATAAGATGTTTTAATGGATTGAATGATTAGTAATCAAATTTGAGTTGATTTGAGTTGGATAAATTCATAAGATGACTTTTAGTAAGTGGATTGATTGGATTTATGTCTTATGAGACTATTCAAACAAGTTGAGTTCATGGAGCATTTCACCCATGTGTCGACATCTTCCTTATCCTTATAGAACCATTGTCTCACCTTCCCCATGAGGGAGAAGGGAAATTGATGGAGTCTGATGCTTTCTGGTGTGACATCCTTTATGATGATGGTGTCGCACAACTCAAGGAAGTGTTGAAGATGTGCATTCATGTCCTCGCTAGGCAAACCACATAAAGGGTTTGCCTGCACCATCTTGATCAGCCTAGGCCTACGTTCAAAGTTTCCATTGCCCGTGTTGACAGTGAGCCCAATGGACACGTTGGCAATAGTGGAGACAGAGTACTTGCACAATGAGTTTTGGGCCATATTAGTAGTAGCAGATGGTGCGGGGGTGACTGGTTTGTTTGTCGATGGAGTGGCAGAAGAGGAAACGACACGAGACCGGTTCTTCCTTAGGAGTGCCTCTGGATTTTCTGTGAAGTTCATCGACAAGTTGAAACCAGTGTAACACTATCCTATTTTCATCCACAACAGGAGAAAGCATGCAAAGTTATCCTGTTATGAGCAATGGCTACTACACATGCATATTATCATGAACATGTCCTAATAGATTCTTTTAACTAGTGCCTTCCTTGACAACGGTGCTAGAAATGCTTGTTGGCATTTCTTAATGGCATCACTAGGATTGTAAGTCCTAGTGATGCTGCCAAAAAATACCATGATGATATTTCTAAGCACATGCAGAAATATTCCACAGGCGCACGGATATATCATTGTAGCATTTCACCCGAAAGTATTTCGGGTATCGTATTTTCCACTGGAAGGCACAGATGTAAAAGATTCTATCAGGTACATGAACAAGATGACATGTTGTATAGTATACCAAAGTTCATAGCAGGGATAAACCAGGATAGATATATGGATAGTGTGACACACACAAGCCAATCTCAGAATAAGGAATAAAGAATAAAGAATAAAACCTAAACAGGACCAGGCATCCTAATGTACACAAGGGTAGAGTTGATGAGGATAGAGATGGAATCTTATGGTTTTAGGACCTAAGGATAGATAAACTTTACTTCTACTTGCTTGCTTTGGGCACTAGGTAACACTTGGTCTACCAAGCATTGCTGGCCTATAGCTCTACACTGTACCCGAACGTGGGGGGTTACAAGGGACGGACAGGGCTGTCACCACCTGCCGCCTACCCCTCAACCGGAGAGTATGAGGCAAATGATGGTAGCCTCTAGCCTAGACACCATGTCTACGCTATCGACTACTACTTTAGCATTCTAGTAGGGTTATCTGTCTTTATCAGGGCCCTCTACTAGAGTATCCGCTACAAGAACGGATGACCAACCCGCAAGCAAATAAGAGTAAAGATTAACTAACCAAAGAACTTTATACCAAAAGAACCACAAACACTTACTTAGCGAATGAATCCACAAAATAAGTGTTCAATGAGGTGCAAGCGGGGGGTGGGGGGGCTACTGGCTAGTTCGGCACTTCCCCAACTCTCCCTCACATCTCTCTCTACTCAACTCTAACTAGCTAACTAGGGCATGAGCCCTAGGAGTGATGCTCTTATCCCTAAGGATAGTGTAGCTCTTCTCCTTGTGTGTTGTATGAATGATAGAGCATCGAAGACCATATGCTAAACTAGTAACATAAGGACCTAGCTCTAAATCATGATCATAGCAACATTGATAGAATAAGAACAAGAAAAAGATGAAGAACATGACATGAATCAAAATGAAGAACATTATATTGATCATACCAAATATCTTCAAGATGTTCTTGATCTCCAATTACAAGCCTTGCCAAGCTCCTAATACTAAAAATAGTAAAAAGAATACAAGTGGAGAAGGAGAATGGCTCTTGTGTGGTGTGTGAGAGAGGGGATGCCTCCTCTTCTATTTATAGCTATGAAAACGTCGGTTTGGAGGAGATTTCCATGCATGCCCATGTGCAACCGTCATGGGGGAGCCACTAAAGATGCCATGTGGAAGGAGGAGGCGGTTGGCGCCCCTGGGGGTATGGGCGCACCCTGGGTGCAGCCGCACCCAGGTGTGGCCGTCCTGCCACTGCCTTCCGCATGGTGGTTTGTAGTTGGCCCAGGAGTGTAGCCATGCCGGTGCTTGGCCCAGATTGGATGGGTAGGTGGGCCTTTCTCCTTATTTGCTTATTTTGCGCTTTCCTGGTTGTGCATTTTGACTCCATTTCCATGTGTTTCATGTATATGCCCTGTAAAACAATGATTCTCCAATACATGTGGAAATAGGTCAATATAAATAACATATGTGGGTAATCATGCTAGTTTATCCTTTGTTTGTATCTTAATTGGTGGTCGAATATGGTCATTAAGGACTGCCAATAGCACGCCTGACTCCCCCCTCACTCCAGTCGTGGATCTCTCCCTCAGCCATAGCCGCACAAGTTAGAAAACTTCCCTCTCTCCCCTCTCCTAGGGTAGAGGTGACCACTCTCCTCTCTTTTTCTCTCTCGGGGTGGTGGCGCGCGCAGGGTGGCTCCTTCTAGCGGTGGTGGAATGGCCTCCATCTCACTCCCACGACGCAGCGGTGCGCACACCTCTTCCTCGTGCAGTGCTAGAAGGTAGATCCCGGTGACCCGAAGGTGGATCCGGCGGCCCGAAGGCGGATCCCGGTGGCCCGAAGGTGGATCCCGCTGGAGGTGAAGAGAGACGGCAGTAGAGGAGTTCGGGCATGGCGGCCACCACCTCTAGTCCCTGGTGGCCGGCATAGGAGATCGTCCACCTCTGGATCCAATGGCACTGGCGTTACCGGAGGCAGATCTGGTCACAGAGGCGCTCCTCCCCTCTTCCAGCGGTGGCATGGTGGCTGGGGGCCGTAGTCGCGCCCTTGCTCTAGATCCAGTTGCGGTCGGCATGCGGCCCAATCCAGCGACGGGCGCTAGGATTCTGGTGGCCGGAGGCCAGATCCAGCGATGGGCAACCAGATCTAGAGGCGGGCGGGCGGATCCCGGTGGTTCGACGAGGATGCATCACCGACGAGCAGCTGCGGCGGCGCGTGTATGGGCTTGTCGGCCCCCTAGATGGGATCACCGGGCTTGTCCATGGATTTTTTTCTTTTTTTATTTGATTAACCGAGGCGGGCATCCAACCACCTCGGAAAATCCCCCATTTACCGTGACCTTTCGTCCGAGGCAGTTGGCTTGTCCGCCTTGGTTAATCGATTTTGCCCGCCTCGGTTAAGTTTGTGCAGTAGTGAATATCAGCTGTAGAAACTTGTTCTTCTCCTAGTTGCGGATGAAAGCCGTCAAATTTGAGCCATGATCATTAGAATTGATACACTATATTCAGTTGTTTCCACTTTTGCAACATCAATTAATTGTGATGGAAAGCTTTCTAGCCACAAACACAAGGAAAGAGCAACATGGAAATCTTAGAGCTACGGGCGATCTAATTACTTCCATGATTTCTTATTAGCATGCAAGGATATTGATGTGTCCAGCTTGCACAGTTTATTTGTGCGAATAATCCCTACCACAGACGTTCCCCAAGGTTCCATTGCTTTTTAGAACCACGGCAAAAATCCAATTGTAACATTGTTTGAATTCCGTAACAATGTTTGTTTCCATATATGTTCTATATGCATGTGTGTATTTATAGGTTATTTTCTATATCTTTTGTTGGATCTACACTATTACTATATATATTCTTTTTTGTTCTATTAAAAACATCTAGGCCTTCCTATGTAGTTCAAGCTTTTATCGTATTCAATAATTTGGATAAAAGTTTTAGTTATATCCAATTGAACACATATATATACTCAGGAATTGCCACCTTTCATTCTAAAAATGGTAATTAACATAAGAAAATGATGTGTGCTTTGTACTTACATTCTACATGTCTAATTTCCCTTGGGTATTTATAGAAATGTAATCTTTTGGCATGAACATGACTGACTTATTTAATTGTTGTTCATGTTTTTATTAGGTATCCAAATCAACAAAACACATGTGTGGATCCTCAATTGCATCATCGAATAGCAAAGCACTAGAGAAACTTGAAATGGATTCCTCGCCGGTTGGTGTATGTTTTTGCTCATTTTCTATCATCGACCCACGTTGTTGAAGATGTTGTTTAAATTTTGATTCTTTTGATTATCATCCACTGATTCACTCCCCATTAATTTGTGCCTCCACTTGTGATGTTCATTGTATAAGGTTCATGATATTTTTCTTTGACACAATTTCTACATGAGCTGATATTGCTAGATTTCGTTCCTTGTCATTGTTTAATTGTTGTGTGGTCATTGTTAATTGCAGAAGCTTTGATTTGCATCTGCCCGTGTATTTACACCCAATATAATATTTTTAGACTAGACTAAATCCAATGGTGCATATTCTTTTTTGGATTAATCTTGTAATCTTTAGAGCCTCTTGGTGAACGTCAGGACTTCTTTGAACATTGCAGCATAGATATAATAGATTGGTAAGATTCTGTCATGGCCTGGCTTAAAAGCAATGTAAGAAATTGCTCATAGTTTGACCTAGCACTATTAACCCATTAATAATGGACGGTCACTTTTATGTGTTTTTCATGTATTTTGGTGGGACATATGTATAAAAAGTAGTTTGAGTCACATAAATGGAATTTTCACTAGCTCGTAGGTAGCCCACAAGAACTTTGAATGTGTTATAGGTCAACTTTTTAAAAACATAGTGATCCCTTGGTATGGATAAAATCCTTTTATATACATTACTGTACATGGGATAGTGATGAATTTGTAGTGAAAAAACATCTTGAGTAATACAATATATAGCTTCTATTTTTTCCCAACATATAACTTCCGCAAAAAAAATTAGAGGACAGGAAGGACCGAAGCCCCTACTAGAAAAAAATTAAATCAAACTCAAGGAAATAAACTTAAAGCAAAAGTGTCCAAGAAACAAAAAGGATAAACTAGATTACACAAAAGTCTCTACCCTTGAACAGATGTGGAGAAAATAGTGCTTCTTTGCATGATGGATAACCAGTGCAAACATAGACTTGAGATAAAACTTGCATCTATTTAAACTAGTAGGTTCTCCTCTAAAAACGAGAATATCTCTAGTAGTCCAATTACTCCAATTCTTGAGAATAATAAACTCTATAAAAATGGAATGGATAACTGATTCTTGAAACTTTCTAGTAGTCTTGAGCAAAACCACAATGCAAAAGATCTTGCAAGGTTTCCTTTAGCTGGTAATTATAAATAACATAGCTTTAAGATTGAAGCATCATATTTTTTCCATCTCAAAATATTCATGTGTGGAGTCTGTCTTGGAGAAGAAGCCAAAAGTGGACTTTGTGTTTATGTTGAATGGAAGATTTCCATATCGACCTGAAGGCATAGTGAGCTCCCAAGTGACTAGTCAGATGTTTATAATCATTCGAGGATGATAAAGAAGAGCTACACCAAAAACATAGGTCCAACCGTCCAAGCATTACTATCATCAGAAAGAGAAAGGCTCTACAAAGAGGAATCCAGGAATAAAAGTTGAGAAAAAGCTTCCACTAGTAGAGATAGGTGAAAGAGGGAGTGCAAGGGAGAAGAGGCATGAGCATTAGCCAAAGTCAAGGTAGGAGTTTTGGCAAAAGAAATAGTTCATTGTACTCATGCTTAGGCATCCTAGCATGCCAATGATGTTCCAAAGAAGAACATATGCTCCACTTTTTTATGTTAGTTGAAGCAATTTTCCTTTGAACTTATCTAAGAGTTTGGGAATATGTCTCCACAAAAAGGAGCTATTTTTGGCATGGTTGGAAATATTTCCAGTACTATAATACTTTTCCCTAACTAGATGAACTCAAGGGATATTAGCTTTGTTGAAAAACTTGTGTAGATTTGTCAAGAGATCCTCATTCATTGTCCAATGATTCAGACACCAGGACCACCTTCATCTCTAGAAGATTAGGGGCCATGAATCTTTGGGTTGTTGTTTAGCATTGACATAAGAACTTGTCCACAAACACTGTTCTAGAAAATGTCCAGAGCATGCTAATCTATGTCTAACCACACTCGCAAAAAAATTATGTCTCACCATGTTTTCATAACTTCCCACAACAAAAACATGAACTGCAACCAGAATGAATGCAACACATAGTAATGATGAAGATTCATGTTGGTTACCCTCACACTAGTTGCTTCTCATGTTTTTGTTGTGGAAAGTTTTTAGAATGTGTTTAGACATCGATTATAGTTTCTAGATTTTCCTAGAGCTCAATCCAATTTTGGAGGGATAATTTCATGAGCTTTAAATCTTTATTTGGGAGTGTCTTATCCAAATACATTTCTAGGAATTTTCTTGGATTTGTAAACTTGAGTACATTTTTGTGGTTTAAAAACCATATCTAGTGTTTATTGGATTTATTTTCAACAAAAAAGGACCACATGGCTCAACACCACTTTTAACTTGTGGAGAGGGTAATTTGTTCAGTTTTGAATATGCGTTAAAGAGTATAAGGTTTATGGTTTTTGAGTTGAGAGTTGTTCTGATTCGTGACTAGTTCAATAAGGGTCAGATGGATTTAAGTCTTTGATAAACTTGCTCTGTTTATTTTGTGTTTGTTCCTTTGGTATTATGTCCTGATTATTAGAAAATGATGAGGTACGAAATGAGTTTGTTTGCATATAACGTGGGTGTGTGTGTTTATATATATAGTAAGATATAAGAGTCTTAAGACCCATTCATAGCCTGAGTTTTAATTTCCATGAGTTGATTGTTGTTCATTTAAGGGTTTTTTTCCTTTTTATTTTCTTGTTGGAAAATAAATAAATAAATAAAATAAAATAAAATAAAAAGTGAATGACCGAACTGGGCCACTTCAAGGCCTGTTGGCCGAGCAGCCCAGCCCGGCAAGCACTTCTGCCTCCTCACCTGAACACGTACGGGAGAACAAAGGGACTCGACCGAGTCGCACGGGGGGAGCGACGGGCGGACAGCTCCTGGCGGCGGCGACGTTCAACGCTCGCCCCTAGGTGGCAGGTCCAGCCGAAGGATGCGGTCGTCCGAGCGAGGCCACGACGCTCCTCCACACCTTCAAAGGGGTGCGCCTCCTCTCCCGTTTTCTACACATCTGAAACGCCAGTTCTTCACCTTCTTTGTGATCCACTCGATTCCTGCGATTTGCTCCATTGGAGGTCCGGCAGCTGCTCCCCTGAGGTTCGATTGGTCGGCAGTAGCACCTGTGACGCATTAGGCACTCCTCCTCGCGGTGGTGTGCACGGTCACTAGCGTCTGTTGTCGGCCGTCGTCAGTGAGCTGTCGGACGTGAGCTATGGTGATTCGTGTGTTGGGCGACCTTTCCTGGGCAGCGTCTTCGTGCGCGTGCCGTGGTCGTTGCGACTGCACTCTGTGCGGTCTGGTGGCGGCGTGGTGTTGTGCTGCTGGTTCTGACCGGCGGCGTGCTGCTGTTGCTGTGCGAGCGCCTGTGTGGTGCTGAGCAGCATTGTTCTGGTGCTATCAATCATGGCCTGGTTCTTGGGCTCTCTGCTGCGCGGTGTATCTCTGCTTCTCGGGTTGGTGCCATGGACGTCTCTCTCGGCTCCGACAGCGGCTCTAGTATCTCCGTCTACCACCCGCCGTGCAGGCTTGGATGTGAGCGGTGGAACTGGTTTTCTAGCATAGAACCTTGCGTTCAGTTTTCCCACGTAGACCATCTACGTGCTGTGAGTTAGCCGTTGCCTTGCTCGGTTTATAGTTCAGAAATTAAATTTATGCAATCTGCTAGTACCGTGTTACTTGGGTGTGATTGCATTTGCATAGACGGATTAAATTGCTCAATGATACAAAGCGGTGTAGTGAGACAACGTGGCAGTCAAGGGTTTTAGAGTGTTGATTGTTTTCAGCATTGTCTTATTACTTGCCTAGTACTTTTACCTCTATTGTTGAACTGATTACTTGTTGATCACTTAGTTAAACCTATGAGCATATAACCTGTGTTACTTCTAATATTTGTGTACTGATCTAAAACATCAGTAACTAGGTACTTGGTTATATTGCTGTCTTTCTAGACATTTAATTTTTATCTAAAAACCCTATAGTTTGCTAAGGAGTACTGTCACGTTAGTCTGGGATCTGAGATCACCAACAAGCGTTGGAAGGTGTTGTTCTAGGCCATAGCTTTCGAACACCGGGTTGAGGAACGAGCGAATCAAGCAACCGAATACCAGTTCGAACACTGGGTGGACAAAAAGGAAACTCATGTATTCATTATGGAACCACATGTCTCTCTTTTACAATCCCCACCAAGGGGGCTATTTATACAAGCCCGCGGGTAGCCTACGGACAACATTGCCCCTGCAACTACTGCACATTCGGGGAATATTCCCGTCTGCTCGGGACATGTTTGCCATTTTGGAGATAATGCCCGCCCTGGATAGCGCCGGCCCTCTGGTCCCGCCTTATGCCGCCTCTTTGCCGACTGAGCAGGCCCCGACGGACCGGGGCTGTCAGCACCTTATCCCGCGACAAACTCCTCTCACTGGCAAAACCTGCAAAGTTGGTCACGCGACCTAACATCAACAATTCGCCCAAGCTAAAGGCCGACATAGTACCTAACAGGACCGATTTCCCTGGCGAGCGGCGGCTATTTGTACGAGCGAACAGTCCGAGCCACTTTAGCATGCTGACGCGCCACCTATTCGGCCCGGCGAAAGGATCCATCCTCGGATCGTTAGGGCACTCGCCATATCACCCTAGCGAAAAGACTGGTCCATGTGTAGGTCGAGCGTGGAATCAGCGTGCGAGGCTCTCTCTATTTGCCTTGGCAAAAAGGCGGCGCCACGTTGCAGAACTCTCCTCTTGTCGCCGTAGTGCATCCAACATTCTGCCAGTGCGAAGTGTTGGTTGCGCGCCTGACAGAGAGAGGGAGGGTAAGGACACCCGAGCACCGTGGGGGTGCCCATAGGCTGGGCCTCCCCCCAACATTATCCCCTCGACATCGCATGAACGACTTTTGCCTTCCGCGCGCATGGCTTTCCTGACGAAGGAACTGCGCACGCCCATGGGGCCCAGACACCGTCCCTGGCAAAGAGTGGAGGTCTGGCTGGTTGATTTGATTGATTGATTTTGATTTATTTTTGAACGCGACCATTTTTGTGTTTTTCCGGTTAGCGTGCTGCAGTTACGTTTCGTGGGAGGTGAATAGTGATGGTTCCTCGATGTGCGTGCTGCCCATGAGGAGGGAGGGGGTGGGGGTCGCCTATATAAGCCCCCCTTCGTGCGGGGAGAGCCGTGCGTTCCTTTTCTTCTTGACCCCAGCAGCAGACGCCCTTCCGCGCTTTGATTCTCGCTCGCCATTCTCTCTAGGACTCCGCTCTTCGCTAGCTCCCTGACGTGAGTTTTTGTTCCTTTCTATTCACTTTCAAGCTTGACTTGTATTTTTACTATTGTTGCCCTTCACTTCTTTACTCTTTTTTTGGCTTCGCTTTTGCGTGTGGTGGGCTTGGACAGATGTCGAGTGAGTCATCGCCTGACGAAAGCTTGTCCAGCGGGAGTTCATCCAGTGGTTCTAGCTCGGAATCACGTACTCGCTGGTAGAGCCAAATAGATCATATAGTGGTTGACTCTCCACAGATGTGACATGATAACCTGACGACAGAGCATGCTGCTGTAGATGATCAGGGCCAATCACCCGATTCGGCAATCGAAGAGACTGACACGGACGTTGAGATAGTGGAGGAGGGCGAAGAGGCTGAGACTGTAGGGCCTGCGCCTTCTGGTGCGAAAGGGCGGCTGGATCTTTCCCCGGCCACATTTTAGATTGGCCGTTCTTGCGTAACTAATGACGACCTTGACGAGTATGTTCAGCACGGGCTCATAAAGGCCTCACTTTGGGGCGTGTGCGGTGCCCCGAGCCGAGAGGAGGTGCCCAAATCGGAGCCCTATGAAGCCGTTGTATTTCAGGATTTTTTGGAGGCGGGGCTACGGTTTTCCTATGAGGATTTCGTCGGTGAGGTTTTCAACGCTTCAACATGCAAACTCACTGGTTGAGGCCAAACACTTTCGCTCGTTTGGGAGTGTATGTTATGGCGCTCAAGATGGCTGGGTGCGCTTTGAGCGTCGATACCTTCGCTCGCTATTACGAGATGCACTTGCACAAGAAAACTATCAAGGACAAGCCGACGAAGACCGAGATGGTGGCTCACTTTGGGTCCTATAATTTTGGGTCTAAGAAGACGTGAGGTACTGTGACAATAGTGCCGGCTTATCGCATTAAGTGGCCATGCTGGACAAGTTACTGGTTCTATCATCGCGTGTGCGCCGACGAAGATGTTGTCGTGGCGATGACGAATGGATTGATGAAGGCACATATTTTGGTTTCTCTGATGGTCCCTATGGACGGGCTTCGCTTGGCTAAATTTCTGAAAGGTAGCGAGGGTGATGCTGCAGCCGCCGATGCTCTCGCATTGACGTTTCGTTGGTAGATTAGTCGGGACTTGGTGGAGGAGTGGGTTGCATGCGACAGCCCTCCGTTAAGTAGCGAGACCCTATTTTTCGAGTTTGAACGACGGGATGGATATGTGTATCCCAGTTTGGGTATCGTGCCGTCGGATGCCTTTTTGACTGATTTTAGCTTTGTGAATCACATAGAACATAAGGCCGAACAAATTATTGGATTTTATGGAGACAAAAAACACAAGGGCAAGTGTCAATGTTTGGCCATGAAGAGGCGCCTGAATTGCATGTTCGAAGCGATGGGCCTCTGCTACGCTGATCGAGATGGTCCCTCGATGAGTCTTCCAAACAAAGAAGTTGCCCCACAAGGCCGTGGGGCTCGGGGTCGACGAGGTCGGGGGAGGAAGGCGACGGTGGGGCGCAAGACGAATACCACCGCCCTGGAATCCCGTAAGCGAAAACGTGGTGGACAGGGTTGGGGCGCCATCGAGCCTGCCAATATTCGCATCAGAAAAGAAATTGCTGGCAAGGTGGGCAATAGCAAAAAGTGGTGATCGGACAAACACGCCGTTTCGCCCAAGTTTGGACCGAAATGGTAGTTCTTCCCTTTATGCTTCTGACATTTGTTCTCGCAACTATGGTTTCGAGTTCCTTTCTCAGCCTCACATTCTTTTGCTTCCTGTGTTTACACTATATTGCCTTTGCTGGTGTAGGACGCCAGCATCTTTGTTGGAATGGGGAGCAGGGCAAAAGTTACTGATGTGAACGAGGCCTCTGGCGTGGCCGATGCCATGTCTGTCGGTGACGTCTTCGGAAAGAAGCAAAAGAAGAGCACCTGCCAGGCAGCAGATTTGCCTATGGGTGTCGCTCTGAAAAGGCCGAGGCTGTCTTATGTTGCGGCGGCCACTCCCACTTGGCTGGCTTCTGCCTCAACAACGTCCCCCCATGCTTCCATTTCACAATAGCAGCAGCAGGGTAAGTCCCAATTTTACGCGGAGTCCACTCGGTTAACCGACAGCCTGATTCACAGGCAGTTGTTCAGTCATGGGGAGTTGCAGTTGGGTTCTAGGCCTGAGGACTATGGCGAGATGCGAGTCTATTTAGGGTCGAGTTCCTTTGATGAAATGAATTCCGCGAAGGAGGAGACTTATCGGATTGCTTGTTCTTTAGGGGCTGCTTCGAACTCCTGGGTGATCGCCAATGTGGATCACCGCACCATTGGCTTATTGCCTGGCAAGGCTGTGGTTGATTTCGCTGATGCTTGTGCTGGCTCGTTTATCGCTCCAGAGGTGGAGAGGGACCTTCTGAAGCTGCCCAATTCATCTCTTGTAGAAGCGGTAAATTTCCATGCCGCTAGCGTAAGTACCCATACCTTTACTCTTATTTGTTTTTCCAGTTGTTTTTCTTTCTGAAGACCGTTTTGCATTCTTGCGTTTTGACGTGTAGGCCATGCTCCTGGCTCGGGCACTACTACAAAAAGTCAGTTCACCGCCGAGACCTTCACCAACAGTTTTGAGATAATTGGCAGTGATACGTATCACCGCCGGCTTATGACCTATGGGGGCCCTCCTAGCCGAATAACCAGCGGTGATGAACGGTTTCGCCACTGGCTCAGCATATGATCTGGCAGTGAACATGATGCCGGGCTTCGCCACCGTATCGTATGCCAAACCAGCTGTGCAATGCTTACCACCACCGACCATTGATCCGATGCGCGACACGCAAAGAAGGCATCAGAGATAACAAGTTTTCACTGCCGGTGCCAATATTGATGGGCCCTACACCGTAAGATCCGGTGGTGACGCTTATGTAGCATCGTCGGTTTGTCGTATGGTCCGGTGGTGGAAATCGCAATAATTGAAGACGTCTTCCTGCCCTTTCCTGCCATCGATGATAAGAAAGTTTTACCGCTGTTTTGTTCGGACACTAAATACGATAATCTACGATCCAACAGAAAAACTTAGAATCATCACCGGCTGTACATCTAACCCGGCGGTGTTAAAGGGCTGCAAGAGCAATGAAAACCCCATTTCGCTCTTCTTCTTCACTCGGTTAACTTTTCTTTAGTTGTGGCTCCCCATTTTTGGTGACCGCCAAGCTAGTGAAGGCTGTTGATTTTTGAAGGATGTTCTATATTGGGTGGTATGTAATTAAGAACCCTTTTCGTGTAGCTACCTTAGTTCGATCATGTGGTTAAATTGTGACCGAAAATCATCCTTCTTAGTTTTAGAGTGCTTCTTGATTTTGGAGGCGACTTCTCTGATTCTTGATTGTTGCGCGCGCACCAAATTACCCTACAGTCAGTATGTATCCTATAATTTTGATTGTATTAAATTGAATGACACATTAGTTAGTTCAACCTATGTCGATAAGTAAAGTTGCATTGTGTTAATCACAGATGGATCGTGTGGATGGATGTACTTGCTGCCTCATTCGTGGAAGGCATTGACTCTATTGTGAATGCGTCCCCTGTTGTAACAGAACCGCCTAATTTATACAAGATCAAGTACGGCTGTCCCCGCTAACACGTTGACATGCGCATACTTTCACTCATATAAACCCGGTAGTCCGCCGAGTGTCCCGAAAGACCTCGGTAAATCAACATCACAACCAAGATCGCGGGATTAAGCAAATACACATCACATACACAGGGTTGCAGCGGAAAATAATATTACAAGTGGATTCACAAATAATAGTACAAGTTTGGGTTTCAAAACCGATTAGTGAAAACAACATAGCTTTCAAAAGATTACATTGATATATGTTCCAAATACATTGCTAGCATAAGTGACATCATCCGACAAAAGCATAGAGATGAGAAGTAAGTATAGAATCATCGAGCCCACCGGCGGTTAGCCACCATCCTCAACAGGCCGAGAACTTCACCTGCAACAAGGTGGGATAAACCCTGAGTACTCGAATGTACTCAGCCAGACTTACCCGTCGTAAACCAGAAATAAAGTGACACCAAGGATTATGCAAGGCTTTATTTGATGGAGCTCAGCTGACAACCTTTTTGCATAAAAGCTTGAGTAATCATTAGCATTATCCGCCTATACTAGCAGCGACTTTTAGCCATTACCTACCATCTATATTAGCACCTATACTAATCAATCACTTAATTAAGTTGCAAACAATAATAACCATATCAGGTAATTCATGGCTCATTATCATAATCATCATCATCATTTAACCATATCATTAAATTTAGTGAGTCTACGTTGCCGCTGCTCAGTCAAGTTCTCACTATCCGGGAGAGACGACGATTCGAATGGATTCCTATCCAGCTGGAGGGGTATTCCTAACACTCACCCAATCCACATGATCAAGGGTTTCCTCGGGTCACCTTTGGTACATCTCAGGAATCACGGCTCCGAGCAGCGCCGCACCCTCAGGGAGTCCACTCTGCCAGGTGGTCAATCTCACCTCGGACTTACGCCAATAGCTCCCCGCACATCCTTACTACCGCCAGGGTGCGCACTTTCACTTCTTGGTCTTCCGGCCTGAGTTGAACTACTCGGCTTCGCGGTCGGAACGAGTTATCCGGCCAACTAAGTGATAGGCATGCGTTCAACATGACATGAGGACGTACAGCGAATCGGTCCTTAAACGACACAGACGGGGATAGATTCACACCTAAGACCTCCATGCCTTGTTGCTGCACTACCATCATCCCGTCCGGTCTCTTTTCATTATTAACACATGGTTCTTTTCCATGATAGCAATTATAGCCAACCGTGACCGGAGCTCATCCTACATCTCGCAGGTGACAGGAAATCACCCGACTTCTACCGGTCTAAGCATAGCTAAGCATCATTCGATCCTACACTTAATTAGGGTTCATAGGATTTTATCTGGACAAGGTAAGGATATAATGCAACAATTGGTTCCAACCAATTCCTATACTTAATGCATCATCAACAATAAAAGATACTTAAGATTTTTGTAAAAACATGGGAGGCTTAGAATGCTCCGGGGCTTGCCTAGGATCCGACACAAGTCAGTTCAGTCAGGTTGCACCGTCCTGGTGACATCTCAGGTCCTAGCACTTGCTTAGTCCTTCCATCTTTGGGATAGATCCATCAAACGCTGTCTTCGGGTTTGGCTCCAACATCTCATCCTTCATGTGGTTCATCTAGCGCACCTAGATGAGATGCAAGATGCAAGTGTATGAATACATGGAAGTGCAATAGACAATGCATCGCATGCAGTAAGTAAGACAAGCACAAGGTTACATTAACATGCACAAGCACTTCGCATTGTCTACTTTAAATATCGCACAATTTATCATCCCACGATAGCAAAGAAGATGACAACACCAAGCATGACACAAATTTCCCAAGATCTCAGGTACTCTAACTCAATCATCACCAAAGGTATGAGCCACACTTAGCAATATACAAGCAAACAACTATAATTGGAATCTGTCAATTTCTGGACATGCAAACAGCAGCTACAAGATTTAGCTATAACTGGAGTTACACAAATCCAAATGACTTGCAAGAAGACATTCTGGAAATATTATGAAATTGTCTACAATTCATATTTAAACCTATCAGCATGATTCCAAAGTTAACAAGGTTAAACAGGCACATTTATCAAGGCTGGTCCAGAAATTCTAGAAAGCTACAATTTCTGAAGACCAACTTAGAACAATCATAACTCACAAACTACTTGGCCACATGCCATGAAAATTTAACACAAGCTAGTTAGGTGAGTTATCTACAACTTTATTATTATCATCTTAAGATGATTCTACAGTTAGAAGGGTCAATTAATCCAATAATTGCATCGCTGTCCAAAACATAGACAGAAACTGACATGCCACTTTAAACAACTATAAATGGAGTTATACAGGTCCAATAAATGTGGTTCTAGACTTTTTAGAAAGCTTATCAAATTCTAAACAACTTTGTTGTAAACACCTAAAGCAAATTCTACTATTAAGAAGGCCCCACAATACCAACAAGGTAACCCTGTCAGAGTTTGGGCAGAAACAGCCACTGATATTTAAGCAAGTATAACTCAAGATCTACTTAACCAAAAATCATGATATTTAGCTTTTTGAAAAGCTTAATAAAAGTACTACAACTCATGTATTATCACAAAGTCATGATTCATAACTTAACTAAGCCAAATAATTCAAGCATGCAGGACTATTCAGGGTTGGAGCAAAGCAATACAGTACATTTGTTATTTTTATAACTCTTAAAATATAAATCCTACACTTCTGAAATTTTTACCAGACAACAACAATAACCTTATGAGCACTCCATAAAAATTTCACATTTATTTGAGTAAAATAACTGCAGTTATAAAAAGAACAAGACATGACTAGCATTAAGAACCTAACTTCCTAAATCTATTTTTACAGCTAAACCTTTAAAGTAAAACATGTAATATTATAGATCTAGTGCATAGATAATTTCACAAGGATTCCAAAAAGTCCTCATTTGCTATTTTACGGATTTCCTATGAATCACTATGATTTTCTAAACTTTCAGCCGATTTAAAACAAATAGGTCCCTCGAGGTACTATTCACTTGAGTCAATGACAATGCAGTTAGGCCCTTAACCTTCGTCGAATTTGAGCCCGAGGCCCCTGGTCGCAGAACACAGCAGGGGAGCATGTCGGACTTGCTGTTGCCGGCCGAAGGAGGCTCGGCGGCGGCGGGGGATGGGTGCTGCAGCTGCGCCGGGCTCGCGCGCGCCCGTGGGCGTCCCTAGCATGGCCGGAGGTGGCTCGTGGCTGCCTGGCCACGCGCACCGGCGGCGCTGCCCACGGCGGCTTACCGACGACGGTGCTCCGGTGGTTTTCGCCTCAGCGGAGGTGCGCCGGTCGTAGAGGAGGAAGAGGCGGAGGTGGTGGTTCGCGTGGTTGGTCATGAGGGGGCTCGGAAACTAGGGAACGGCAGCGACGGCGAGCTCGGCCCGCCGGCCATGACGGACGCATGTCCTGCCGCGGAGCGGAGCGAGGAGAGCGCGCGAGGGAGCGAGCAGGGAGTGGAGAAGGGGATGGAGAGCTCGGCCGGGGCTCTGGTTATCCGCATCGGGCGCAGGGGCACGCGGCATGGAGGTGGGGGCGCTGCTCGCGCATGGTGGCCACGTCCACGGACAGGCGCCGCCCGTTGAGGCATTTCACCGAGCACGTGGCGGGCAGCGACGTGGGCAAGGTGGAACACCGTTTTGGGCCGCTTCCAGGCCGAATTAGACATTGGGCCATAAACGAAATTTGTTCACCTCGGCCTGCTCTACGTTTCTTATTTAAGGTGCCCGGCCATTTGAGCTTTGTAACAGCGGATAATTAAGCTCCAAGATGATAGTGTCAATATGTTAACAGCGATCACGGAAACTCGTTTTCGGAGGTCGAAACTCGATCAAACTTAGTGCAACTTTTTGCATCCTCTTCTCCATAACATAACCTTGAACTTTTATTTTTGGACTAACTCAAGTTGCTTAACAAAATTTGGAGAACGCGGGATGTCAACGTCGATGTCGGTGAAATCCGGACTGCAAACACGGTTGGGTTGATTTCAACTTTTTCTCTTATACTTTGAGCACTGTTTTGATCTATTTTGAAGCTAAATCATGACTTGGTCCTTTAACAAAGTTTGTTATACTCAAACTTTTCTTCAACTTTCATTTTTGGTCAAACCTCATATCTAGTCCAGAAGTCAACTTTATTTCTCGGTCAACGCAAAGTCCTTTCTGCTACAAAATATAGGGTTTCCATTATTTTTGGACATTTTCTCCACCTTCGCTCAACACGAACCCTTCATAACTTTTGTTGTAGAGTTCAATTAGAGTTGTTTGAGCAAGGTTACAAGGTTTGGTTGACTTCATATGTTTCCAGTCACTTGATAAAGTAATTCATGCAAAGATATGACTTACCATTTCATGTGACTTTTTGATTCCAAACTTCATGAAACTTTTCCACGGGTCTAGATGGATGCATGTGGATGTAATGTACATGGAAGAAGCATGCTTAGAATTACTCTTGCATAATCTTAACAAGGGTCCATATGTAAGCAGTTGTGTGTGGCCCAAGTTTAAGTTGAAGCTCCATCATGTAGATTTGATCTTGACACCTACATTACCACTCGACATGTCATGTTTGAGTTTAAACCCATTGCTTAACTGGTGATAAACACCTAGGGTGTTATAGCCCTCCCCCCTTAAAGGAATCGCATCCCGAGATTCGGTGCGAAAGACTTTTAAGGGAAGAGAAACTTGTCATCCAGTTTCCAACATCAGTGATAGCATTAGGCTACTTAACTTCGGAGTATCAGAGAGGCTAATTTGGTCACAACACTTTCTGATACTTGCTCTTCATCGTAAGATGTTGTCTGAAGACTTTCCTTCGTTGGCATCCATAAAGCATTGTTACATTGGAAGGAATCCAAGATAGCACTGTCCTACGTACTTCGTCCTCGATGTACGAAGAGTGATACAAGTGTATACTAAATACTTGTAACATCTACTTCCCTATTTGGATATAGCACGGACCTTATGGACTTTGCACTAGATTGCAGTCGGTTGACGGATATTCCTTACAACGGTGTTATATTTGCTCTCAAGGTTTGAAAAGCAGTTCTCTACTAAAGTGGCTTGAGCACAACTTCTCGTAAAGGAGGTGATCATAGATAGGGTAAACATCCTTTGAGGGTATGAGAAGTTAGTTAACTAATATCCAAACTGGTTGTAGCGGTGCAATCACTCAGATGTCAACTGATGGAAAGCTACATAATGTTCCATGTATGTAGTGCTCTTCCTCTGATAACGACACTGTATTATCTGAGTATTGAGTGAGGGGTAAATGTAATAGCTGGCTCAGTCGGCTCAACGTTCTCGATGATCATTCCTTAGGGAGCCTTTGGATCTAGGTTGCAACAGTGATCTGGGTGGAATCTGATGCAACTTCATGGGTAAAAACACATATAAGGTACCAAAGACATGTCAGCATTGGAGAACCATTGACGCAGAAGGATGTTAGCGAGGCTTGGAGGACAACACAAGTTGCAAGTAATCACAAAACTAGGGACTAGTTCACTACCAAGCATTCTGATCTAAGAGGGCAAAAGCAAGGCGCATAGGGGTGCAATTAGTCTTCTCAAGAGTATGGAGGGTTGTCTAACAGCAAGACATCTACAAGTTGTAATTTCTCGGTATGAATTACAAACACAACCGTCTAATGCAAAGGATGATCGCAGTCACAGTGAAATTGCAGATTCTGTACCCTTTTGTTTTCTATTCATATCTCACAAACTAGTGCTCCATTGTGCATGAATTTTGGTAGGCACGTAGATCCATGGGTCTTCTAACTACTCACCAAAATTCAACTCAACCGGACACTGTTTGACTATCCAAACAATGCGGCTACCAAAACTGCTATGTTCTGAAATGGCAGCAAACCGAGCCGAGAAGATATCTCTCAAATCCGATGTTTTACTCAACCAATACTCAAGCCAACTTAAGACATTGAAGGGTCCTAAGCAAGGAATGAGATCACCAAGTTTGGGGTCAATCCAACTTTGTTTGAGTCACTAATCGCCGGCTTGAAGATAACCGGTTTTGCTGTTTCTTTGCTTAGCATTATTCTGTGAGATCTGGCCTTCGTAGTTACCACAAGTTGTTACCTAGCTAGAGATTAACCTTACTATGGGTAACTAATCAGTTGTCTCTCAACACTCAAAGTTCCAAATTCTGACTCTTGACCACAACAATAATTGCAATCAAGGCATAAACAGACAGTCGTCATCGAAGTCTGCAAATAAGGAGTCACACTAGAGATGGTTGATTTCAACTGTATGACCATCATGCACCTACAGATCAAGAACTTGAACGGGAGGTTCATTAGCACCCGGTGACCTATTACACCACATGATATCGCTATCCATTATCATTAGATTGATAACTTGTCCAACATTAAGTGTTGGGTACCTTTCTTATCCAACAGGGACGACATAAGTTGTTCACTAGGTGACGGACGTCAATACTGGGACAACCAAGTGGAGTCACTTGTCTACCACCTCTTGTAGTCGGTTAATGTTTATGTCGGTGACCAGTTCTTCAAAGGTTACCCTCTGGACGACTTCAAAAGGACGCTCTATTACTTTTGGTCAAATATAAGGATCTTCTGATTAGATATGGAGAGATAACCAAGGAACAACTCGCGTGAAAACAACACATCGGTGCAGTTCTGCAATGGATCATAACTAGAAACCTCGATACCAACGCGTGCCGAGCAGCACAACCTTGTGTCGCGCGCCACAAGAGGCTCTCGGTTTCGTCGTGGCACTGTAGATCGCTAATCGTGGCACCATTACTGAACATACAACCCACCAGAATTCTCACGTGGCACAAATTTGGTTGCGTAGGAGCAAGCACAATGAGAAGGAGGGATAGCAAACAAAGGTAGTCACAAGGTTAGGAGTCAACAAGTAGGGGATCCGAAGATCAAAACACCGCGCAAGAGAGCATAGCCTAATTGCCGAAGACAGCTAAGCAGGGGACTCTTGCATAATTTCCATATACGCCTTGTGTCCACCAAAGTGATTACCATATAATGATGAACATGAGATTTGGTCATGCTGAGCAGCAACATGAGATCAAGACGGGTAACATCCAAAGACTTGAAAGGATTGGAGGCAAAATAAACGAGATTCGAGGGACAGAGCTAAGGCACTAACTAGGGATTCAGTTGATAAAGCAACGATATGATCTGCGAGGAAAAGGTTCCAAAGCAGGGTAGATAACAATTAGCGTTGCACCATATCATCTGTAGAAGGAGGAGCAATGAAGTCCGACAAGGATTTTTGAGCAAGGTCCTCCCACATAGGAGCAGGACAACCACGACACATGCAAGCATTCAAGGGAACTAAGCTTGGGCCTAAGGTCAAGCAAAGGCATAGATAAAGTCTTCGTAGTGCAACATTCAAGGCTAGCAACCACATGTACAGGCTTAGGTTCCTAAGAGAGAACTTAATGGGAGACAACAACCATGAGATTATCAAAACTTGGACGCTGCTCCGGATAGCGCTCTTCCACACTCATATGCTTACCGAGGGCAAAAGGGTGACAACTACAGCACTACCTAGATAACGAGCAACCACACATATATCATGTTCTTAAGCGAGCATTTCGAAACACTCAATTCGATTAGCTTAAGCGACTATTACTAAGCACAAAGCTCGCACCTAACAAGTAGTCACCTACAACAACACCACTACACACAAATATGCGAACATGGTGGTAAGGTACTGTTATCTTTTATTTCCCTTTTTACTGAGTAGGTGGATATCTCTACAAAACAAGTCTTACATTTAGCAATTTAATCTTCCAAGGGGTGAAGTTTTTGCTAATTAATAACCTGTCATCTATTCCCTTTGGAAGCAAACATACAAGACGAGCTAATCACACACTATCGTCAAGCATAGCTATTCAAGCAGCATGGGACAAGACATTTTGTCTAGCTTCACACAGGGAAGATAGTACATCACATTGATCACAAGTCACTTAGCATTAGAACAAGGTGAGGGAAGCATATTTATGCACAAGCACAATCATGATGCATGCTCGTCCTATTCGTCCTCACGAAATTGCCAGCCTAAGGTGGCAATCACGTTCTATGTCAGTGGCATAACACGTATTCTCTCGATATATAGCTAGTCGTCAGCTACATTCAATCTACGCATTCGTGGTTAGCGTACCTGCAGGCAAATTCATTGCAGCCAATCCCCACAAGAGATAAATAAGCACATAATGAAAGCAGTAAACTAAGATACTCTCCATATATACATCCCCAGATGTATATACTTCGATATCCATAGCTACCCAATAAATATACCCGCAATTAAGTACCTTCATATATACATGGGTGTAACATGTAAATATTCCAGTAACCATAGCTAACTTTCCCCTAGACCGACAGTTGGACGGTCATGCTCTCACAACTCACACTTACCTAGGCATAGAGGCAATTGATCCATACATTACCATTCAAGCGAATGGCATCCATACAATAGCACGCCGTATGGACGACGAAAGTAAAAACCCCCATGTTAGTACTTAGATAGCCACCTAATAGTCCTTAACTAGGCATAAAGGAGGATGTCGCTAGCATAGTTTTGCAAATTAGTTTTGACAAATTTGCCTGTAGCTAAAGTTTTAGTTAAAATATGCTTTTTAAAACCAAAACTTTGTTTTTAAAACAATGTACATGACAGTATTATGCTTAATCTTGCTCTGATGCCAGCTGTAACAGAACCGCCTAATTTATACAAGATCAAGTACGGCTGTCCCCGCTAACACGTTGACATGCGCATACTTTCACTCATATAAACCCGGTAGTCCGCCGAGTGTCCCGAAAGACCTCGGTAAATCAACATCACAACCAAGATCGCGGGATTAAGCAAATACACATCACATACACAGGGTTGCAGCGGAAAATAATATTACAAGTGGATTCACAAATAATAGTACAAGTTTGGGTTTCAAAACCGATTAGTGAAAACAACATAGCTTTCAAAAGATTACATTGATATATGTTCCAAATACATTGCTAGCATAAGTGACATCATCCGACAAAAGCATAGAGATGAGAAGTAAGTATAGAATCATCGAGCCCACCGGCGGTTAGCCACCATCCTCAACAGGCCGAGAACTTCACCTGCAACAAGGTGGGATAAACCCTGAGTACTCGAATGTACTCAGCCAGACTTACCCGTCGTAAACCAGAAATAAAGTGACACCAAGGATTATGCAAGGCTTTATTTGATGGAGCTCAGCTGACAACCTTTTTGCATAAAAGCTTGAGTAATCATTAGCATTATCCGCCTATACTAGCAGCGACTTTTAGCCATTACCTACCATCTATATTAGCACCTATACTAATCAATCACTTAATTAAGTTGCAAACAATAATAACCATATCAGGTAATTCATGGCTCATTATCATAATCATCATCATCATTTAACCATATCATTAAATTTAGTGAGTCTACGTTGCCGCTGCTCAGTCAAGTTCTCACTATCCAGGAGAGACGGCGATTCGAATCGATTCCTATCCAGCTGGAGGGGTATTCCTAACACTCACCCAATCCACCTGATCAAGGGTTTCCTCGGGTCACCTTTGGTACATCTCAGGAATCGCGGCTCCGAGCAGCGCCTCACCCTCAGGGAGTCCACTCTGCCAGGTGGTCAATCTCACCTCGGACTTACGCCAATAGCTCCCCGCACATCCTTACTACCGCCAGGGTGCGCACTTTCACTTCTCGGTCTTCTGGCCTGAGTTGAACTACTCGGCTTCGTGGTCGGAACGAGTTATCCGGCCAACTAAGTGATAGGCATGCGTTCAACATGACATGAGGACATACAGCGAATCGGTCCTTAAACGACACAGATGGGGATAGATTCACACCCAAGACCTCCATGCCTTGTTGCTGCACTACCATCATCCCGTCCGGTCTCTTTTCATTATTAACACATGGTTCTTTTCCATGATAGCAATTATAGCCAACCGTGACCGGAGCTCATCCTACATCTCGCAGGTGATAGGAAATCACCCGACTTCTACCGGTCTAAGCATAGCTAAGCATCATTCGATCCTACACTTAATTAGGGTTCATAGGATTTTATCTGGACAAGGTAAGGATATAATGCAACAATTGGTTCCAACCAATTCCTATACTTAATGCATCATCAACAATAAAAGATACTTAAGATTTTTGTAAAAACATGGGAGGCTTAGAATGCTCTGGGGCTTGCCTGGGATCCGACACAAGTCAGTTCAGTCAGGTTGCACCGTCCTGGTGACATCTCAGGTCCTAGCACTTGCTTAGTCCTTCCATCTTTGGGATAGATCCATCAAACGCTGTCTTCGGGTTTGGCTCCAACATCTCATCCTTCATGTGGTTCATCTAGCGCACCTAGATGAGATGCAAGATGCAAGTGTATGAATACATGGAAGTGCAATAGACAATGCATCGCATGCAGTAAGTAAGACAAGCACAAGGTTACATTAACATGCACAAGCACTTCGCATTGTCTACTTTAAATATCGCACAATTTATCATCCCACGATAGCAAAGAAGATGACAACACCAAGCATGACACAAATTTCCCAAGATCTCAGGTACTCTAACTCAATCATCACCAAAGGTATGAGCCACACTTAGCAATATACAAGCAAACAACTATAATTGGAATCTGTCAATTTCTGGACATGCAAACAGCAGCTACAAGATTTAGCTATAACTGGAGTTACACAAATCCAAATGACTTGCAAGAAGACATTCTGGAAATATTATGAAATTGTCTACAATTCATATTTAAACCTATCAGCATGATTCCAAAGTTAACAAGGTTAAACAGGCACATTTATCAAGGCTGGTCCAGAAATTCCAGAAAGCTACAATTTCTGAAGACCAACTTAGAACAGTCATAACTCACAAACTACTTGGCCACATGCCATGAAAATTTAACACAAGCTAGTTAGGTGAGTTATCTACAACTTTATTATTATCATCTTAAGATGATTCTACAGTTAGAAGGGTCAATTAATCCAATAATTGCATCGCTGTCCAAAACATAGACAGAAACTGACATGCCACTTTAAACAACTATAAATAGAGTTATACAGGTCCAATAAATGTGGTTCTAGACTTTTTAGAAAGCTTATCAAATTCTAAACAACTTTGTTGTAAACACCTAAAGCAAATTCTACTATTAAGAAGGCCCCACAATACCAACAAGGTAACCCTGTCAGAGTTTGGGCAGAAACAGCCACTGATATTTAAGCAAGTATAACTCAAGATCTACTTAACCAAAAATCATGATATTTAGCTTTTTGAAAAGCTTAATAAAAGTACTACAACTCATGTATTATCACAAAGTCATGATTCATAACTTAACTAAGCCAAATAATTCAAGCATGCAGGACTATTCAGGGTTGGAGCAAAGCAATACAGTACATTTGTTATTTTTATAACTCTTAAAATATAAATCCTACACTTCTGAAATTTTTACCAGACAACAACAATAACCTTATGAGCACTCCATAAAAATTTCACATTTATTTGAGTAAAATAACTGCAGTTATAAAAAGAACAAGACATGACTAGCATTAAGAACCTAACTTCCTAAATCTATTTTTACAGCTAAACCTTTAAAGTAAAACATGTAATATTATAGATCTAGTGCATAGATAATTTCACAAGGATTCCAAAAAGTCCTCATTTGCTATTTTACGGATTTCCTATGAATCACTATGATTTTCTAAACTTTCAGCCGATTTAAAACAAATAGGTCCCTCGAGGTACTATTCACTTGAGTCAATGACAATGCAGTTAGGCCCTTGACCTTCGTCGAATTTGAGCCCGAGGCCCCTGGTCGCAGAACACAGCAGGGGAGCATGTCGGACTTGCTGTTGCCGGCCGAAGGAGGCTCGGCGACGGCGGGGGATGGGTGCTGCAGCTGCGCCGGGCTCGCGCGCGCCCGTGGGCGTCCCTAGCACGGCCGGAGGTGGCTCGTGGCTGCCTGGCCACGCGCACCGGCGGCGCTGCCCACGGCGGCTTACCGGCGACGGTGCTCTGGTGGTTTTCGCCTCAGCGGAGGTGCGCCGGTCGTAGAGGAGGAAGAGGCGGAGGTGGTGGTTCGCGTGGTTGGTCATGAGGGGGCTCGGAAACTAGGGAACGGCAGCGACGGCGAGCTCGGCCCGTCGACCATGGCGGACGCATGTCCTGCCGCGGAGCGGAGCGAGGAGAGCGCGCGAGGGAGCGAGCAGGGAGTGGAGAAGGGGATGGAGAGCTCGGCCGGGGCTCTGGTTATCCGCATCGGGCGCAGGGGCACGCGGCATGGAGGTGGGGGCGCTGCTCGCGCATGGTGGCCACGTCCACGGACAGGCGCCGCCCATTGAGGCATTTCACCGAGCACGTGGCGGGCAGCGACGTGGGCAAGGTGGAACACCGTTTTGGGCCGCTTCCAGGCCGAATTAGACATTGGGCCATAAACGAAATTTGTTCACCTCGGCCTGCTCTACGTTTCTTATTTAAGGTGCCCGGCCATTTGAGCTTTGTAACAGCGGATAATTAAGCTCCAAGATAATAGTGTCAATATGTTAACAGCGATCACGGAAACTCGTTTTCGGAGGTCGAAACTCGATCAAACTTAGTGCAACTTTTTGCATCCTCTTCTCCATAACATAACCTTGAACTTTTATTTTTGGACTAACTCAAGTTGCTTAACAAAATTTGGAGAACGCGGGATGTCAACGTCGATGTCGGTGAAATCCGTACTGCAAACACGGTCGGGTTGATTTCAGCTTTTTCTCTTATACTTTGAGCACTGTTTTGATCTATTTCGAAGCTAAATCATGACTTGGTCCTTTAACAAAGTTTGTTATACTCAAACTTTTCTTCAACTTTCATTTTTGGTCAAACCTCATATCTGGTCCAGAAGTCAACTTTATTTCTCGGTCAACGCAAAGTCCTTTCTGCTACAAAATATAGGGTTTCCATTATTTTCGGACATTTTCTCCACCTTCGCTCAACACGAACCCTTCATAACTTTTGTTGTAGAGTTCAATTAGAGTTGTTTGAGCAAGGTTACAAGGTTTGGTTGACTTCATATGTTTCCAGTCACTTGATAAAGCAATTCATGCAAAGATATGACTTATCATTTCATGTGACTTTTTGATTCCAAACTTCATGAAACTTTTCCACGGGTCTAGATGGATGCATGTGGATGTAATGTACATGGAAGAAGCATGCTTAGAATTACTCTTGCATAATCTTGACAAGGGTCCATATGTAAGCAGTTGTGTGTGGCCCAAGTTTAAGTTGAAGCTCCATCATGTAGATTTGATCTTGACACCTACATTACCACTCGACATGTCATGTTTGAGTTTAAACCCATTGCTTAACTGGTGATAAACACCTGGGGTGTTACACCTGTGGTTAAATTGTGACAAAAAATCATCCTTCTTCCTAAGGGAGTGCTTATTGATTTCTTCTAATTGTTGATTGTTGCGTCCACACCAGATTACCCTATGGTACGGTCAGTTTGTATCTTCCAGTTGGCTTGTATTAAATTGAATGACTATAGTTGACCTATGTCACTAAAGTTGTGTTATTCACAGATGGATCATGGATGGATGTACTTGGAAACTATGACTGCCGCGTTCGTGGAAGGCATTGACTCTTTTGTGAATGCCGCCAAGGCATATGCAGGAAGTAATGTTCTGAGTAGTAAAGGATACGTACACTGCCCATGTGTTGATTGCAAGAATGAGAAGGCATTTAGGATCCACAACGTCGAGCAGATATGATATTGTCTGCTATGTAGGGGTTTCATGAAAAACTATAAGATTTGGAACATGCATGGCGAGGAGGGTGACAACTTACCTGAGGAAACCGTCCAAGGACCCTTGTCGGAGACTGTATTTGTACCAAACCGTCCATGAAACAATCGGTGGAACCGTGCAGGAAACCGTCCATGAACCAATGAGTGAAACCGTGCAGGAAACCGTCAATGAAACAGGCCATGACACTTTGCTGGATACTAAAGTGCTTGATGCTCTAGACAAGATGATACATGATGGGGAGCCAGACTTCCTCAATGCAAGAAATTTGAAGAAGTCGGAGCAAATGAGAAAGGATGCAAAAACGCATTATGGTTCTTCTATGACAAAGTTAGAAGCTAACCTTTTGCTACTTGAGATGAAATCAGGGAATGGTCTGTCAGACAAAGGATTCGATGATTTGCTAACTCATTTGAAGAGCAAGATGCTTCAATGGCCAAATGAGTTGCCGGAGAACACATATCAGGCAAAGCAAATGATCTGTCCATTGGGGTTGGAGGTACAAAAGATTCATGCATGCTACAATGATTACATATTGTACCACGACAAATATGCAGAGTTCGATCAGTGTCCGGTGTGTGAACTCTCACGCTATAAGTCTGACTATCCTGAGGCGATGACAATCATTGACCAAAACAAAAGACCACTCAAGAAGGTTGTGTGGTATTTCCCTATAATTCCATGCCTAAAGAGATTATTTGCAAACAAAAAAATAGCAGAGCTGATTAGGTGGCATGCTGAAAAGTGCGTGAATGATGGAAAACTCAAACACCTAGCCGATGGATCTGTTTACACCAAAATTTGGAAGGAGAGTCATAGGGACCCAGAAGCTCCTAGGATCATATCATCAAGGGATCAGTTGTGGGCGGATTAGAAACAGCTGATTCAGATGCGAAATCTAGGAATTGGCTTTCTTCGGACAGCGCCAGCAGATAATGACAGAGGCTACGCTCGACGCCAGGACAAAAAACATGTTGGACGCTACTTCTTATTCCACTAATGAATGTAGAATCTTCAGGCAGCATATACAGAGAGCTATTCAGCAAGGGAGGCTCAAGTTTGATACGCCTCGGAAGATGAAAGTTGATGATAATCCTTTCCTAGGGGATCAAAATATGGTTGATGTCGGGCTATTCAGAGGAAAAACTAAGGTTCTAACATTGGCCAAATCAAGAGAAGCGGGAACAGTTGATCCCAAGATGCAAATATCGGCTGATGAATACAGAAAGATTAGAAAACATCGTGCTAAACAAAAGAGCCAATACAAGCAGGGGAAGATGTCGAAAGCAGAGACATCAAAGCCACATGTCGCATCTCGAATCTTGTTGAATAAGTGGCAGCGACAGAAAGAAAAGGATTATCAGTAATGGTTAGAAGATCGAAAATACCAGCGTCAATTGGAAGAAGAAAGGTATGAAAGGAAACAAGCTGAATCGCACTGGAATTGTCCTTTCTTTAGACATTGCTGGAATGAAGGTTTGAAGTTGCATACCAGACATGATTGTCCAAAATGTGGCAATCAATATCAGGAGTATAGGTAATCTCGAACCAACCGCTGGCCTATCCATGCTTAAGATGCATATCATTATAACAACATGGATCGGCGCTTAAAAAACAAAAGCGTTCATGATCGGTTGGGAAAAAGAGTCATTGGATAGAACTGGGCCGATCATGAAGAGGAAGACACTGAAAGAATATACACGTGGTAGGAAGGCCAGTGGTGCTCAGGAGATTTGACGAGAAACCAAAAGAGGAGGGTGCAGTGCCTAAGGAACAGAGAGATGGAATAGGCTCAAGCACCTAGTAAAACTCAAGTATGGCTTACCAAGCAGATGGCTGATAAGAGGTAACCATCGGCTAATATCCAAATGGCTTTTCTGTTGCCGTCAGAATTCAGAGTCAGTGGCGAAAGCCAACAGCCGATCCAAATAGTCGGCTCTGAGAATTTGGATAATCCAATAGATGGCACAAATGGCAAACTAGGACAGGGCTTCATGTCGGTCGATGAATTAGAAGAGATAGATATTGGTCCTGGAGATAGACCTAGGCCGACGTACGTAAGTGCTAAGTTGGATCCCGAGTATAAACGAAAATTGATTGATTTATTAAAGGAATTCAAAGATTGCTTTGCTTAGGAGTACTATGAGATGTCTGGTTTGGACCGATCGATTGTTGAACATCGGTTGCCAATCAAACCTGGACATCGGCCGTTTAAATAAGCTCCAAGAAGATTCAACCTAAACGTGCTTGATGATATCAAAAAGGAGACTGAAAGGTTGCTGGAAGCAAAATTTATCCGACCGTACCGATATGCAGAGTGGATATCGAATGTTGTCCCTGTATATAAGAAGAATGGGAAATTGAGGGTTTGCATTGACTTTAGGGATCTGAACAGAGCCACACCTATGAACGGTTATCCAATGCCGATAGCTGATATGTTAGTGGATGCAGCAGCCGGACACAAGGTTATTAGTTTCATGGACGGTAATGCAGGATATAACCAAATTTTCATGGCTGAAGAAGACATAGCAAAGACCGCTTTCAGGTGCCCCAACGCAATCGGTCTATTTGCATGGGTCATAATGACCTTTGGTTTAAAGAATGCCGGTGCAACTTATCAAAGGGCAATGAATTACATTTTCCATAAGTTGATCGGCAGGATTGTTGAGATTTACATCGATGATGTGATGGTAAAATCCAAGGGATACAAAGAACACCTAGCTGACTTGTGAGAAACCTTGGAATGCACGAGGAAGCATGGTTTGAAGATGAATCCTAACAAGTGTGCTTTTGGAGTATCAGTCGGACAATTTTTGGGATTCATGGTTCATGAAAGAGGAATCGAAGTTGGTCAGAAAAGTGTAAAGGCAATTGATGAAGCAGTTTCCCCAACCACCAAAACAGAGTTACAGTCTCTACTGGGAAAGATTAATTTCATCAGAAGATTCATTTCAAATTTGTCGGGAAGGATCCTGTCGTTTTCTCCCTTGCTGAGATTGAAAAATAATCAAGAATTCATGTGGGGTGACATACAACAGAAGGCGTTTGAAGAAATAAAAGAGTATATGAAGTGTCCACCTGTGCTGGTCCCTCCTTAGCAAGGTAAGCCATTTAAGTTGTACATATCGGCTGACAACAAGACAATTAGATTGGCCCTGGTGCAAGAATTCAAAGGAAAAGAGAGGGTTGTTTTCTATCTAAGTAGGAGGCTACTGGATCCTAAAACAAGATATTCTCCCACCCAAAAGGTTATGCTTATGTTTATATTTCTCTTGCACTAAATTACGACACTACTTATTATCGGCTGAGTGCACGGTTGTTTCCAAGGCTGATGTGGTTAAGCACATGTTATCAATGCCAATACTAAATGGAAGGATGGGAAAGTAGATTCTTGCGTTATCGGAATTCGACTTGAAGTACGAATCGGCTAAAGCAGTCAAAGGACATATAATGGCCGATTTTATCACTCAGCATCACAAGCCAAGCATTAGTTATGCAGAGCCGATGCCCTAGACACTGTTCTTTGATGGATCGTCATGCAAGCAGGGTGGTGGCATTGGTATTGTTATCATTTCACCTCGGGGGTCAAGTTTTGAGTTTGCTTTCCCAACTGAACCAATGGTTACCAACAATCAAGCGGAGTATGAGGCTATTCTCAAAGGACTTCAACTTCTCCATGAAGTAAAGGCCAAAGCAATTGAGGTATTTGGAGATTCACAGTCAATTATTAATCAGTTGATCGGCCTATATGAGTGCAAGGAAGAGACTTTGAAAGAATACTATGACGGCTGCCAAAAGTTAATCAAGGGGTTTCTTCACGTCTCTTTCCAACATATCCCAAGAGTGCAAAACCAAGAAGCTAACCGTCTGGCTCAAAGTGCATAAGGATATCGTGTATTTTGGGAAATATTGAGTAGTGAAGCCTCAATTGATGATTGGAGAGTTGAAATAGCCAATTACCTTAGGGATCCATCTCAGAAAGTTACTAGGAAGCTAAGGTATAAGTCGACTAAATATGTTTTGTTGGATGAGCAGTTATATCATAAAACAGTCGATGGAGTGTTGCTCAAATGCTTAAACCAAGAAGAAGCTAAGGTATTGATGGGAGAAGTGCATGAAGGGATATGTGGAGCTCATCAATCGGCTTATAAGATGAAATGGATTATCCGTAGAGCCGGATATTTTTTGCCAACAATGCTGGAAGATTGTTTTGAATATTACAAGGGGTGTTAGGATTGTCAACGCTTTGGTAATGTCCAGAGATCGCCTGCATCGGCCATGAATCCAATAATTAAGCCATGGCCGTTTCGAGGTTGGGGAATTGATCTAATCGGCTAGATTTTTCCACCTTCGAGCAAAGGGCATAAATTTATATTGGTAGCAACAGATTACTTCACCAATTGGGTTGAGGCAATTCCTTTAAAGATGGTAACCTCAAACGACATGATCAATTTTGTCAGGGAACACATTGTATATCGTTTTGGGATCCCTCAAACTGTAACTACCGATCAAGGGACAATATTCACGTCGGAAGAATTTGGGGACTTTGCTGCCAGTATGGGTATCAAGCTACTAAATTCCTCTCCTTATTATGCTCAGGCTAATGGCCAGGCAGAGGCATCCAACCAGATTATGATCAAGTTGATCAAGAAGAAGATTGAAGAACAACCAAGGAAGTGGCATTTGACGCTAAGTGAGGCGTTGTGGGCATATAGGATGGCCTGGCATGGATCAATTAAAGCATCACCCTATGAACTTGTGTATGGCCATAATGCAGTTCTTCCTTGGGAAGTTCGGATGGGATCAAGGCGCGTCACACTACAGAATGATTTGTCGACAGAAGTATACAAGAATCTCATGATGGACAACTTGGAGGACTTGAGTTGCCTTCGGATGCGCGCTCTCAAAAACATCGAAGCCAATAAGTTGAGGGTTGCAAAATATTACAATAAAAAGGTTAAGGTTAAGCAATTCTCTGAAAGAGACTTGGTCTGGAAAGTAAAATTGCCGATCGGGTCAAAGGATAATAAATTCGGTAAATGGTCGCCCAACTGGGAAGGACCTTATCGAATCAAACGTTGTGCACCTGGTAATGCTTACATTTTGGAGACACTAAAAGGAAAGGAAGAATTTGGTCGAGCAATCAATGGGAAATATTTGAAGAAATATTATCCTAGCGTTTGGATCAATACTTAACAAGAGATTTGATTCGGTCGACGACTTTTAATAGCCGATGTCGGAAAGGTATCACCTCCAGCACAAAAATGGACCCAAGGGGGTAAGAGCCGATACGATGTATCACCTATAGAAGCGAGGCAAACACAGACAGAGCGATGTATACAAATCATGAAGCAAAAGAAAAATCACTCAAGACGGGGAAGTTATTTGCTAAACATCGCCTATTACAAGCTATGGGCCAGAGAATACTTTGCTTACTATATCATCAGCCAGAGTATTGAAAGCTACAGAATTGGCTACGTTCATAAAATCCTCAACCAAGCACTCATGTTCCCCAATATATGATGCATCTAGAAAGTCGTGGGGAAGGAGCCGGCGATCTTGACCCGAACAGACTTGGATAGCAGCCAACGCCATAGCTGCACCATGACAAACGCCATGGAGGGCAACCTCCCTAACGTGATTCAGAATGTCATGCAAGCGAATCACTGGAACGGCACCCCCAGGAGTTCAAGGGACGGATAATGAAGAGATAACAGACTCGGACCCATTGCTTCCCCAAAATTGCGAAATATCAGAAATGGATTCAAAGATTGACCAGAGATCAACCTATCAAGGCTTCTTTGGATTGAAGGGAGCATGAACCTTGTAGGGCCGAAGGTCATCATGACACGAATCGACATCGGCCCGTTGTACCCAAGAAGAGGGGAAAAAACACCCGCCCAGCATGTGATCAGCTGATTTCTCGGTAAAATGAGAAACCATGGGGAAGAAGCCGGTAGCTTTCCCGGTGGGCGTTTAGCGGAATGAACAAGGGAAAGGTGTCCATGCATTTTAGCCCTTGCAAACACTAGAACAGCTCTGCGAGCATGGTAAGAAGACACAAGTGATATCACAAGACTTCTTCTAGCCACAGTAGCTGATTCTCTTGCTCGACAAGGCGCTAGAATGAGCGACACAATCACCCTATGCACAAGAATTCTCCTAACCGCTCAAGATCTGCATAGTAAATGGATAAACCATGGAGGATCCAGCGGGATCGGAGACACCCGAGAAAGCAGATAAAAGTGAAACATGGCTGAATTGTTGAATTTGCTCTCACCAGGGTCAGATAGCCATTTTATAGCCAGCTTGGAAGGATGAGTCCAAAAGCCCATGAAGCAATAGTGCTCTAAAAAGTTTTGAAGCATGGGCTCATGGTTTGATATGGATGGCGACAAATAGTAGACCCCAAGATTCCTTACCCGTGACTACGGGCCTATCGGGAGCATAGACATGGTAATTTTGGAACAAAATTTCTTTTGTCCCAAAATTGGGGGGCATGTGTTTACACCAAAATTTGGAAGGAGAGTCACAGGGACTCAGAAGCTCCTAGGATCGTATCATCAAGGGATCAGTTGTGGGCGGATTAGAAACAGTTGATTTAGATGCGAAATCTAGGAATCGGCTTTCTTCGAACAGCGCCAACAGATAACGACAGAGGCTACGCTCGACGCCAGGACGAAAACATGTTGTACTCTACAAAAAGGGAAAGATTAGAGTCCAAGTTATCTTAAATTAGGAATGTTTTCATTTTTATGCCAAAATCTGTAACAAATCGTGCTCGAGTAGGATTCATGTTTAGGCTCCGGGTATAAATACCAAACCCCGGCTATTGTAAGAATCAATCAATCAATCAAATACAAGTCAATTACTTTTTTCGGCTCCGGCCACCCCTTAGGAGTAGGAGTAGAGTAGATCTTGGTGAGTTCTTCAGCGAGTACGGCTGGATTGATCCGGTCGACCTCCACTGCTTGTCTGTAAGTACCGTCATGGTCTATACCTCTATTCGTATGGCTGCATCAATTCGGTCGACCCCCACTACGACTCTGGTTTAGGCTAGTTATCGACTCTTGCCTAGTTCAAGTATGGCCTATGTGATTTTGCCTCACACCCCATTGCTTGAACTAGATCGAGGTCAAGTTATCGGCTCTACCTTTGAATGACAGTCTTTGGTAGATTCATTAAGTTACCGATATTGCTTATTGCTTTCATTGTTTATCTAATTACAGCAATATCACTCTGCCCGATTGAGATTGATCTGGATTGGCCTTATATCTTATTTAACCCATCATTTGCTAATCTAAAACTGATCTAATCTATGTCTTAAATGATGAGTTATGTTTTTATCGGCTGTTTTATATCAATCTTAATCGTGCATAGTGTGCAGTTAAGGCATGTTCGATCTTGAGTAGATCTATTAGTTAGCGAGAATCGTTCCATGGCCCGTTATCATGGCCTATGGGATTCTGCCTCTCACCCCACTGTTAGCACCGTGGAGTGGGGATCGTTAGTTGATAGATCCGTTCCTGAGAAGGCATGACCTTAACTGTGCGCTATGCCTGAATTGGCTGTTTAGCCGATATCAAGCTCTCTCACGAACAGATCACATTACGAAACCATTGAAGTAGAGATGAGTTGAAAGATATGTTAGCCCCATGATCTTGTTATTGTATTACGGCCTGCATGATTCTGCCTCGTGCCCCACTGATATTAGTAATGAGTTAGGGTCGTCGAGTCTATTGTTGTTTCAACGGCCTACATGATTCTGCCTCATGCCCCACTGGTCATAGCGATAGATGAGATCTAACATGTTTATTAGATTTATCTTTATTAGATGGTTGAGTGGTGTTGAATTGTTTCTTTACATAAACAGGAGTTCAGTTACTTGTAATCATTGGCTCAGTATAAACCGACCATCATCGATATCTTATTGCCATTGATTATTGTTTGCTTAAATGATATTTATTCTGAATGATAACATATTCTTCTTACACAACCCCATAAGCTTTAACTGACTTATTCTCATGAATATACTGGAATTGGCTATTTAGCCGATTTCCTTCTATATCGGCTCTCACAGCCGTACTTTCGGAACTGTCTGGCAACACCGGCAAGTTCCGCCCTTAATTATTGATGAACTTTCTCTCCTTGTCAATTGTAGGGTCAAATTGACTGGCACGCCTTGGGAGGATTGCGCAGGATCGACTGCCCCTGCACTGAAGCTAGGCAGATCTGCTCCATCGAGCGGACCCTTTCGGCTTGCTGTGTGTGTCCCCGACACGGGATGAAATTCTATGTCGACATGATCATAGTGGAGGGCTATTGATTCTGGATACAAGACATTTAAAAGGGAAATAAGGAACATAAGGTTCGAGTTGAGTACTGATGGGATGAATCCTTTCAACATGGTCAGCACCAAACATAGCACATGGCCCGTGACTCTGTGCATATACAACCTTCCGCCTTGGTTGTGTATGAAGCGCACCTACATTATGATGCCGTTAGTGATCCAAGGGTGAAAGGTCCTAATGGCTAGAGGGAGTGAATAGCCTATTAAAAGTTTCTACAACAACACTTAACAAACCAGTTAGACAATTATGAGGCGAAGCAAGTGTTGCGCTAGCCTACTAAAAATGCAAGCCCCTACCACAATTCTAGTTTCTATAATTTCTATCCACACAATGGCTATGTCACTACACTACGTTAGTGTGCTCTCAAAGACTAACTAAAGAGCCACACTAACCAAACTAACAAGCTCTCACAACTAGCTACACTAAAGAGCTTGATAACTAGTTTACGATAATGTAAAGAGAGAGAGCAAGATAGTTATACCACCGTGTCGAGGAGTGAACCAATCAATCACAAGAATCAATAGCAATGAAGACCAATCACCTCGGAATCAAATGATGACACAATGATTTTTTACCGAGGTTCACTAGCTTGCCGGCAAGCTAGTCCTCGTTGTGGCATTTCACTCACTTGGAGGTTCAAGCGCTAATTGGCATCACACGCCAAACCCTCAATAGGGTGCCGCACAACCAACACAAGATGGGGATCACACAAGCCACGAGCAATTTACTAAAGTACCTTTTGGCTCTCCGCCGGGGAAAGATCAAGAACCCCTCACAATCACCACGATCAAAGCCGGAGACAATCACCAACCTCCACTCAACGATCCTCGCTGCTCCAAGCCATCTAGGTGGCGGCAACCACCAAGAGTAACAAGCGAATCCCGCAGCGAAACACGGACATCAAGTGCCTCTAGATGCAAACACTCAAGCAATGCACTTGGATTCACTCCCAATCTCACAAAGATGTTGAATCTATGATGGAGATGAGTGGGAGGGCTTTGGCTAAGCTCACAAGGTTGCTATGTCAATGCAAATGGCCAAGAGAGTGAGCTTGAGCCAGCCATGGGCTTAAATAGAAGCCCCCACGAAATAGAGCCATTGGGCTTCTCACTGCACTGAACACGGGGCGACCGGACGTACCGGTCGATGTGACCGGACGTAGGACCCCAGCGTCCAATCGCCCGATGCTCGCCACATGTCATCGGTTTCAAACGCTGATCGCCCGATCTCAACGGTCATCAGTACATTTAAGTAGTGATCGGACGTGCTGCTCAAAGTGACCGGACGCACCAACACCAGCGTCCGGTCATTTCTAGCAAGGTACCAGAAGCGAAAAATCACGGCCGGATGCATCCGGTCATGCTCAATCGGACTCACCCAGCATCTGGTCACTCAACGTCTCCCCTGTGCGCTGCATATGTCATCATACATCATACTAACCGGACTCAGGCCCTGAGCGTCCGGTCATTTCTCTTGCCAGCGTCCGGTCATGAGACCGAAACCGCATGCTCACCGCTACCACTGACCTAATGCGCCGGTCCTACCGAGACCAGTGTGCGGTCATTTACAGTGACCTCCATCTTTTCTGTATAGAGCGTCGATGAAGTTCCTAACCCTTGCTCAAATGTGCCAACCGCCAAGTGTATCACCTTGTGCACATGTGTTAGCATATTTTCACAAATGTTTTAAAAGGTGTTAGCACTCTACTAGATCCTAAATGCATATGCAATGAGTTAGAGTATCTAGTGGCACTTTGATAACCGTATTTCGATACGAGTTTCACCCCTTTTAATAGTATGACTATCGATCCTAAATGTGATCACACTCTCTAGGTGTCTCGATCACTAAAACAAAATGGCTCCTACCAGTTATACCTTTGCCTTGAGCCTTTTGTTTTTCTCTTTCTTCTTTTCAAGTCCAAGCACTTGATCATCACCATGGCATCACCATCATCATGTCATGATCTTCATTTTCTCCACCACTTGGAATGTGCCACCTATCTCATAATCACTTTGATAAACTAGGTTAGCACTTAGGGTTTCATCAATTTACCAAAACCAAACTAGAGCTTTCAATCTCCCCCTTTTTTGGTAATTGATGACAACCCTTTCACAAAGATATGAATTGAAATTCAATTGAATCCATGTTGTTTGCCCAAGCATATTTATCATGTGTAAAAGGATATGGACAAGTTTCATGAATCCCAAATGGTAGCCATTGCTCCCCCTACATATTTGCTAAGAGTTTGGATTGTAGCTTGCACATATGCTTAGATAGGAAATATAGGAGACAATGTCTACCAAATGATGCTAAGGTATAAAAGATGGACCTTTAAAGCGTGATACCAATCGGAGTGCACCAATATACCATCCTTAGTACCATAGTTAGCTCGATACCACTTGGAAATGAAATCACTAGATAACCTATGCATGCTAGTTTTTCATTTCATCATTCAAACCTACAACTAGTATACATCACACAAGCATGGATATTGAAATTTAAAACTTGTGCCATGCAAGCAATCATATGAAATGCTCATTCAAATGCACCATACAAGTTCATGAGCTTGCTCCCCCTACTTGTGTGCTCAAAATTTTTAATTGATCCCCTTCCTTTGTCATATCTCTCCCCTATGTCAAATTCTCCCCCTATTACTTATATCTTTATTTCTTTCCCCCTTTGTTGTCTTTTCACCATCTTAGTACACTATTTGTATTTCTCCCCATGTACTAATATCACTAATATCTTTGTTTTTCATAGCACTATCTTTGTTTTTCTCCCCCTTTGTCATCAATGACCACAAAGGTTCAAAATATAGATAGGTTGAGATTATGAATGTCAATCAATGGGGTGAGGATCATCTTCCCAAATTTGGTCCAATCTAGAATACTTGCCAAAGACATTTAACTCGGTTTGATCCAAGGATAAGCTTCTTCACACCTTCAAATAACGGTTATCTTGTACCATGTTGAGTTAAACACTTAGAGCTCATTTTCTAGATCAAACACTAGGTTTACAAGCCCACAAACATGTCATATGCTATCACTAGATAAAAAAATAAGCATAGAAGCAATAGTGGTACCATATAATCATCAAATTCATTTGATTTTCATGAATGAGCCTATTAAAAATGAAAGATGTCTAGATGTACTAATCATATCCTTAGCAAGGATGTATGCCATGCCAATCAACTTTTACCTTGGATTGCTCGAAGGAGAGGCATGTCATATAAGTGGGGGGTGCATCAACACATATTTGAGAAATCCAATATGTTCAACTCATTCCTTAGCTTGCAAAACCTTTTCTCATCCAATGGCTTGGTGAATATATCGGCAAGTTGATCTTCGGTGCCTACACTCTCAATGCAAATGTCCCCTTTTTGTTGGTGATCTCTTATGAAATGGTGACGGACATCAATGTGCTTTGTCCTTGCATGTTGAACCGGATTGTTTTGATTGCACTCTCATTGTCACATAGCAATGGCACTTTCTTGAACTTGATTCCAAAGTCACTCAAAGTGGCCTTCATCTAAAGTACTTGTGCACAACAACTACCAACGGATATGTATTCGGCTTCGGTGGTTGATAATGCAACACTATTTTGCTTCTTTGATGACCATGAAACAAGTGATCTTCCCAACAATTAACATGTGCCCGAGGTGCTCTTCCTTTCAACCTTGCATCCCGCATAATCCAAGTCGGAGTAACCAACTAGCTCAAACTTTGCTCCTTTGGGATACCACAAACCAACATTTGGTGTATGCTTCAAGTACCTCAATATTCTCTTTGTAGCCTTCAAATGATTTTCTCTTGGCGAGGCTTGAAATCTTGGACACATGCATACACTAAACATAACATCCAGCCTTGATGCGGTCACATAGAGTAGGCTTCCAATCACAGACCGATACAATTTTTGATCCACCATATTTCCACTTGCATCACTATCCAAGTTGCCATTTGTTCCCATTGGTGTACTAATGGCTATGCTATCACTCATGCCAAACTTTTTGATCATGTCCTTGATATTCTTGCCTTGACACAAATGTACCATTCTTCAATTGCTTGATTTGAAGACCAAGGAAGTAACTTAACTCTCCAATCATAGACATCTCAAACTCATTAGCCATCATCTTTCCAAACTCTTCACAAAAGTCTTGATTGGTTGATCAAAATATGATGTCATCAACATAGATTTGCAACACAAACAAATCTTTTACAATCTTCTTGATAAAAAGAGTGGTGTCAACCTTGCCCATCATGAACCCTTTAGAGAGTAGGAAGACCCTCAATCTCTCATACCATGCTCTAGGTGCTTGCTTCAAGCCATACAATGCCTTCTTCAACTTGTACACATGGTCGGGCTTCTTGTCATCTTCAAAACCAGGAGGTTGCTCAACATATACTTCTTCATTGATGTAACCATTGAGAAATGCACTCTTAACATCCATTTGATAGAGCTTGATATTGTGGGCACAAGCATAGGCTAGCAAGATTCTAATAGCTTCCAATCTAGCAACCGGAGCATATGTTTCTCCAAAGTCAAGACCTTCAACTTGTGTATAGCCTTGTGCTACCAATCTTGCTTTGTTTCTTACTACAATCCCATCTTGATCTTGCTTGTTTCTAAAGACCCATTTGGTTCCAATCACAATGTGTCCCTTTGGTCTCTCTACTAATTCCCATACTTGATTTCTTGTGAAGTTATTCAATTCTTCGTGCATAGCATTCACCCTATCAACATCCCTCAATGCTTCATCCATCTTCTTTGGTTCAATGGATAACACAAATGAGAAATGCTCGCAAAATGAAGCCAATCTTGATCTTGTTTGTACACCTCTAGAAATATCACCAATTATAGTGTCCAATGGATGACCCCTTGCAATATTTGTTGGTTGGAGCATTGGAACTTGATTGCTTACACTTGCTTGATCATTGGGTTGAGGTGATGTACTAGCCACTTGATCTTGTTCATTGTCTTGAGATCCACTTATACTAGCTTGATTTGTATCATCTTGCACATTTGAGTTGGAGAGCACTTGTACTTGATCATCTTCATCATCATTCACTTGCCTAGGCCTCAATTCACCAATATCTATGTTCTTCATGGCATTGGAAAGTTGAATGCCTCTAACATCTTCCAAGTTCTCATTCTCTACTTGTGAACCCTTGGTTTCATCAAATTCAACATCATGAACTTCCTCAAGAGTACCATTATCCAAATTCCAAACTCCATATGCTTTGCTTGTAGTGGAATAGCCAAGTAGGAATCCTTCATCACATTTCTTGTCAAACTTGCCCAATCTAGTGCCTTTCTTCAAGATATAGCATTTGCAACCAAAGACCCAAAAATATGCAATGTTGGGCTTTCTACCATTCAAGAGCTCATATGGTGTCTTCTCTTTCAATTGGTGACAATAGAGGCGGTTGCTACAATAGCAAGCCGTGTTGATAGCTTCGGCCCAAAAGGATTGACTCACATTGTACTCACTAAGCATAGACCTTGCCATATCAATGGGTGTTCTATTCTTTCTTTCAACAAGGCCATTTGATTGAGGTGTGTACTTGTCCGAGAATTGATGTTTAATTCCAAATTCATCACATAACTCATCAATTCTAGTGTTCTTGAACTCACTACCATTGTCACTTCTAACTCTCTTGATGGTTGTTTCAAACTCATTGTGAATGCCCTTGACAAATGATTTGAATATTGCAAACACATCACTTTTGTCCACTAGAAAGAATACCCATGTGTATCTAGTGTAGTCATCCACTATCACAAAGCCATATTTATTACCACCGATGCTAGTGTATTGTGTTGGCCCAAACAAATCCATGTGCAATAACTCAAATGCTTTACTAGTGCTCATCATGCTTTTCTTAGGATGGGTGTTTCCAACTTGTTTGCCAGCTTGACAAGAGCTACAAAGCTTATCCTTTTCAAACACAACATCTTTCAAGCCTTTAACTAAGTCATGCTTAATCAATCTATTCAATTGTTTCATTCCAGCATGACCAAGCCTTCTATGCCATAACCAACCCATGCTAGACTTAGTGAACAAGCATGTAGATAATCTAGCTTCACTAGCATTGAAATCAACCAAGTATAGATTCTCATATCTAAAGCCTTTGAAGATCAAGTTAGAACCATCTACACTTAAGATCTCTACATCATCTACCCCAAATATGCATTTGAATCCAAGATCACACAATTGAGCCATGGATAGCAAATTGAAATTTAAGCTCTCTACTAGCAACACATTGGATATGCTCATGTCATTGGATATTGCAATCTTACCAAGCCCTTTGACCTTGCCTTTGCCATTGTCACCAAATGTGATACTATCATAACCATCATTGCCATTGGTGTTGATTGAGTTGAACATTCTTGCATCACCGGTCATGTGTTGAGTGCACCCACTATCAAGAACCCAATGCCTTCCTCTGGCTTTGTAATTGACCTACAAAAGAATATCAATTCTTTTTAGGTACCCAAACTTGCTTGGGTCTTTGAAGGTTAGTTACTAAGCTCTTTGGTACCCAAATGGCTTTCTTCTTTGAGCCCATCCATGGTTTACCAATGAACTTAGCCTTCACACCATTTGTACCCTTAGTAAGCACATAGAAAGAATTAATCTTAATTGAGGATACATTAGCATTTTTGCTCTTATTCTTGCACTCATGCTCTTTATGACCAACTTGCTTGCAACTAGTGCAAAACCGGTCATTGTTCTTCACAAAACTAGTCTTGTGAGGAGCAAAGGCCGCCTTGCCTTTCTTGGGGGTATAGCCCAGTCCCTCTTTATAGAGAGAAGCTCTTTGGCTACCCAAGCACATAAGCAAGCGGTCCTCAACACCATAGGCCTTAGCCAAGGTGTGAGTAAGCTTATTGACCTCCTTCTTGAGGTTCTCGTTCTCAATCATTAGTGAGGAATCACAAGTGAGACCATCACTACTAGATGAGGTGGAAGTACAAGTACTACAAGAAGGGTTAGCAGGAGCAACAATGATAGGCATAGATAATGATTCATCAGTTATATCACAAGTTAAGCCTATATTGCAAGTCTCAACATGCTTCTTTTTATTTTGCTCATCAACCAAAGAGGAATGAGCTTTTTCATGCTTCTTGTGAGCCTTGCCAAGCTTCTCATGGGCTTCCTCTAGCTTCTCATGAGATGCATTGATCTCATCAAAGGCTTGCTTAAGGGCTTTTAGTTCCTTATGCAAGCTTTTGCATTCCCTTCTCTTAATGCCAAAGTGTTCTTTAGCATCTTCTAGCATGTCAAATAGTTCATCCTTAGTAGGTTCATCATCATCACTATCACTTTCATTTTCATTATCATGTTCCTCATCACTTCCATCATCATAAATTTGTACCTTAGTGGCCTTAGCCATGAAGCATGATGAAGTGTCGAAGAGAGAAGGCTTCTCATTGATAGCAATGCTTGCAAGTGCCTTCTTCTTGGTGGCCTTGTCATCATCACTATCATCATCATCACTTGAGGAAGCATCACTATCCCAAGTGACCACATATGAACCACCCTTCTTCTTGAAGGTCATCTTGTCCTTCTTCTCTTTCTTTTCCTTCTTGTCCTTCTTCTTGTTCTTCTTGTCATTATCTTTGTCACTATTGTATGGGCATTGAGCAACAAGATGATATTTGCTTCCACAATTAAAGCACCTTCTTGACTCTTCCTTGTTCTTGGATGAAGATTTCTTCCTTCTAGCATGATATCCTTTCTTCATCATTAACTTTCCAAATCTCTTAACAAAGAGAGCCATCTTCTCATCATCATCATCCCATGAGCCATCATCTTCACTTGATGTATCTTGCTTTGCCTTGCCCTTGGATGATGTGGCCTTGAACGCCACACTCTTCTTCTTCTCATCCTTCTTCTCATCTTTCTTCTCCTTTTCTTCCTTCTCATCATCATCTCTATATGTATCATCGGTCATTATATCTCTCAACACTTGGTTTGGTGTCATGGTGTTCAAACTACTCCTCACTAGAATAGTGACCAATGTGCCAAATCTTGAAGGCAAACATCTCAAGAACTTATGGGAGAAGTCCTTGTCCTTCACCTCTTCTCCAAGTGCTTTGAGATCATTGACAAGCACTTGAAGCCTATGGAACATCTTCGGCACACTCTCATCCTCCTTCATCTTGAAGCCTGCAAACTTCTCTTTGAGAATGTATGCCTTTGCACCCTTCACGGCTTGAGTGCCCTCAAATGATTCCTCCAACTTCTTCCATGCCTCATGAGCTCTCTCAATATTCTTGATTTGCTCAAATGTTCTCTCATCCAAAGCATCATGGATGGCACTAAAAGCAATGTCATTATTTTAGAGAAGCATTTCTTTGGCAGTGGTGGGAGCCTCTTCATCATCAATCTCAATCTTGGTCTCCTCCACCTTCCAAACTTTCCTATTGATTGACTTGATATAAGTTGTCATCTTAGCCTTCCAATAGGGATAGTTTGAGCCATCAAATTGGGGTGGCTTCTTGATGTTGATTTGAGCCATTTTTACACCGAAGGTTGTTAAGCCTCAAATCATGGTGACCTCCACTCTGATACCACTTCAAAGGTCCTAATGGCTAGAGGGGGGGGGGTGAATAGCCTATTAAAAATTTCTGCAACAACACTTAACAAACCGGTTAGACAATTATGAGATGAAGCAAGTGTTGTGCTAGCCTACTAAAAATGCAAGCCACCTACCACAATTCTAGTTTCTATAATTTCTATCCACACAATGGCTATATCACTACACTAAGTTAGTGTGCTCTCAAAGCCTAACTAAAGAGCAACACTAACCAAACTAACAAGCTCCCACACCTAGCTACACTAAAGAGCTTGATAACTAGTTTGCGGTAATGTAAAGAGAGAGAGCAAGATAGTTATACCGCCATGTCGAGGAGTGAACCAATCAATCATAAGAATCAATATCAATGAAGACCAATCACCTCAGAATCAAATGATGACACAATAATTTTTTACCGAGGTTCACTTACTTGCCGGCAAGCTAGTCCTCGTTGTGGTGATTCACTCACTTGGAGGTTCACATGCTAATTGGCATCACACGCCAAACCCTCAATAGGGTGCCATACAACCAACACAAGATGAGGATCACACAAGCCATGAGCAATTTACTAAAGTGCCTTTTGGCTCTCCGTCGGGGAAAGATCAAGAACCCCTCACAATCACCACGATCGGAGCCGAAGACAATCACCAACCTCCGCTCGACGATCCTCGCTGCTCCTAGCCATCTCCACTCGACGATCCTCACTGCTCCAAGCCATCTAGGTGGTGGCAACCACCAAGAGTAACAAGCGAATCCCATAGCGAAACACAAACACCAAGTGCCTCTAGATGCAAACACTCAAGCAATGCACTTGGATTCACTCCCAATCTCACAAAGATGTTGAATCAATGATGAAGACGAGTAGGAGGGCTTTGGCTAAGCTCTCAAGGTTACTATGTCAATGCAAATGGCCAAAAGACTGAGCTAGAGCCGGCCATGGGGCATAAATAGAAGCCCCCATGAAATAGAGCCATTGGGCTCCTCAATGCACTGAACACAGGGTGACCAAACGCACTGGTCGATGTGACCAGACGTAGGACCTAGTGTCCGGTCGCCCGATGCTTGCCACGTGTCATCGGTTTTAAACGTTGATCGCCCGATCTCAATGGTCATTAGTACATTTAAGTAGTGACCGGATGCACTGCTCAAAGTGACCGGACGCACCAGCACTAGCGTCCGATCATTTCTAGTAAGGTACTAGAAGTGAAAAATCATGACCGGACGCGTCCGATCATGTCCGACCGGACTCACCCAACGTCCAGTCACTCAACGTCTCCCCTATGCTCTGCATATGTCATCATATGTCATACTGACCGGACTCAGGCCCTGAGCGTCCGGTCATTTCTCTTGCCAGCGTCCGGTCATGAGACCGAAACCACACGCTCTCCGCTACCACTGACTAGACACACCGGTCTAACGAGACTAGTGTCCGGTCACTTATAGTGACCTCCATCTTTTCTGTATAGAGCCTCGGTGAAGTTCCTAACCCTTGCTCAAATGTGCCAACCAGCAAGTGTATCACCTTGTGCACATGTGTTAGCATATTTTCACAAATGTTTTCAAGGGTGTTAGCACTCCACTAGATCCTAAATGCATATGCAATGAGTTAGAGCTTCTAGTGACACTTTGATAACCGTATTTTGATACAAGTATCACCCCTCTTAATAGTATGGCTATCGATCCTAAATGTGATCACTCTCTCTAGGTGTCTCGATCACTAAAATAAAATGGCTCCTACCACTTATACCTTTGCCTTGAGCCTTTTATTTTTCTCTTTCTTCTTTTCAAGTTCAAGCACTTGATCATCACCATGGAATCACCATCATCATGTCATGATCTTCATTTTCTCCACCACTTGGAATGTGCCACCTATCTCATAATCACTTTGATAAACTAGGTTAGCACTTAGGGTTTCATCAATTCACCAAAACCAAACTAGAGCTCTTAAAGGGCCACACCAACCTGACAATAATATTGATGTCTACCTACAACCAGTGGTGGATGAGCTAATGCAAATGTGGACATCAAAGGTCATGGTGTGGGACGAGTAGAAGAAAGAACACTTTTACCTAAAAGCATTGTTGTTTGTAACAATCAGTGACCTACGGAGCCTTGGTTGCTTGTCTAGACAAGTTATGAAAGGATACAAAGGATGTGTGGTTTGCATGGAGGATGCTAATGCTAAATGGATGAAGAATAGTAAGAAGATGGTGTACATGGGTCATTCGTCAGTTCCTAAGCATGGAGCATCCATATCGCAAGAATAAGAAATTCTTTTATGGCAAAACTGAGGATCGTCTGGCTCCTCGGACTCTAACTATGAAGGATATCTTAACAAAAGTGAACAAACTAAAAGTCATCCTTGGAAAGGGCAAAGGAAGCAAACAGGCACCGAGTTCCTCTATGTTAAAAAAGAAATCAATATTCTAGGATCTGCCTTATTGGCGGTTCTTGGATGTTCGCCACACACTTGATGGGATGCACATCACTAAAAACATGACTGAAAGATTGCTCGGCACCATAATGGAGGCAAAGGGCAAGAGGAAAGATTCACTTAACACTCATTTGGACCTGCAAGAATTAAAAGTCAATCAGGGCTACATCCTAAACTTCAACCTGATGGGACACAAAAACTTCTAGTAGCCTCATGGACCCTAGAAATAGAGGACAAAAAGAAGCTCTTAAGTTTCTTCCATGAACTCAAAGTGCCTACTGGCTACTGCTCAAACATTAGGAGGCTAGCGAACATGAAAGATTTGAAATTCAACATGCACTTAATGAAGGCATGCGATTGCCATGTTATCATGACATAGCTTTTGCCAGTTGCAAATAGGGGCGTCCTATCGGAGAAGCTGTGTGACCCGATCATAAAGCTGTGCTCATTCTTCAACACAATCTCACACAAGGTTATAGATTTGGCTACACTTGACAAGCTAGAGAAAGACATGCACCATACTATGAGTAGGATGGAGATGCATTTGCCACCGACATTTTTTGATATGTCTGTACAACTCATATTGCATCTCGTTCAACAAATAAGAGCACATGGTTCGCTGTTCTTGCATCAGATGTTTCCTTTTGAGAGGTTAATGAGCGTCCTAAGGAAGTATGTCTAGAACAGGTACAGGCCCAAAGGGTGCATGGTGGAAGGATGGTCGACAGAGGAGGCAATCGAGTTCTACACATACTATTTGGGTCTAAATCGAATTGGTGTTCCTATGTCTCGGCATGAGGGAAGGCTACAAGGCAGGGGGCGATTGGGGAAAGGTCATGTAACACCCCAAATGTTTGTCACCAGTTAAGCAGTGGGTTTGAGCTTAAACATGACATGTTAGGTGGTAATCAAGAGCTCTAGTTCAAACTTGTAAGTGGAGACAAAGGTGTTGAGATCAACCCTCTAAGAATGAGTCCCAACTTAGGCTTGGACAGCACACCTTTGCTCACATGTTGACCCCTTTTCATATATATGCTTAAGTAATGGTAAACATGCCTCTTTCCTATGCATCACCTTAGGAGCAAGTTCTCTTGAGCATTGGAAAAGTTTCATAAAGTTTGGAATCAAAGCATCACATGAAATTATAAGTTACATTTTGCTTAAATTGCTTCATTAAGCAAATGGAAACATGGGATGTCGCCAAACCTTGCAACCTTGCTCAAACAGTTCTAATTCAACTCATGAACAAAAGTCATGAAGGGTTCGTGTTGAGCAAATATCAAGAAAATACCTCAACCGGCCTAAAACTCTAATTTAAGCCTTATCGTGATGCTGCTTTGACTAAGATGAAACAATGATTTCGGGACTAGATATGAAGTTTGACCTTAAATAGAAGTTGAAGTTTAAGTTATGCATAGAAATATTGTTTTTGGACCCAACCTTAAATCAACCTAGAAGCAGGTCAAAAAGAGGTTCAAAGTTTGAATCTGCTGCTGTTTTGTCAGACTCAATATTTCTTAGTCCTAAATTCATAGCAGGTTTGCGCCAAGTTTGCGACATTTTTCTCTTGCAAAATTGTATGGTAACTCAATTAGATTCCTTAATAGTTCAAGTGCTATACATGGAGATAACAACAAAATAAGTCTCACTAGATTTGGAGCTCATTTGATCATTCAAAGCTTCTCTTCAAAATGGCAAGTTCACTGAATTCGGTCACACTTAGCTGAAACTCTAAAATCTGAATTTTAGTTTCATCTACCTATCTTTGGAGACTTGTATCTTCCTAACTAAGCTGAACCAGTCCATGATCCTTTAAGCAAAGTTGTAGAGCAAGATGTGTACAACAAACTTTGTTCAAAGACTCAATCCTATATCACCATCAAAGTTTGTCAAACAGAGGCTCGAAGATTGAATCTGCGGCTATTTTCAAACTTAGAAATATTCTAAGTCCGGGATTAGTAACCACTTAATTGACATGCCGCGTTCTCATGTTTTTATTAAGCAACTCAAGTTGATCCAAATATAAAAGTTGGACTATATGTTTTGGGGAAGAGCATGCAAAAATATGGCACCAGTTTGACTTCGTTTTGACCATCAATTTGGATTTTTGCTCATCGCAGTCAATGCACTCACATTATCATGTTGGGGCGCTAACTACCCACTAATTTGTTACTCTAATGGCCAAGCACCCTAAATATGAGCTGGAGAGCATTAGGAAAGGAACAATTTGGCTTTAAGGCCCGAGGCCCAGATCGAACGCTAAGCAGCCCAAAATCGTGCCCTAAGCCGGTCACATCATCGCCCGCTACCTGTTTATTGAAATGGGTGCGTGGCCACCATGTAGGGCAGCAGCACCCCACCTCCTTGCTGCATGGTCGTGCCCCTGCTCCTCTATGAGTGGACATCCGAGCCCCGCCTCAGACTCCCTCACTCGCTCTCGATCTCCCTGGCTCTCCCCCTCGCTCTATGGCGTGTGCGCACGGGCATGCCGAGCTCCATGGCTGCCGTCGTTCTCCACCCCTAAGCTCCTCACTGCCCTGCACCACCATCACCGCCTTTGCCTTGTTGTTCTCTACCTTGCACACGCTCGCCAAGAAGCTTCATCGCCGACCTGGCCCACCTCGAGCCGAGCCGAGCAGCCCCGCGGGTGCGCTCAGGCCCTTGGGTGCTCCCCGCTGCTACCGGCCCTACTGGCCAAGGCTGGCGGACCCTAAGCCCATCCTCGTCGGCCATTGGGCCACTGCTACCGTGGCTGAGCTGCCTCTGTCCACCACAGGGCTAGCCACGAGCGCCTGCTAGTGCGCGTGGGCCCCCTAGCACTCTGCCCCGCCGCTCGTCGCCGGAGGTCGACCACCTCGCCAGAAAATCTAGCTGCCGTCGACCTCCTCTACTCCAACTTGCGTCAAGGAAGAAAGGGAAGGGCCTAACTACAAAGCTATTGACTCATGTGAACAGTGCATAGAAGGTCATTTTTGCTGGAATCTGCTTTCGTGAAAGTTTGGGGTGCTCAGTGCAAATGTGTTTTTCTTTTATGGATGAAAATTTGGAAAATCATAGTAAATCATAGAAAAATCATAACATAGGAAATGAACATGTTTTGAAATCCTTGTGAGTAGATCTACGCAGTAGAGTCATAATATGATATGTGTTAGTAGAAAGTTTCTGCTATTTTTATTTATTCTTGTAAAGTGTCTTTAAAAATGCTTTTAAGTTGGACAGATGCATATCTTGAGTTATAGAAGTCCAAAAAATGGTAATTCCAGTTGTGTTAATCTTGTGATGACATGATCTAGATAATAAAACTATTAAATATGCTAATTGTGTACTATTTTTATAATGTTTTGAGTTAATCTTGTGAAATAGGCAATTTTAGCTTGTTTTGCTTGTTATTCTCATACCTAAAGTTGTATTGCTCCAAATGGTATGAAATTTTAATTGTAGGATATATATGTGATGCACGAGCTCTGGTTAAAATTTCATGATTTGTGGTGCATGTATTTCTAAGTTATTAATTTATCTTGCTAGGTGCTTGATAAGTAGTTGTAAATGCTTGATAAATATCATAAAGGTGTAAAAAATGGAAAATGTTGTGCCATTGCCTTTGCATGGTGTGGTGGTAACCTAAGCTAACCTAATTTGGTCATGTGTTTACAGAAAATGTGGAGGTTTAGATTTGTCTTGCTCTCACATGCTTATTTGCAATTAAAACTTGTTTTCCATGTAAAAACAATTTATAAAACTTCAGCATGTAAAATTTGTATAGTAGCCATACTTTGTTATCATATCTCTCTCATAATAACCTAGGATCCAAATTAGAATGTTTGCAGCATCACCTTTTTATTAGTTGCATGTTAATTAAACTTTGAAGGAGCATGTGCTTTTCTTATTAGATGTTTATACATGGTTCTTGTGATGCTAATGTCATGTGTTGGTTTGAGATGAGGTTGTATGGGTTCCTCACGATGGCTTAGAGCTATGTGTTGGATGTGCTTTTATGTCACCTTGTTATAGAACCAAGTGAAGCACCACTTTGCTTATGTGCTGAAAATGCCTGCATATATAGTTTCTGTGGTGGTGATATTTTCATGATGGAAATGATGTTTTATGTAGATATGTTGAATACAAAAGTTGTAGATAATTTCCTTATCTTGATTGTCCTAAACTTTCATGATTTTAGACATGCTGGTTTAGGAGTTATAGATTTTACAAGTTTGCTGTCAGCTTTTGCATGTCCTCTAAACAGATCTGAATGATTGTATTGTTGGACTTATTTAAGCATGGAATTATGTCTTGGTGATAACAGGAGAGTTGAAGTTCGTTTTATAGGCTTTCCAAATTGTTAAATATCACACCTTTTGGTCGCCTAAATCTTCAGATATGGCTGTCTCAAGTTTAATGTCAGAATCTGTCCAAATCTGTACAGAGATGCCTTCGTTGTGTTGTTTGGCCTTGTTGGCTGTGAAATCATCTTAGGACAATAGTAAGAAACTTATAGATAACTTAATAAGCTTTCCGTAAAATTAAGAATCATGTTTGATGGATGATTAAAACTCCAGTTATGCATTTCTGAAGTTCATGTCAGTTTTCTGTCCTAGTTTGAGCAGATCTGTTCGTTAGTATTTTCAACCTTGTTAACCTTTGAATCAGCTCTAGCTGTAAATAACACAGTTGTAGACAATTTCGTAAGGTTTCTAGAATGTCGAGGATCACCTTTGTTTGATGCCTATAGCTCCTGTTATGGTTGAAATAATTGACTGCTGTGCTGCTGCCCAGAATCTGAGCATGTACCTAAAGTTGTTTGCTTCACTTTGCATTGCTTTGTATGCTTGTTAGTGTTAGCTCATTACACTACTAGAGTTAAATTGATCTACCTAAGGTATCTTATAATTGTGTTATATAATGTTGGTCAAGCATGTAACTAATAAATGGTCATGTATGCATGTTGCCACAAAATCATCTTGATGCATGTTTTGCTAGAGCTTTAATTATGTTGGTGTCGTTCACCGTAGCCCTAGTTCTTGTGTGATGCTAGCCTTAATTAGTTCTTGATCATTAAATGCTTGTAATAGTTTGACTTGAGTTAACTAGTGTGCCATGCTTGTTATGCTTGCTACCCCTATGCTAGACTTGAGTCATAGTTAGTTAAATGACTTGCTCTCTAAGTGCATATGTCTTGAGGTGTAACCTTATACTTATCTTGAATGCTTTTATATTACTTGCGTCCTTTATATTTGATGCATTAGGTTATAGGAGTTGATTGAAAACACATGATGCATATAACTTCCTTATCCAGATATATATACCTTTAACCCTCTATATGTCTAGGATCGAATATATGCTTAGTAATGCTTAGACCGGTAGAAGTTGAGTGATTTTCGGTCCCTGCGAGATATAGGTGGATATTGGAGCACAGTTGGCTATATTTGGTATCATGGAATAGAACCATGGGGTAATGTAACTGGAGGCCGAGCGGAGTCTATGTGTAGGTTGACTCATGTGATTTTGTCTGTGTCGATTAAGGACCGCATCGTTAGAGGCCCTCTTGTCATTTTGAACGCATGCGTCTCACTTAGCTAGCCGGATAACTCGTTCCGACCACAAAGCTGAGTAGCTCAACTCAGGCCAGGCCTCATTCTATCAAAGTGCGCACTCTGGATGGTAGTAAGGATGTGTGGGGAGCTAGACATGAGCCCAAGGGCAGGGTAGTCCTGATCGTCCTGGCAACTAGTTGTCCCTGGTTGTGCGACGCTGATCGAACCCGCGAAATGTGTACCTAAGTTGTACCAAAGGTGACCTAAGACTACCTTGGCGCAGGTATGTCTGGGTTTGTGTTAGGAATAAATTCCCAGCTGGTTAAAATCGATTCGAATCGCCGTCTCTCCCGGATAGTGAGAAACTTGATGGAGCTTCTTCATCGTATTAATTGGATTATGGAATATGATGGTTCTGATGAATATGAAAATCTTACACCAGCTATGGTTACTATTGTTATGCTACTAAATGATATACCACATGTTTGGCACATGTTAGTTGTTAATCTAGAGATGAATAGCTATAATTAACTTGATGACCGAATTATAAAATGTATAGCTTAATTAGTGGCTTTTTATGCAAAATGGTGTCAAGCTAGCTCCACTTATATAGCCTTGCATGATCCTTGGTGTCACTTTATTTTTGGTTTATGATGGGTAAGTCTAGCTGAGTACATTCGAGTACTCAGGGTTTATTCCACCATGTTGCAGGTGAAGTTTTCGGCCTGCTGAAGATGGTGGCTAACCGTCGGTGGGCTCGGTGACTCTATAGAGTGTTCTTATCTATATGCTTTTGTCAAAGGATGTCCCGTATGCTAGCAATGTATTTGAAACTTATATTATTGTAATCAGTTGAAAGCTATGTTGTTTTCACTAATTGGTTTTGAAACCCAAACTTGTATTATTATTTGTGAACTCATTGTAAACATTATTTCCGCTACAAATCTATGTATATGATGTGTATTTGCTTAATCGTACGATCTTAGTTGTGATGTGGATTTACCGAGGTCCTTCGTGACATTCGGTGGACTACCGAGTTTATATAAGTGAAAGTATGTGCGCATCAACATGTTAAACGAGGACAGCCGTACTTGGTCTTATATAAATTGGATGGTTCTATCACAGCTAGCATTAGAGCAAGATTAAGCATAATACTGTCATGTACGTAGTTTTAAAAACAAAGTTTTGATTTTAAAATCCTATTTGGACTAAAACCATAGCTACAGGCAAATTTGTCAAAACTAATTTGCAAAACTATGCTAGCGACAACCTCTAGTTAAGCCCAATTAAGGTCTACTAGGTGGCTAAGTAAACTGATACTAACTATGGGGGATTTACTTAATTACAATTTTTATTTCGTCGTCCATACGACGTGCTATTGTATGGATGTCATTCGCTTGAATGGTAATGTATGGATCAATATACCTCTACGCCCAGGTAAGTTGGTGAGTGGCATGACCGCAAGATGTGAGCGTGCGGTCAAAGGGGAGAGGTAGTTTTGATACTAAAGTATATATATCTCATATATATACGGGAGTATTTAATTGTGGGTTAGTTTTGATATGGCTGTATATGCATATTTATATGTATGTATAGACGTATTTACATATGGGTAGCTTTGATATAAAAGTATATATATATTCTATATATATATGGAAGTATTTAGAATGAAACCTAGAGATCAGATTTTCATTTCCGCATACATATAATTATGGGGTTGGGCTGAAATAGAATCTTCTGCAGGTGCGCTAACCATGAATGCGTAGATTGAATGTAGCTGACGACTAGCTATATATCAAGAGAGTACGTATTATGCCACTGACATAGAACTAATTGCCACCTTAGGCTGGCAATTTTGTGAGGACGAATAGGATGGTCATTCCTCATGATTGTGCTTGAGCATAAATATGCTTTCCTCCCTTTGTTCTAATAGTAAGTAACTTGTGATCAATGTGATGTTACTATCTTCCCTGTGTAAAGCTAGGAAAAATACCTTGTTCCATGCTGCTTGAATAGCTATGCTTGAAGATAGTGTGTGATTAGCTTTGCCTTGTATGTTTGCTTCCAAAGAAAATAGATGGCAAGTTCATAGTTAGCAAAAAAAACTTTAGCCCTTTGAAAACTAAATTGCTAAATGTAAGTAAAACTTGTTTTGTAGAGATATCCACCTACTCAGTAAAAAGGAAATAAAAGATAACAGTACCTTACCACCATGTTTTGCATGATATGGGTAGTGGTGTTGCTGTAGGTGACTGCTTGTTATGTGCGAGCTTTGTGCTTAGTAATAGTCGCTTAAGCTAATTGGACTGAGTGTTTTGAATTGCTTGCTTAAGACCATGATGTATGTGTGGATGCTCATTATCTAGGTAGTGCCATAGCTGTCACCCTTTTCTCCTCGGTAAGCATACGAGTGTTGAATATCGCTATCCTGGAACATCATCCAAGTTTTAATAATCTCAAGGTTGTCGTCTCCAATTAAGTTCTCTCTTAGGAGCCTAAGCCTATACATGTGGTTGTTAGCCCTTGAACGTTGCGCTACGAAGACCTATATCCATGCCCTTGCTTGACCTTAAGCCCAAGCTTAGTTTCCTTGAATGATTGCATATGTCGTGGATGTCTTGCTCCTGTGTGGAAGGACCCTGCTAAAACATCCTTGTCAGACCTCAATGCTCCTTCTACTACAAATGATCTGGTGCAATGCTAATCGCTATCTACCCTGCTTTGGAACCTTTTCCTCGCAGATCATGTCATTGCTTTATCAACTAAATCCCTAGTCTATGCATTGGCTCTGTCCCTCAAATTTCATTTGTTTTGTCTCCAACTCTTTCAAGTCTCGGAATGTTTATCGGTCTTGATCTCATGTTGCTGTTCGGCAAGACCAAATCTCATGTTAGTCTTTACCTGGTAATCACCTTGGTGAACACAAGGCGTATATGGAAATAAAGCAAGAGTCCCTTGCTCAGTTGTCTTTGGCAATTAGGCTATGTTCTTTTGCGCTATGTTTTAATCTTTAGATCGTCTCCTCGTTGACTCCTAACCTTGTGACTACCTTTACTTGCTATCCCTCCTTTACATAATGTTTGTTCATACAACCCAATCTGTGCAACTACAAATTTCACTTTGGGTGTGAGATCAGTAATGGTAATGAGTAGCAACTATGGTGCCGCGACGGAACCTAGGGCCTCCTTGTGTCAGGCCGACACATGGTTGTGCTGCTAGGTGCGTGCTGGTATCGAGGTTTCTAGTTACGATCCATTATAGAACTGCATTGATGTGTTATTTTCACGTGAGCTCTTCCTTGGTTATCTCTCCTTATCTTGTCAGAAGATCTATACATCAAACCAGATATAATAGGACTTCCTTCTAGAGTCATCCAAGGAATAACCCTTGAAGAACATGTCATTGACATGAACAAACAGACTACAAGAGATAGTAGACAAGTGACTCTACTTGACTATCCTTGTAATGACATCGATCATCTAGTGAGCAACTTGTGTCATCCCGGATGGATTAGAAAGGTGCACCACACTTAAAGTTGAACAAGTTATCAGTCGGATGGTAAATGGACTGGGATATTATGTGTTGTAATAGGTCACCTGGTACTAATGAGCTTCCTGTCCAAGTTCTCAATCTTTAGGTGCATAAGGATTATGTAGACAAAAACCGACCTTCTTCGGTGTCGCCCCTTTTTTGCTGACTTCAAGGGTGACTGTCTGTTTACACATCCACTACAATTGTTACCATCAAAAAGAAGTTTTGATGCTTTTAAGTGTTCAGAGACAACTAATTAGTTACCAGTAGGATGGTTAATTACTAGCTAGGTAACGACTCTTTGGTAACTCCAAAGGCTATGTCTCATAGGACAATGCTAAGCAAAGAAACAACAAAGCCGGTCAGCAATGCTAGTACTGCTTTCTTCTCCAAGCCCTATGTCGTCAAGTCAATTCCATCTTGGACAATCACACGGACAATGCAAGATGCTATATCAGCTAAGTAAAGAGCTAGAGAAGGCACGTCCCTAGTCTCGGTCAGCATGATTAGGTATATGGTGCTATCAAAGGATTTGTTCAAGACCCTATTGGAAGAAGTATAGAAGGGTAGTTGGAAACGGTCCCTTATCTTGTAGGACTGCCCCTCCTTATCTTGTCAGAAGATCTGTACATCGAACCAGATACAGTAGGACTTCCTTATCTTGTCAGAAGTCTCCACGTGAAGTATGCATTGTGCCCTGCAAAACAGCCCACAAGTCTAGTGCTTGTGTATCGTCGAGTTAGTGTCTAAATCAACAGTTGAGGTCGTTTCCTAAGAGGCATGTAAGGAAAACCCTAGCCTCCATTCTCAGCGAGAAAGCTACCACTATGATAAAAATAGTTTAAGACTACGAACACACTTCCCAATGTGTAAATCAAAGGAAAAGAAGAGTGGGAAATCTATCGAGATTTCATGGCACTAAACCGGTTATCTTTAAGCCAGTGATTAGTGGCTCAAACGTGCTTGAATTCACACCAAACTTGGTGATCTCATTCCTCGCTTAAGGTACTTCGATGTTTTAAGTTGGTTTGAGGATTGGTTGAGTAATGCATCAGATTTGAGAGATGTTTTGATAGTTCGATCACAAAATTTTAGAACAAAGCAGTTTTGTAGATGATTTGTTTGGATAGTCAAACAGTGTCCATTTGAGCTAAATTTTGGTCAGTAGTGAAAGGTCTCTTGAATTTAAATTCCTACCAAAATTTGTGCACAATGGAGCAGTAGTTTGCAAGATATGAACTGATTACCGAGAGGTATAGAATCTATAATTTCTCTGCTGACTACTTGCATCCCTCATGTTAGTAGGTTGTGTTGTAGTTCAGGTCATGTTGGCAATGTGATGATTGTTAATACTTTAGATGGCCTAGAGAAGACTCCTTGCACCCCTTTGTGCCTTGCTTTTGTCCTCTCGTATCAACAATGGTGAGTAGTCAAAGGTGTTCTACAAGTCAATTTATGCCATTACGAGTCGAAAGCAATTTGAAAAGTGTCAAACAATAGATTTCAGACTTTGATTTTGAGTTGTTGATTGACATTAGAAAGGAAGCCTCAATGTCAAAAGTAGTCTAACTAGGCTAGTTTTGCAACAGTGCAAGTCAACCCAACTTACTGCGCCACTGCACCATGAAGGCGAATTGTGCTCAACCTGCTTAGTAGTGTACTGTTTTTCTAGTTGGTGTATACTTGCAACTTTTGTTGACCTCTAGGACTCACTAACATCCTTCTTTAGCAAGGATTTACAAGGCACACTTGTTCTTTGGTACCTTCCATGTGTTTTTCCCTAAGAGGTTGCATCAGATCCAACCCAGATAACTATTGCCGCTTGGATACAAGGATTCCCTCAAATAATGATCGTCGAAAATGCTAAGTCAACAAAGTCAGCTATCACCTTCACCGCTCACTCAACGAACTCAGATAATAAAGTGTTATCATTAGAGAAGGAGAACTGCACACATGGAACATTATGTAGTTTTCCATTGGTTGGCATTTGAGTGATTGAACGGTTATGACCAGCATAGATATTGTCTATTGGTTTCTCGGTTTCTCACAACTTCAGAGGATGTTTACCCCGTTTGTGATCTCATCTCTTATGAAAGGTTGTACTCAAGCTACTTTGGTAGATGACTGCTTTTCAAACTTTGTGAACAAACATGGAACCATTGTAATGAGTAGCTTTCAGAAGCTTGCAGTCTAGTGCTAAGTTCACATGGTCCATGCTATATTCATTAGGGAAATAGAGATTGTGGGTAATTGGTTTATGCTCCATAGTACTCTCTGTATTCCAAGAACGAAGTGTTGTGCTGTCTTGGATTCCTCCCCTAAGTAACAATGCTTCATGGAAGTCAATGAAGGAAATTCTTCAGATAAAACTTACTATGAAGAGCAAGTATCAGAAAGTGTCTTGACCAAATTAGCCTCTCTAATACTCCAAAGTTAAGTAGCCTAACACTATCACTGATGTTGGAAAATGGATGACATGCTTCTCTTCCCTTAAAAGTCTTTCGCACTAAATCTCAGGGTGAGATTCCCATAAGGGGGAGGGCGGTAACACCCTAGGTGTTTGTCACCAGTTAAGCAATGGGTTTGAGCTCAAACATGACATGTTAAGTGGTGATGAAGGTGTCAAGATGAAATCTACAAGAGTGAGCTCCAACTTAAGCTTGGACAACACACCCTTACTTACACATGGACCCTTGTTAAGATTATGCAAGAGTAATATTAAACATGCTTATTTCATATATATTACATCAATATGCATCCATCTTGACCAGTGGAAAAGTTTCATGAAGTTTGGAATCAAGAAGTCACATGAAATGATAAGTTATAATCTTTCTTGGATTGCTTTATGAAGTAAATGGGAATATGAGATGTCGACCAAACCTTGATACCTTTTCCAAATGACTCTAATTGAACTCTATAACAAAAGCATGAAGGGTTCATGTTGAGCAAGTGGCCAGAAAATGCTTCAATAGATCAAAAAGGATAATTTAAGCTTTATCGTGATGCTACTTTAACTTGGTTTGACTTGTGGCTTAGAGGGTTTGCATGGCACTAGAACCTAAATAAAAGTTGTAGTTTAGTTTGTGCTCTACAAACTTTGTTTAAGGACCCAAGTTTAAATCTATCTCTGAGTTTGACAAACAAAGGTCACAAGATTGAATCTGCTGTAGTTTTCAACACTAAAGATATTCTAAGTCTGGAATTCATCGGCTTTTCCATTGGCATTCTATGTTCTCCAAATTTTGTTAAGCAACTTGTTTTGGTACCAAAATAAAAGTTGGAGTATACATGGTGGAGAAGAGCATGTAAAAAGATGGCACTCGTTTGACTTTGTTTTGACCATCGATTTGGATTTTTGTTTGTCGCTGTCAATACGTTGACACTGTCAACTTGGAGCTTAATTAGCTGCAGATGGAGGACTCTAATGGATGAACACCCTAAGTATGAGTTGGAGAGCATCAGGAGAAAAATAACTTTTTTAAAGGCCCATAGCCCAGTTTAGAGCAGAGCCAGCCCAAAAACGGCCTCCAAGTCGGGCACCACGACGCACACCACGTGTTCAAGGCTATGCCTCATGGTGACCATGCAGTAGGGCTCCCCCACCATGGCTAGACACATGCCCTGCTCTTCCTAGAGTGGAGGATAAGCTACCCCTGACGTCCCTCACTCACTCTCTGCTCCCTCTCACGCTCGCCCATGCTCTTCCTCGCTCTCTAGCTGCACCAGAGCGGAGCCGCCATGGATGCCGCCACCGAGCTCGTAGCTCTACCGTGCCCCCTCGCCTCTATGCTCCATTGCTCCCACTGACTGTGGCACCTCCTTCCTTAGCTCACGCCGCACCTCTGGCCCTCCCAGACAAGTGTCGATGTCCGCTGCTGCTCCTCACCGACAGAGCAGCTACAGCCATTCCGCCTGCTCTCGCGGCTAGGAGGACACAGGCCACCCCAGGCCATGCCACGGTCACCAGGAGGCGTGTCGGGATTTGGGACAGCCGGAGCCCGCAACAGCTCACCACCGGCGCCACCTCAGCCGACCAGAACTGTGAGCCCGGCCACCTCCCCTGCTCTACCGTTGAGAGGAAGGAGAAGAGGGACCACACGTGGGAATAGAAAGTTTTCCAAGGGGTTAGGTGAAAAGCCACAGACTCAGAAGAATAGTTTCGAGAAGGGCCTATTCACTAGCGTTTAATTCGTGTTTTCTCCAAGGATCCCAATGCAAAAGTGTTTTTCCTTTTCTTTTTTCCTTATATGCATATAATCGACAAAACTTTGAAAAATCATAATAAATTGTAGAAAAATCGTAAAATAGCAAATGAGGACTTTTTGGAATCCTTGTGAGTATATATACACAGTAGAGTTATAATATGATATGTGTTAGTAGAAAGTTTTAGATGTTTTTATTTATTCTTGCAAAGTGCTTTTAGAAATCCTTTTTAGTTGGTTAGATGCATATCTTGAATTATTGAAGTCCATAAATTGTTATTCTAGTTGTGTTAGTCTTGTGATAACACTCTCTAGCTAAGAAAAATATTAAACATGCTAGTTGTGTACTGTTTTTTATCTTGTTTTGATTTAATCTTGTTAAATAGGCAATTTTAGCTTGTTTTGCTTGTCATTTTCATATCTAAAGTTGTGTTGCTGCAATTACTATGAAATTTTTATGGTAGGCTACTGATGCTATGTGTGTGCAGTGGTAAACATTTCATGCTCATTGGATGCAGTATGTAGGATTTAATTATTTATCTTATTTAGGGTTGGATAAATAGCTTTAAATGGTTTTAAATAAGTTATAATTTTTATGATGAGGTAAAAATGGAAAATGTTGTTCCATTACCTTGGTATGATGTGGTTGTGTCATGTTGATACATAATATGATCATGCATTTGCAGAAATTATTGAATTTCATATTTATCTTGCTCTCACATGATTTCTTGCAATTACAATTTGTCCTTTTTGTAGTAATTAAATTAAAAAACCTGAGCATGTGAAATTTGTGCAGTAATCATGTTTGGTCATCATGTTCCTCTCAAAAAAATCTCAGCCTCAAAATAGTTGTTCTCATATGGCACTAATATATATATATATATATATATATATATATATATATATATATATATATATATATATATATATATATATATATATATATGTCATTCTATGGAAGTTAATGAAAGTTAATAACAAATAGGCATATGCCTAAGCCATGAGATGCTACTTTAATTACACTAACTTTGTGAGATGTAGTTGAGCTATATGGATGTTTGTTTGAGCCTTTGAATGATATATGTATGAAATCTCTGTTGGGGGAAACAAGTGAAAACACCAGCATGCTACCTTCTGAAGTTTGGCTACATGTGTACTTTTTGTGGTGCAATCGTTTTCAAGATGATAATGATGTTTAATGTAAATGTGGTAAATACAAAAGTTGTAGGTAACTTCATAATATAGCTTTTGTTAAATTTTCTTGACCATAGGCCTGATGGTTTAGGAGTTATAGATTTTAGAAGTTTGCTGTCAGGTTTTTGCATGCTCTCTGTATAGATCTGAATGATTGTGTTGTCTGACTAAGCTAAGCTTTGAATCATATCTTGGAGATAATATAAGAAGTGTAGTTATTTTCATGAGATTTCCAAATTGTTAAATATCACACCTTTTGGTGGTCTAAATCTCCAGTTATTAGCTTGTGAAGTGGAATGACAGAATCTGTCCTAATCTGGACAAAGATGTCTTCTTTGTGATGTTTGACCTAGTCAAATTTGGAATTAGCTTGTGATTTTATAACAAAGTTGTGCATGGTTTGCTAAGCTTTCTAAAAAGTCTAGAACCACCTTGTTGTGAAAGCTAGAACTCAACTTATTGCTGTTTGAAGTTGTATGTCAGATTCAGTCCATTTTTGGATAGAATTGTTGCTTTGTGTGTTTAAGGCTATATCACTATTGAATCACCTAAAAATGATAATAATAAAGTTGTAGATAACTTAATAATATTTCTATGAAGTAAAGAATCATGCTTGTTGGATGATTAGAACTCCAGTTATACATTTCTGAAGTTCATGTCAGTTTTCTATCATTATCGATATAGACCTAAGATATTGGCATATTTGATCATATTAACCTATGAATTAGCTTTTGTAATGAGTACCAAAGTTTTAGATAATTTCATTAGCTTTACAAAAAATCTAGGGTCACCTTTGTTGGATGCTTACATCTCTAGTTATGGTTAAAATAAGTGACTACTGTGCTGCTATCTAGATTTCTATGCATGTGCTAGGTGATTGCTTTAGCTTGCACTTGTGTTTGGCTAAACATGTTGGTTAGTTTTTGATTGATGCATGTGTGCAATATCTGAACTTAAGTTCACTTGTGTGCCATGCCTAATATGCTTGCTATCCCTCTATAATAGGTTGTGTGATGTTTAGTTAAATAACTCTAGGTGCCTATGTCTTGCATGATCTTATGTTTGCCTTGAATGCAATTATGTGATGAATCTCATATTACCATTCTTCATATTCATGCACTTGCATCTTGCATATCATCTAGGTATGCTAGATGAACCATGTGAAGGACGTGATGTTGAAGCTGAACCTAAAGACGGTGTATGGTGGACCTATCCTGAAGATGGATGGACTAAGCAAGTGCTAATATGGGAGATGCTCGCCATGCGAGTGCCATCTAACAAACACTGACCTAGTGTTGGATCACAGGCAAGCCCCGGAGCATTATAAGCCTCCTATGTTTTTACAAATATCACTTGAGTCCTTTATGTTTGATGCATTAGGTTATCAGAGTTGATTGGAACCACTTGATGCATAGAACTACCTTGTCCAGAAATATACCTTGAACCCTATGTAGGTCTAGGATCGAATGTATGCTTAGCAATGCATAGATCAGTAGAAGTCGGGTGATTTCCTGTCACCTGCGAGATATAGATGGATACCAAAGCACGGTTGGCTATATTTGCTATCGTGGAAATAATCATGTGTCAATGAATAAAGGAGACCGGGCAGGATCGTGATAGAGAAGCAATAAGGCATGGAGGTCTTAGGTGCCTATCTATCCCCATCTATGTTGATTAAAGACCAATTCGTTGTACGTCCTTATATCATGTTGAACGCATGCCTAGCACTTAGCTGGCTGGATCTAGTGATATGATCGCAAAGCCGAGTAGTTCAATTCAGGCTAGGCCCTGATAAGTGAAACTGCGCACACGCCTTTTGCCAGGGCCTCGAGAAGGAACTGGTGACTAAGGATGATAGGATTCGGCCCCTCAAACAGGAGCTGGAGATGGTTAAGAAGCTGGCCGAAGAGAACAAGACTGCTCACAAGGCTACTAAGGAGCAAATTGCGAAGATGCGTGAGGAATTCGACACTTATCACTGGTAGAAGCGTGATGAGCGGAATAGGATTGTGGCGGGCGCCTAGAGAGCAGCGAATGTGTACAAACAACTGATCCAGAGTGTGGGCAAGGAGACGGTGGCGCCTAGCGATGCACTTGTAGTCAATTTCATGGAATGGCTTGCTAATGAGCTGGCCACCATAAGCTACTATATGGCTATCGGGCAGGAGTGTGCCTCTTTCATTTCACTTCGCGCCTTTGCTCAAGCCTTGGAAGAATTTGGTTGTGACCACCTCAACAAGGTTGAGGTCAAAGATCCCTAGTCGTACTGGAATGCCCCTAGTCGTGCGCATGATGTGGCGAAAAGGTTTTTTTGATGGGTTCTGGTGTCCTAGTGGCTGGGATCTCACTCTTCTTAGGGCTGTTATGACCCATGGAAAGGTATGTTCTTTTTCGATGGTGTTGTCTTTTCATTGCGTTGGCCCTTCTTTGTGGATGGTGAAAAGCGTCCTTATCTGGTTGAGATCTATTTTGTAGCCCCCCCACCGGGGAGTGCGCTACTATCAAGGAGAAGGTGAAGAAGTTTATTGCAGACCAAAATGCCCGGGAGGGTGCGATCGGAGTGGTTCGGGCGATGTGGGCGCCCTGTCTACTGCTCCTACCGAGATTGCGGGCGAAGATGACATGGCTACTCTGGGCAAAAATGCTGGTCAAGATGGGGTAGAGAATTAGGACTTGACATTTCGGATAGTTTCAGATGGTTACCTTTGGTTGGTTGTTGATGTAAAGATTCGAATTAAACTTCTATGGTTTCAGCGCTCAGGTTCCTGATGCGGAGTATACGCAACCTATGGTTGTTTATCCATTAATGATTGAATGCAATGACTTTTATGTTGGAGGCACTTCATGGTCTCGCCATCGTGAGAAGTTCTCGAGTTCTAGTATGACCGGTTTTTTGAGGTCACGTTTTCGCTGCATGCTTAAGAAAACATAATTTCTTAATAGGTTTTTCTATTCGGAGCTTGATCCGGCCATTTTGGAGGAGCGAAAAGCCCACCGCGAACAATCTAGACGAGACCACGGGGAGCCCTCGTCATCTGGTCTAAGGGATCCCAAAGAGGAGCCTATCGAAGAAATGGCGGTGGATTTGGAAAACCATCGATATAACTTTTATCTTCGCCCCGCTGGGGGCGGAGTGCAGTTTAGTGTGTAGGCGATGTGTAGTGCTTGTAATTCCCCCCATTTTATTGTCTAAAGTTCTCCAAATGTTTGTGAATGTGTATTAGTTTTTATCGCGCTTCGAGCTTTTGCTGATTGGATGGCTTGGCATTTCTTAACGAGAGGCCGTCGTCCTCTCCTCCTTATGGGATGAGGGGATTAGGCGAATACGCGAGTGCGTGAGAGACTTCCGTGCTAGCCCCTTGGCACGCTTCTTAACGAAAGGACGTCGTCCCCCGTCACCTTGCGGGATGAGGGGATTAGGTGAATACGTGAGCGCGCGAGACACTTCTGTGCTAGTCCCTCGGCGCACTTCTTAACGAAAAGACGTCGTCCCCCACCACCTTACGAGACGAGGGGATTAGGCGAACATGCGAGTGTGCGAGAGACTTTTGTGCCAGCCCTTCGGCATGCTTCTTAATGAATGGACGTCGTCCCCTGCCACCTTGCGGGATGAGGGGATTAGACGAATACGCGAGAGTGCGAGAGACTTCTGTGCCAGTCCCTCAGCGCACTTCTTAACAAAAAGACGCCGTCCCCACCACCTTATGGGATGAGGGGATTAGGCGAACATGTGAGCATGTGAGAGACTTCTATGCCAGCCCCTCGGCGTGCTTCTTAGATAAAAGATATGCGCTCGTTAGCGAAAAGACATCCCTGAGCTGAATTGGATTATAGCTTTTTCGTATTTGAAGTATCGAAAAAATGTTTTTACGTTTATAGTTGGTACCGAGTGTATTGGCAGATATGCACAATCGGTATCTTTCCTTCTAGATCCTGGCTAGCCACATCTAGCTTGTGTTATTGTTTCGCCCGGGAGAATTAGCAAAATTGATGGGCAAATTAGCTAAATTGATGTGCGGCGCTGTGGTGTCGCGCTTACCAGCTCAAAGCTGCTATAAGGATGCATTCTCTTGGAGGTGTTGGGCTTTAGGGTGTGGTTTTGTCAGACAGGGGGATGTTACATTTTTTCTTACAACATCCCTCCATGCTTGCTTATCGCGGTGATGCGGCCACATCCTATTGAGCCATCCTCCAACTTTGCTCATAGCAATAACCAGGTGCATGTTCCTTTTGGACAGTATGCAACTTGGGCTTTACGTGTTTTCTCACAACATCTATATTTCGCTACTTAGTGCTCTATGCCTATACAGCCTTTTATCGCATGCATGAGACCTCGCTTGGTGTGCGAAACTAGGACCCTTGATGCTCTCTCAAGTCCACTCACTACCTGCATGTGTGAAACCCTTATAGCGCTCTCACAGCCACTTTGAGAGGTGGGGGTGGCTATCCTAATGCTTTGTTGTAGACTGAAGGCTTGATTTGATTTGTTGGGAGCCTTGGGCATCTTATTTATAGGGTTTTGTGGCCTTGCGATTATTAATTTTGGTTGTTGCAGTGGGTGGTCGTGTTTGCTACAAGAAAGTTTGGTGCTTGTCTTGATTGTGCTTTGTCCTTTGCCGTACTATATGTACTTGAGTTGGTTTGATTGTACCTCTATTTCTTGGTCTTTGTTGTTTCTATGTTTTTGCTTTTTGCGCCTACTGCTTGTTGTTTTGGATGCGGCGAGGTGTTTATGTCTTTTTCAATTTTTGGCTTTCGTGTCTTTGCATGGATTTTGACCGCTCAATGTACTGCCGGTGTTCAAACTCGATGGCTTTTAGTGGGTGTTGGTTTCGCTCGAAGGAAACCTATGACTTTGTCCTCTTGTCTATTTGAGAGGTGAAAAGTCTGAAAGGCCCGCAGGCTTAAGCCGCTCGCCCTCGCATTTTGTTGGAGTAATAAGGCGCTTGTTTTGCCCTTGGGATTATCTTAGTCGTTTTCTCGCCTTTTTGGAGAGTCGAAGAGTTGATGTATCCCTTGGACTATATGAGGTTGCATTATTGTCAACCGCTTGTCGACACAGAATTTCATCTCGTGCCGAGGACACACGAGCAAGCCAGAAGGGTCCACTCGATAGAGTTAAGGATCTGTCTAGCTTCAGCGTAGGGATGGTCGATCTTGCGCACTCCTCCCGAGACGTGCCAGTCAATTTGACCCTACAATTGATAACGAGAGAAAGTTTATCAGTAATTAAGGGAGGAACGTGCCGGTGTTGCCAGACAGTCCTGAATGCGCGGCTCTGAGAGCCGATATGAAAGGATATCGACTAAATAGTCGATTACGGCATATTCATAAGAATAAATCGATTAAAGCTCATGGGGTTATGTAAGAAGAATCGGTTATCATTCTAGATGAATATCATTGTTTAGACAAATATTAGTCGTTAGCAAAAGGATATGAACAGTAATTAGTTCATGCTAAGCCAATGACTGCAAGTAACCGAACCCCTTTTTATGAAAGAAACAGTTCATCATCATTCAACCATTTAATAGAAATAAATATAATGAACATATTAGATCTCATCTATCGCTGTGACCAGTGGGGCATGAGGTAGAATCATGCAGGCCGTAGAAACAATAATAGACTCGGTGACCCTAACTTATTACTAATATCAGTGGGGCATGAGGCAAAATCATGCAGGCTGTAATACAATAATAAGATCATGGGGCTAATACATCTTTCAACCTATCGCTCCTTCAATGATCTCGTGATGCGAATTGTCCGTGAAAGCGCTCGATATCGGCTAAAATAGTTGATTCAGGCATAGCGCACAGTTAAGGTCATACCCTCTTAGCAACAGATCTACCAAATAACGATCCCCACTCCATGGTGCTAACAGTGGGGTGTGAGGTAGAATCACATAGGCCATGATAACGGGCCATGAAACAGTTTTCGCTAGCCAATAGATCTACTCAAAATCAGACATGCCTTAACTGCACGCTATGCACGATCAAGATTGATATAAAACAGCCGATAAAACATAACTCATCGTTTAAAATACAGATTATATTAGTTTAGATTAACAAAAGATGGGTTAAAAAAGATATAAGGCCGATCTAGATCAATCCCAATCGGACGAAGTGATACTGCTATAATTAAATAAATAATGGAAACAATAAGCAATATCGGTAACTTAATGAATCTATCCAAAGGAGCGCCACCCTTAGATAGAGCCGATAACTTGACCTTAATCTAGTTCGAGCAGTGGAGGTCAACTGGATCGATGCAGCCCTACTTGAACTAGACAAGAGTCGATAACTAGCTTATACCAGAGTCGCAGTGGAGGTCGACCGGATCGATGTAGCCATACGAACAGAGGTATAAGCCATGACGGTACTTACAGATAAGAAGTGGAGGTCGACCGGATTGATACAGCCATACTTGCTGAAAAACTCACTGAGATCTACTCCACTCCTACTCCTAAAGGGTGGCCAGAGCCAAAAAAGGTAAATAATTGGTATTTGATTGATTGTGTGTTTTTACAATAGCCGGGGGTTTATATTTATACCCTTGGCTGATAAGAGTCCTAAATGAACATGACTAGATAACAAAAAGAAATATCAAGATACATGGACTCTAATTTCCCTTATGTAGAATCCTTGCTGATGAAACTTCCTTGTTTGATACGTGTCCTTCTTTCTTTCATCGTGATATGCCCCTGGACGTCGTGTTTCTCCAAAAATAATATTTCTTGGCTGGCTCGTAAATATCCCTTAATTAGGAGATTTTCTTGCTTTTGACATCATCGGTCGATCTCTTTCTTTCTAGGATAAGCTTACCAAATTTTGGTGTAAACATAGGCCCCCTAGTTTGGAGTATGAATTTTCATGCTTCAAACTATTTTAATCTGATGGTTGTTTGTCCTGAGTCAGCGACATCTGATTGCAATACTTGTCTTTGATGACTTACTTGGGTTGATTGATCGTCTGCTTTAGCTGATTAAGAATTGGTCCCCGTGTTTATAATTATAATCGGCTATCAAACCACTTGTAAGGAGCTAAAGAATTCACTGGTAGCAATATTACCTTATTCCAAGCTTCACCTATACATGTGAACTTTGAAGTGTCTATCACGCCATCTTGGGTGGTTGAAGAATGGAACGGATTAGAATCCAGTCATCCTCACTTCTCCTGCTCAGAAAACTTGGGTTTTTTGAAAGATTTTTAAATTAAAACATAGCTTTGCTCCCCAAATGATTCTCTCAGATCGCTCAATGTGCATAGTTTCTTACCAAGGCATTGTTTCGCCTCTGTTTACCCTACTTCTAAAAAGCTTATGTGGAGTTCGGGTAGGGACAAAGTATGTAGCATACTTACCTTGAGTATCGTAAAGTCAAACCCCGGATCCAAGGAGACAAGTGTCATACTCTTAGATCAGGATTGTGCATGTGTGTGGAATATTTAGTGGCTAACCTAATTCTACTATGCTCCCTGAAATATATTTCTCTCTTGTGGAATATTTTGTGAGAACATGGGTTATCTTTATTCTCATCTCTTTTTCTTTTTCCTTTTTTTCTTTTTACTTTGGACCTCTTTTGTGTCCATCTTTTTATATTTTTGCATAACTTATGCCTCTTTTTACAACAACTTTTGAGAAAAATATTATCAAGAACTTGGAGCATTTATTATGATAAAACCTAGCAAACATATTTTTTGTCTTCTCCTAGTGTAGGAGCAGAACATTTTGAGGTGGACGAAAAACATGTTTTTGTGTACTTCCAGTATAGAAGCAGCACATATATGTGGCGTGTATGTGATCTTGATCTTGGGAGCATGATAAATCTCTCAACAAGGGTCAACAAGACTTGACAAAACTCAACACAAAGTAAGCTACCTATGTGGAAGGTTTTTTTATGATAACATATGGACTTGGTAGGAAATTCCAAATCATTGAGGAGACAAGCTATTGATTTAGAATTTTTATAAGAAAATTTCCCAAGTACTTTGTAAAAAGAAGCAAGGTTCCCTTCATCACACCATATCTCATTCATCAACTACTTAGACGGCATGCCTTCCCTATGATAAATTGTTCACAAGTGATAGGAAAAGCAAGGAATAAAGAATATATACCTCATATCTGCATCCATGTACATCTAGCCTGAGTCTGGTCACCTCAGTGTGCTTTGTGGCCTGCTCGGCAACTCTTGTCAACTCATGGAATACCTAGTTGTCGCCGAAGAAGTTGGAAGTAGTGCCGGCCTAAGCAAACAAACAAACCCTGACGTATGGTGGCCTGGAGCAGTATCTAATCATTGTTCGCTGAACGAACAGGTTAGAATCAGCCTTGAAGTCTTTGATTAAAATATTCAGTCGATGCGACTCTAAGTTCCAATTTTCAATGATGTCTGATCTTCATCGACTTTTTAGGAATAAATGATTCTTTGGTTTGAAAGGTAGGGTTTTGAACTAGTAGCTGATTTTCTTTGGGGAAGGTCATCAGTTCAGATACTTCACTAGAGGAATATGCTTAACATTTATTCCTTTCCCTACTACTGTTTGTATTTTCTCTGTAGATGCAAGAACATGTAACAGAATCTTCAATTTGCCTTCCACGAGATGACTAGCACAACTTTTGAGTCAAGTGTTGTGATAGATTTATATGTGCCAAACTTAGTAAACGTAATCGGTGTTGGGCCTAATTCATTGCCAGAAACAGAAACAATCGGCTTCGATGCAGGATGCTCTATCAATCATATGTAGCTGAGCTGACCCCTACCGATTTTTGTATATCTATTGTTGCATCCTTTGGTCTTGGTAGGAGGAGTACTCGTGCCCTGGCACACCCACATTGGTGTTGTAGATAATAAAGCCAAACTGGTTGAGCTCTAGCTAATGTAGCCATGCACATGTACAGTGCCTTGGTTCTCGGCCACCATATTTAAAATATACTTCGAGCACTCATAGCCAATACCTTGGTGCTTAACCTGGACAAGTATTTGCAGGATCTTGACAGACCATTTGAGGAATACCAGGCCCCCCGATTGTAGCCACATCGGCGCTAGCAATAAAGCGGTAGCAAGAGAATTTTGGTCGTCTTTTCCTTTTCTATCAGGAAACCATTAGCTTTATGCTCTTGCCGATCTACTACAGACTCCATCTGCTTGAAGGGTTTGCTCTATAGGCGATACATATCATATCGGCTTTCACATCTTCAGGCTTATTTTTTGAACTAGAGGCGATACCCTTCTGGTACTAGCTATTAGAGTCGATGACTAAACGAATCGACTGTTAAGTGTTGATCAAACGCTAGGATAATATTCCTTCAAATATTTTTCATCGATCGCTATTGATAGGTTGCACCAGAACTTTTCAAACCAAAGGTTAACTGATCGATCGATCTAGGCCAAGCATCTTACTAAGTGAAACAAAACTTCCTTTAATAGATCTATCAACTCTGAATTGCACTAATGATTCAACTTAGCGCTCACATACGTCGGCCTAAGCCTATCCCAAGGACCAATGCTTATTCTTCCTCAATCCAATGGCTGACGTGAAGCTATGACTATCCACTAAAACAAACTCTCGGAGCCGATTGCTTGGATCAGTTGTTGGCTTTTATTGCTGATTTTAATGAAGCCTCCTTCCTATAACTTGCCAGAAAATCATTCGAACTCCGCTAGCTCCCAAAAGACTGGATCGGCTGTTGCGATACTTACAGACTCATTAGCGTGAACCAGTTCGACATCATCTCCATGCCATTGAATCAAACACTAATGCATGATTGATGGTAAACAATAGTTTGCATGAATCCAATCATGACCAAGGAGCAAACTGTATGATCTTTTTCCATCGACGATGAAGAACATGGTAAGCAGAGTCTTACTCCCGATTGTTAGTTCGACATTCATTGCCCCCCGGGTCTTAGACGCATCACCTCCAAAGTCCTTAAGCATCATGTCAGTCTCAATCAGATCTCCTGGTCCCTTGCCAAGCTTATGAAAAGTGGTGTAAGGCATAAGATTGACAGAAGCACCTCCATCCACCAATATCTTGTTCACTGGCTTCCCATCAACCAAACCTTTCACATATAAAGCTTTTAAGTGCCGATGCTTGACTAGTTTATCAAATATAGCTTGATGTATAACTGTCAGCTTGGCAACTATCCCTTCATACTCCGATTCATCAAAATCCGAATAAACTTCTTGATCTGTTGGAGCTCTGAATTCTAATGGCAACAGAAAAGCCATCTGAATATTAGCCGATGGTTGGTTTCTATCAGCTATTTGCTTAGTATGCCATACTTGAGGTTTACCGGATGACTGAGCCTATTCCAACTCTCTATTCCTTAGACGTGGCACCCTTCTCTTCTAGCTTCTTGTCAAACCTCCTAGACACCATTGGCCTTTCTGCCAAACATATTTTCTCTCATTGCCTTCTTCTTCATAATCAGCCCAGTCTTGGTCAACAACTCTTTTTCCCAGCCAATTATAAACACTTCCATTTTTAAGCGCTGATCCATGTTATTATGATGATATGCATCTTGAGCATGGATAGACCAACGGTTGGTTTGAGATTGCCCAAACTCCCAATATTGATTGCTGCATTCTAGACAGTCATGCCTAGTAGGCAACTTCAAACCTTCATTCCAGCAATGTCTGAAGAAAGGACAATTCCAATGCGATTTGGCTTGTTTCCTTTTATACCTCTCTTTTTCCAGTTGACGCTGGTATTCTTGATCCTTTACCCAATGCCAATAATCCTTTTCCTTCTGCCACTGCCACTTATTCAATAGGATCTAAGATGTAACTCGCGGCTTTGTCGCCCCATCTTTTGACATTTCTTCTTGCTCATATCGGCTCTTTTGCTTATGTGATGTCTCTTAATTTCCCTGTATTTGTCGGTCGATATTTGCATCTTGGGATCGACTGTTCCAGCTTCTCTTGATTTGGTTGATGTTAGGACCCTAGTCTTCCCTTTGAGCAACCTAGCATCAACCATGTTTTGATCTCCTGGGAAAGGATTATCATCAACTTTCATTTTTCAAGGTGTATCAAATTTGAGTCTTCCTTGCTGAATAGCCCTCTGTATATGTTGCCGGAAAATTCTGTATTCATTAGTGGAATGAGAAGTAGCGTTGTGGAACTTGCAGAACTTCTTATTCTTCAACTGATCAGGGAGCAACATAACATGATTATCAGGCAACTTGATCTGCCCCTTCTCAAGCAAGAAATCAAAGAGCTTGTCTGATTTTGTGACATCAAAGTCATAGCTCTCCTAGACTCCTGTTCCCCAAGGATTTGGTACAATTACTGTCTTCTTGCCCCAATCCCATTCAGCCGTAGCAACTTCTTCCTTGTCGTCTTCATAGCCGTCATTGACTGAGTATGGATTGTAAGCTTTGGCCACTATGGTACTCTTCTGAAATTGGGTATCTCTACGCATGCTCTGGAATTGGCTATAAAGTGCTACCACTCGTTGAGCCAATTGACCCAAGTTGTCAAATTCTTGTCCCAATAATTTTTCTTTCCACATTGGCAGCATTCTCTGTACGGCTAAAGCAGCTAGCTGATCGTCAACCAAGTTTAATGAGAAGCATAAGTTCCTAGTCTCTCGGAACCTCTGAAGAAACTCAGTGCCCGATTCATTAGTCTTCTGTCTTATAGTTGTCAAATCGGTAATCTTCTTTTCTTTAGTCCTAGTATAAAAATATGTGTGAAATTTCTTTTCCAGATCAGCCCAATTGGTAATGGAGTTGACTGGCAACGATGAAAACCAAGTGAAGGCTGGTCTTGATAGGGACAAGGAGAAGAAATGAACTCGATGGGCCTCCTCAACTAATGCTTTGCCCAATTGTGTAAGATACCAACTGACATATTCTATTATGCTTGTACTATCTTGGCCAGTGAACTTAGCAAACTCTAGGAGCCTATAATTTGTGGGAAGAGTGACCAAATCATACCATTCTAGATATGAGTGTTTGTACAAAAAGGTCAGCCCTTTTGGCTTCAGACCGAACTGATTCTTCATCATCTTGGTCACCTTTAGCAACAACTCGTCAGCATGTGAATTTGGATTTCTTTGTACTTGCTGACCCATCTGTGGATTCAAATCTCGTGTGCCTTGATACCCCAGATTTGGAATCATGTGAAGGGTGTTATAGTCTGATCCATAGTGATATCCTTGTGGAACATCTATCTGCTGGGTCCTTTGCTGGCTTGCTACTTGAAGTTTCTGATTATAGAGATAAGGATCTATATCTCTATGGAACCTTTGAATTGAGGGTGCTATTTTTTGAGCCGATGACGATATGTGGCCTGATGTGCCAAAATTGATCACCTGGTTCTGACCTTGCCTCGTCGGCTATTGCGCATGTTGTACTGGTAGTCCAAGATTATACTGTATCTGATTCATAGTAGTTCCTTGAGTCTATTTGGATGAACCCTGAACTGCCTGGACATCATTATTACCAACTGGTGCTGCTTCTTGATGGCTAGTATCGACTTGGTTAGTCCCTTGGGTCAATGGATCTAGAATGCTGTAATAAGCTGACCCAACTTGACCAACTAGAAACCCATGAATCGCTTATTTCATGGCGTTGTGGTATGTGTCCAAGAAAGCTTTATTTTGGCTTGATATGGCATCACGAACAGATTTGTCTACCACTTTCGTAAAGAAACGTCTGTCTTCAGCTTCAGTTGTATCTGTCTGCCCGTGTAGTAGAACTCTCGGTAGTGGAAATTTCTGAACAATTATGTTGTCACGTGTTTTGGTGTAGGACAACAAACATTTGCTCTGAAATTCTTCTATAGCTTGGCTGATGACATCTTTATCTCCATCAGGTAGATCTTCATAATGTAGCATAAGCATGTCTTTGTTGTTGAGAACCACCATGACGATTCTGGTGTCCCACGGGGAGTGCCAGAAATGTGTGTCGACACAAAATTTCATCCCGTACCGAGGACACACGAGTAAGCCAGAAGGGTCTGCTCGATGGAGCTGAGGATTCGCCTAGCTTCAGCACATGGATGGTCAATCCTGTGCACTCCTCCTGAGACATGCCAGTCAATTTGACCCTGCAATTGATAAGGAGAGAAAGTTTATCAGTAATTAAGGGCAGAATGTGCCAGTGTTACCAGACAGTTCCGAATATGCGGCTCTGAGAGCCGATATAAAAGGAGATCGACTAAATAGTCGATTCTGGCATATTCATAAGAATAAATCGATTAAAGCTCATGGGGTTGGGTAAGAAGAATCGGTTATTATTCTGGATGAATATCATTGTTTAGACAAATAGTAGTCGCTGGCAAAAGGATATCAACAGTAATTAGTTTATGCTAAGCCAATGACTGCAAGTAACCAAACCCCTTTTTATGAAAGAAATAGTTCATCATCATTCAACCATTTAATAGAAGTAAATCTAATGAACATATTAGATCTCATCTATCGCTGTCACCAGTGGGGCATGAGGCAGAATCTTACAGGCCGTAGAAACAATAATAGACTCAACGACCCTAACTTTTTACTAATATTAGTGGGGCATGAGGAAGAATCATGTAGGCCGTAATACAATAATAAGATCATGGGGCTAATACTTCAATGATCTCGTGATGCGAACTGTTCGTGAAAGCGCTCGATATCAGCTAAAACAGCCGATTCAGGCATAGCGCAAAGTTAAGGTCATGACCTCTTAGGAACAGATCTACCAAATAATGATCCTCACTCCACGGTGCTAACAGTGGGGTGTGAGGCAGAATCACACAGGCCATGAAACAGTTTTTGCTAGTCAATAGATCTACTCAAAATCAGACACGCCTTAACCGCATGCTATGCACGATCAAGATTGATATAAAACAGCCGATAAAACATAACTCATCATTTAAAATACATAATAGATCAGTTTAGATTAACAAACGATGGGTTAAAAAAGATATAAGGCCAATCTAGATCAATCCCAATCGTGCGAAGTGATATTGTTGTAATTAAATAAATAATGGAAGCAATAAGCAATATTCGTAACTTAATGAATCTATCCGAAGGAGCGCCACCCTTAGATAGAGCCGATAACTAGACCTTAATCTAGTTCGAGCAGTGGAGGTCGACCGAATTGATGCAGCCGTAGTTGAACTAGACAAGAGTCAATAACTAACTTATACCAGAGTCACAGTGGAGGTCGACCGGATCGATGCAGCCGTACGAACAGAGGTATAAGCCATGACGGTACTTACAGACAAGCAGCGGAGGTCGATCAGATCGATGCAGCCGTACTTGTTGAAGAACTCGCCGAGATCTACTCTACTCCTACTCCTAAGGGGTGGCCGGAGCCGAAAAAAGTAAATAACTGGTATTTGATTGATTGTGTTTTTCCAATAGTCGGGGCTTTATATTTATACCCCGGGCTGATAAGAGTCCTAAATGAATAGGACTAGATAACAAAAAGAAATATAAAGATACATGGACTCTAATTTCCCTTATGTAGAATCCTTGCTGATGAAGCTTCCTTGTTTGATACATGTCCTTGTTTATTTCATCATGATATGCACCTGGACATCGTGTTTCTCCAAAAATAATATTTCCTGTCCGGCTCGTAAATATCCCTTAATTAGGAGATTTTCTTGCTTTTGACATCATCAGCCGATCTCTTCCTTTTTAGGATAAGCTTACCAAATTTTGGTGTAAACACCGCTATATTTTACGGTTTGCCCAGACTTTGCATCAGTAGGTCTTGCTTCGACATTTTTGCGGTAGAGGCGAGATGGGGGAAGCAGCAAATTAGGATTGTCTTAGGGGTACAAAAGTTCGCCTTATTAAAAAACCTCACACCTTTTCGCAAAGGCATCCCCTATGTGGAAAAAGAGTGTGAACCCCATTTTAGTTGAAAGTTCAAAAATAAACTGAAAATTACAACCCGCTCGGAGTGAATGACTGGAATCTACTTTTTAAGGATAGAAGCGATGCAGGTTGTCTGCGTTCCATGTATGACTTGTCTCGGTTCCTTCTTCATTGAGCAGTCTGAATACTCCTGGTTTGACCATGCTTGCCATGACGAAAGGGTCGTACCATTGGGACTGCAATTTGCCTTGCTTGTCTGGGTGGCAAATGATCACCATGTCCCCTGGGCTGATGTTTTTTTGTAGTCTTTTTTTATCTCTCCAGGTTTTTGTCTCTTGGTAGTACTTGTCGAGGTTTTCTGTTGCTTCAAAGCCTGGTGTTTTCTGCGGCTTCGAGTTTGACATATTGCTGCATGGGTGTTGTTGCTACTATTTCTGTTTGGAAAGATCCCAACCTGAGCTCCTCTAGCGTAATTGCCCCCTCACCATATAGCAAGAAAAAATGGTGTAAATCATGTAGTCCTGCTTCTTGAGATGTTGTGCCCCCATACGGTGGTGACTAGCTCCTGTGCCCACTTTGCTTTTGCTGAATCTAATAGCGCTTTTGATATTGCCGTGAAAATATGGCCATTTGCTCTTTTGACCGCGTCGTTGCTCTCAAAATGATTGACTGATGCAAATGCTAGCTTAATGCCCAGTTCGCTGTAGAAATTTTTGAATTTTGTGCAGTCGAAATGCTTCCCGTTATCTACTATGATGTACGCTGGAACGCCAAAACAACATATGATTCTTTGCCAGACAAAACTAATTAAGGTGCTAGAGGTAACATTCGCTAGCGCCTTTGCCTCGATCCATTTTGTAAAGTATTCGAGGGTCACGGCGGAGAAACATAGGTTCCCTAGCACTATTGGTAGAGGCCCGACAAAAGTCGACTCCCCATCTCTGCAAGGGCCATGTTGGGTATATTGGTCTGTATGGGTTCGCTGGTGCCTTTTGCTTCTTGGCGAACATCTGGCAGTTTTCGCAGCTACGAACTAGCTGTTTTGCGTCTTCGGCGGTCGTTGGCCAGTAGAACCCTTGTCTCATTGCTCTGTGGGTGATTTTGTGTGGTCCCCTGTGAGCTCCGCACATGCCTAAGTGCATTTCAGCTAATAGCTGGGTTCCTTGTTCTCTGGTGATGCATTTGAGAATTGGAGCCACGATTCCGCTTTTGTATAGGTCTCCTACCACTATGGAGTAGTGTTTCATTCTAGAGTTCATTCTTTCGATCTCATTCTTTGACCTTGTTTCATAGGTTCCAGTGAGGTATGCGAATATGGGTGCCCTCCAGTCGTCGCTAGAGATGGCATGTACGCTAAACGGATGGTCTTCCTCTTCTTTGATTGCCTTGATTGTCAGTGCTTGGTAGAACAAGTCTACTAGTAAAGGCGCCTTTTGTGCGGCAGCTTTCGCTAGCTCATCTGCTTCTAGGTTTTCGCCTCTCGGAATGTGTCAAAAGGAGAAGCCAGCAAAGTGTTTTTGCATTCTTCTTGTGGCTGCTAGGTTCTTGATCAGTTCTGGCTCTTTTATGGTGAACTCCTTTTCAACATGCCCCACAACAACTTGGGAGTCAAACTTGATTATGCATCTGTGGACACCTAGTGCCCTTAGCTTTCACAAGCCCAACAACATTGCTTCATATTCGTCTATGTTGTTGGTGGTAAGGAACTCCAGTCTTGCTGCATATCGAAGCATGGGCCCATTGGGAGGAGTTAGGATCGTTGATATTCCTGCACCGGACATGCCCCATGCCCCATCACAGTGTACTATCCAAGTGGGTTCATCAAATTGAAGCGTTGTGTCGAAGGTTGCCGGTATCTAGCCGGTAATGAAATCAGCGAGTGCCTAGGTCTTGATTGCTGACCTGTGCTCAAATTTGATGACATATTCATTTTATTTGGCAGCCCACTTTCCTATTTGGCCGATGGCTTCACTGTTTCAAAACAATGCTTCGAGAGGTTGGGCTGACAGTACCTTGATTTGATGTGCTTGGAAATAATGTTTCCACTTCCTAGATGCCATGACCACAGTGTATGCTATTTTCTCAAGCTCCGAATAGTTTAGCTTTGCTCCTTATAGGGTCTCAGAGACGAAGTATATGGGGAACTGCTTCATTTTGTTTTCATGCTCTTTCTCTTCGATTAGTAATGCGCTTATAGTTACTGGTGAAGCTGCCAGATAGAGCAGCAAGGTGGCTAAGGGTGTAGCCTTGGACAGTGTTATCAATTTGGTTAGGTAACTTTTTAGGTCCTCGAAAGCTTGCTGCTACTCAGGCCCCCATTCGAAGTGTTCGGAGTTCCGTAGAATTCTGAAAAATGGCAACCCTTTCTCCGCTGATCTTGTGATGAATCTGTTTACCGCTGCCAGCCTCCCCATTAGCTTCGGTACTTCCTTTCTAGTTGCTGGCGGTCTCATGTTCATTATTGCCACTATCTTCTCTGGGTTCGCCTCTATGCCCCTTGCGGATACTAGGAACCATATGCATTTTTCAAGGTTTAGCTTGAGGCCGCTCTTTGTCAAGTTCCCAAAGGTTTCTTGGAGATCCTAGATGTGAGTTTCCTTTTTGTTGCTTTTTACGACAATGTCATCGACGTAAGCCACCAAGTTTTTTCCCGTTTGCTCGTCGAATACTTCATCGATCATCCTTGAAAAGGTGGGACCTGCATTGCGTAGCCCCTATAGCATTCGCCGGTAGCAATACATTCCTCCTGGTGTGATACAACTCATTTTCTCTTCGTCTTTGGGATTCATCCAAAATAGTCCAGTAAGCTCATCATTTCACAACCTACGGCGATATCTACTAGCTTGTTAATTCTTGGTAGTGGATATGGGTCTCTTGGGCAGCACCTATTGAGGTCTATGAAATCCACACACACTTGACATTTTTTATTTTTCTTCCTGACCATGACGACATTAGCCAACCACTCTGGGTATTGCACTGGCCTAATTACACTGGCGTCTAATAGTCTATTTACTTCTCCATTAGCTGCGACTGCTCGTTCTGTGGACATTTTTCTCAGTTTCTGCTTTCTTGGCTTTGATCCTTGGGAGACGTTCAAGTTGTGCTATGCTAACTCCCGGCTCACTCCCTGCAAGTCGCTTGCGGACCAAACAAAGATGCTTTTGCTTTCATGGAGGAAGTCTAAGAGTCGGTTTCTTTCTTCTTGGGTGAGGTCGGTGTCGATGTGCACACATTTGTCTGGTGCCAGCTTGGACAATGGAGTTCTCTCTGTGTCTTCGGCTGCCTATGCTCTTGGGCTGGCTATGCTTTTGCTATTCTCCTCATTGTTGGCTGGCTTATTTGCCACTTCATTAATGAGACCGTAGCCTGGGATACGTTTGCCTTCTATTCGCCTGGAGGCTAGCTAGTCCCCATGGACTATGGTTATGCCAAATGGTGACGGCATTTTCATGCACAAGTAGCTCTGCTTGATCACTACCTCAAACCTATTGAGAACACCTCGGCCAAATATGGAGGTGTAGGGGTAATCCATGTTCACTATGTCAAAGGTGATTGTTTCTGTGCGGACCTTTTCGCCCTCGGCGAATGACACATGTATGACTTTTTTCCCAGCGCATCGATCTTCTTTCCGCTGAAACTGAAAAGTGAGTTTGTGGCTGGTTTGAGGGTGCGCTTGTTGAGATTCAATTGTTCAAAAGGCTTTATGAACAAGATGTCTGCGAAGCTTCCATTGTCTATGAGGATGTTGTGTAGGGTGAAGTTGGCAACATTCACCGTTGCGACAAAAGGCATCCATGTGGGGGTAATCTCGTAGTTAGAAATCATTCTCGTCGAACGTTGTTGGGACCAAGGACCAGGCTGGCCTATTCAGAGGTAATCTAGGCGAACTGTATGAACCCTTCTTTCATAGTCTCTTCTTGCTCTTTTGCTCTCATGCTCTTGATTGGACCGCCCATGATTGTGCATATATGTCCCTATGAGGGTAAGATGTTGTTTACTGCTTGGTGTTCCTGAGTGCTCTCTTGCTTTGCTAGGTGTATTTGGCTAGACTGCTGTGGCTCTTGCTGAGCTAGCAAAGATACAACGACCGAGTGCATAAGCGGGTTGTTACCTGGTGTATGGTGATTGGTAGTATCTGTCGATGAAATATGGTCGGTAGTCTACCTAGGGGTATGCCCAAGGTAGTAGATTGTCGGCAGACAGATGCGCAAGCCACAAACAAGATGGTGACGCAAGATAGACACGAGGTTTTATCTAGGTTCAGCCGCCAAGAAGGCGTAATACCTACGTCCTGCGTCTGATTGTATTGCTGTATGTCAATGAGAGATGTTTTTTAGAGGGGTCCCCTGCTTGCCTTATATAGTCCGGGGGACAGGGTTACAGATTTGGAAACTAATCCTAGCCAGTTACAATTGCCATAGGTGGCCGGATAAAGATTCCTATTCTAACCGACCAGGATCAGGACACATGGAAGAACCGGTGCCAGGAAGTGGCAACTGGCATTTTGCCCGTCCTCAACCTTATCGACCCAGCGCTTACAGAGGAAGTGCCAAGGACACCATAGCTTGGACTGGTCGAGAGGTGCCAAAAGGCATGGGGATGGTTCCAAGAGTTCGTGAAGGAGGCGGGTGAGTACACAGGCGCACATGTGCTAAGCATGGTGCGTGCCCACTACCCCCTGATCGATCTCAAGCGCCTGGAGGCTGGGTACCCAAAGGAAGTAGATCTAGACAAGGCTGAGGAGCTTCGGATGACCCAGCTAGACTTGTCGGCAAAAATAATTGGCGATATTAACCTGTGTGGGAGCAGGACAGCGCCTGTACAGGGTACGCCATCAACGAGTCAGCTGGAAACGCCATCAGTTTTAAGCCAACCGACGAAGCCTGCGGTCTCGACCAGCCAGGCATCGGTGGGGCCATCTTCTTCAGCTCGACCAGTACAAGAGTCTCCGAGACTCGAGCAAGATGTCAGGAGCAGCGAGCAGTAGGTGCCACTTGCCCCGACCAGCCAATAGGATAGGCTATAGCTGTAGAAGAAGATGTAGTTGTGTTATTGTAAACTTGTATCTTTTCAGGCAAGCTTGTAATAACGTAACTGTATATCATCATAAGCTTGTTTGTTTTGTATAAAATGTATTTAAGCTTGAAACTCGTGTTGGTGTAACTAAGTGAGAACATGGTGGCGTTCTGTTTAGTTGTACCAGTTTAGTCGACACATCATCCTAAAAAGTTTGTACGGCCCTGGTTTGCCATGTGGTCGGAGTGTGAGGTGCATGACCTGTGCACACGTAGATGCGGACAAGTCAAACCAGGGGAGACCTGCCGATCACCCGTAGCATAGAGAGCGGATCCCATGCACGCATTGGGAGGAACCGGAGATAGGGCCTGCTCCGAAAACCTAGGAAGGGATGGTGGTCGGCTTTGACTGGCTAAGTTAGAATAACCATAAATTTTGAAGTGACACATCAGAGTGGTCAGAGAAATCATAATAGCTTTATTGAATTAATTCAAAAGTACAAGAGGAGTACATATCTTAGTAGTTAAGCATAGAAACACCTAAGCTTGTCGATGTGCCATGAATTGGGTACGTCCGTGCCGTCCAGGTGAGCTAACCTGTAAGACGTTGGTCGTGTGACTTCCTTGATCATGAAGGGCCCTTCCCATGGAGTTGTGAGTTTATGGACACTAGCCTGATTCGTCTTCCACTTTAGGACTAGGTCCCCGACCATGAAGAAACACTCTTTAACGTTCTTGTTGTAGTACCTGCGCAAAACAACAAGGTATTTGGCTGTACGTACACAAGAATCGAGCCGCTTCTCTTCTGCACTATTCACTTCTAGCTCCCGTACTTCATTGACCTTGCCTTCGTCGAAGTTCTCTACCCATGCTGATCTGAAAGCTATATCTGCTGGGAGGACTGCCTCAGCGCCATAAACCATAAAGTATGGTGAGACGCCGGTGTTACGACTGGGCTAAGTTCTGAGGCCCCAGACCATGGCTGGTAACTCTTTGAGCCATCTTCCGGGAGCTTTTTCATTTTCTCTGTACATCCTCTTCTTCAATGCGTCCAAAATCATACCGTTTGCCTGCTCGACCTGTCCATTAGCTCTAGGGTGTGCCACCGAGACGTATTTTACTACTATGCTCCTTTCATCACAGAAGTCCCAAAAAGCGTTCCCGATGAACTGAGTACCCAGATCAGTGATGATGCTGTTAGGTATGCCGAAGCGGTGGATGACCTGGTCGAGGAACGTGATAGCCTTTTCTAAGGATGCCTGTACTAGAGGCATGTACTCTATCCACTTAGAAAATTTGTCAATCAGCACGAAGACACATGTAAATTTCCCAGGAGCCGGTTTGAAGGGTGCGATCATATCTAGTCCCCAGCATGCGAAGGGCCAAGAGGCTGGTATTGTCTGGATCTCATGTGCTGGTACGTGGATTCTCTTGGCGAAGAACTGACAACCCTCACAGTGGCGGACTAGCTTCTCTGCATCGGCTACCGCTGACGGCCAATAGAACCCTGCTCGGAAAGCCTTGCCGACCAGCGTTCTCGAGGCCGCGTGGTTGCCGCAGGAGCCAGAGTGGATTTGGTCCAAGAGGTGTGCGCCATTCTCCTAGGTTATACACTTCATCAAGATTTCCTCCTTTGCGTTCTTGCGCCATAACTTGCCACCGACGAGCAGATACTGCTTACTGCGATGCATCAGGCGTTCGTTTTCTGCCCGATTAGTGTAACCGCTGCCATCTATCAGGTACTTGATGAAAGGTACTCTCCAGTCGGGCTCATGAGTGGTCGGAGGTGGCTCGATGGTGCTCGACGCTGGAACCGTAGCCACCAATTGCTGGTCTAGAGGCTTGTCGACCGTGGGATCTTCCTCTTGAAGGCGTGAGCAGGTCTTCGATGAATACGCCATGTGGGACTTTGGCTCGGGATGATCCTAACTTTAACAGCGCATCTGCTGCTTGATTTTTGTCCCGGACCACGTGTGTGTACTCGATGCCATAGAACTTGTCTTCTAGCTTTCTGATCGATTTGCAGTATGCATCCATCTTTTCGCTGGTCGTGTCCCAGTCCTTGTTGAGTTGGTTGATGACCAGAGCCAAGTCTCCGTAGACATAGAGACGTTTAACACCAAGCTCGACCGCAATGCGCAAACCATGTAGGCATGCTTCATACTCGGCGGCGTTATTAGATGCTGGGAAATAAATCCTGAGGGCGTACCAGAGCTGCTCCTTGGATGGTGACATGAAAAGGACTCCTGCTCCTACGCCGTCGATGTTGAGAGAGCCGTCGAAGTACATCTTCCAATACTCGTCGGGCCCCTGAGAGGCAGGCGTGCTTAAGTCTGTCCACTCAATGATGAAATCGACGAGTGCCTGAGACTTGATTGTAGTACAGCTTGCAAATTCCAAGGAGAAGGGGCATAGATCCATTGCCCATTTGACGATGCACCCGTTCGCATCCTTGTTGCTAATGATACCTCACAGAGGGTACTCAGTCATGACCACCACACGATATCCGTCGAAGTAATGTTTCAACTTTCGGGATGTTATCAGTATGGTGTAGATCAATTTCTAAATCTGTGGGTACCTAGTCTTGGATTCATTGAGTACCTCACTGATGAAATAGATTGGTCGCTGTACCTTGTAGACGTGGCCGGGCTCGTCGCGCTCGACCACCATGGCAGTGGAGACCACTCGATTAGTCGCCGTAATGTAAAGCAGGAGTGTTTCGTTTTCTCTGGGAGTAGTGAGGACCGGAGGTGACGTAAGGTATTTGTTTCAGCTGTGTGAAGGCAGCGTCTACTTCCTCCGACCACTCAAACTTCTCGGATGCTTTGGGCAGTTTAAAGAATGGTGATCCTTTTTCACCTAATCTTGATATGAAACGGCTGAGAGTGGCCATGCATCCGGTAAGCTTCTGAACATCCTTCACCTTTTTGGGTGGCTTCATGTCCAAGACAGCTTTGACTTTCTCCGGGTTAGGGCGTATGCCGTCGTGACTGACGACGTTGCCAAGTAGTATGCCAGAAGGAACACCAAAGATGCACTTCTTTGGATTTAATTTCCATTGGAATGTGTTAAGGGTTGCAAAGGTGCGTTCCAGGTTGTCAACAAGGGTATGTGCTTCCTTGGTTTTGACAACTACATCATCAACATAAGCCTCGACGAGGTCGTCTTTTATCTCCTCTTTGGGGCAGGCCTGTATAGCGTGTTGGTAGGTAGCCCCGGCGTTCTTGAGCCCAAACAACATAGTCGTGTAGCAGTAGGTGCCGAAAGGCGTGATAAAAGATGTCTTGATCTGGTCGTCCTTTTTGAGAGCGATCTGGTGATAACCAGAGTAGCAATCGAGAAATGAAAGCAGCTCGCAACCGGCGGTTGAATCTATGACCTCGTCTATGCGAGGTAAGCCGAAGGGGTCCTTAGGGCAGTGTTTGTTGAGATCAGTGTAATCAACGCACATTCTCCATTCATTATTCTTTTTGCGTACAAGAACCGGGTTGGCTAACCACTCCAGATGATACACTTCTTTGATAAATCCGGCTGCCAAAAGCCATGTAACTTCTACCCTAATCGCCTCCTTCTTGTCGCGAGCGAACCGTCGTAGCTTCTGCTTGATAGGTTTGGCCTTGCCGTTGACATTCAAGGAGTGCTTGATCAAGTTCCGAGGTACACCGGGCATGTCAGTAGGTTTCCATGCGAACACATCCACGTTGCTCCTCAAGAACCTGACGAGCGCGTCTTCCTATTTGGGATCCAGGTTGGCCCCGATAAGGGCCGTTTTGCTGGGATCGCCGTCGACCAACTGGATCACCTTGTGCTCCTTGGACTTGGTGTTCTTGCATGGAGCCTCGAGCTCTGGGATCTCCAGGTGGTCGGTCGAGGTCTTCTTGGTGTAGAGCATGGTCTCGGCCATGCGAATAGAGAGGTCGTGAGCCTCTGCTATTTTGAAGCTGTCGTCCTCGCAGGTATAAGCTACGTATACGTTGCCCCTGAGGGTTAGAACTCCGTTCTCGGTAGGCATCTTCAGCACCAGATACATGAAATGAGGTATGGCCATGAACTTAGTGAGAGATGGTCGACCTAGGATAGCATGGTAGGTGCCGTCGAAGTCAGCGACCACGAAGTTGACGTAGTCGGTGCGGAAGTGGTCCGGGGTCCCAAATTGCACAGGTAGCGTGATCTACCCGAGAGGTGTAGAGCTCTGTCCGGGGAGAACACCCTAGAACTGTGCCTTGTATGGCTTGAGATCCGCCTGGGTTATCTTTAGTGCTGGCAGACTGTTCTTGAATAGTATATCGATGGAGCTACCGCCGTCAATCAGCACCCTATCGAACTGAACCTTGTTGATACAAGGATCGAGGACCAGAGGAAAATGTCCTGGCTCAGGTATTGCGGCCCATTGGTCCTTTCTGCTGAAGGAGATCTCATGGTGAGACCAGGGAGGTAGCTGTGGATCGGCGATGAGGTTGTCGGTGTAGGCCATGTTTAAGCAAGCGCGAGCGAGCAGCTTGCGTTCTCGTTTGGTCTCGATGGACACTTTGCCTCCAATGATGGTGTGCACACGATCGGTTGGCTTGACATACTTGTAACGGGGATCTGCATCTTCATCGTCGTCATCCTCATTGCGCTGTTCCCCTACGTCGTTAGGCTTGTCGGACGTATCCGGAGCCTCTTGACGTGTGTAGATAGACTTGAGAACGCGGTAGTTCTCCATGGTATGGCTTGACTTGGGATGGAGCTGGCAGGGCCCTTTCAATGCTTTGGCGTAGTCTTCTTCATAGTTATGACGCCCGCCGCCTTTTTGACGGTGTTGACCTCGCCGTCGTCTTCCCGAGCACGCTTGCCCCTATAATCGTCATGGCGGTTACGCCGCTGATTACGTTGGTCGTGGTGGTCGCAGGAGTCATTGCGCTGGTTGCGGCAGTCAAAATTGTCATTCTAACCACGGTTGCCGTGGTAATCGTCGCAGTGTGGGGGGTGGTCGAAGCGCGGAACCCTTGCTGCTTCTTTGATAATTATCTTTTTAGCGTCGTCGGCGTCCGCATATTTCTTAGCGGTGGCCAGGAGCGCTGTGACCGATTCAGGTCTCTTACAGAGGAGCTTGTCCCTTAGAGCGTCGTGGAAGCGGAGGCCAGTGATGAAAGCCTCGATTGCCTCGCTGTCGGAGATTGACGAGACCTTGATGCGCATCTCCGAGAAATGCCGGACGTACTTGCGCAGTGGCTCTTCTTTCCGATCTCGAATCCACTGTAGATCATATTTGTTGCCGGGTTGCTCGCAAGTTGCAATGAAGTTGTCGATGAAAGCTTGCTTGAGTTCTTGCTAGGAATCGAATTAGTTCGCCGGCAAGCTGAGCAGCCATTGGTGACCTGCATGACCAACAGCGACTGGGAAGTAGTTAGACATGACATGCTCGTCAGCCATGGCTGATCTGCACATGGTTTCGTAGAGCATGACCCATAATTCAGGGTTCTCCTTGCCGTCATACTTCTAAAGTTTTTCGAGCTTTAAGTTCATGGGCCATATGACTTGGCGAAGGTGCGGAGTAAACTGCTTCAAACCCGGCAGGCCATGGACAGTATCATATTCCATATGGCAATAGCTTTCATGGGATGCACGATCGTTGGCTCTCTAGTTGATGCGATCGCGCAGATCACGTCCTCCGAGGTAATGGCGGAGATCGTTATTGCCATCACGGTGATCTCGGTTGCCATCCAAATTAGCCCTGCGACCGTGGTTTTCACGGTGATTATTGCGGTTGTCTCGGCGGTTGTCATCCCAAACGTCACGGCGGTCGTCCTCCCGACGGCGGTTGTCATCCCAACCACCGTCATGGCCACTGTTTCCACCTTGACGGTTGTCTGATGGGTCGTTGTTGCGCGAGCCATGTTGGTTGGGTGGCTGTGAGCGACTTGAGTACTGGCGGCTATGGCTTGACTCGACTGAGACGGATGGAGCCCGGGCTTGATTTACGATCTCTGCGGTCTGGGCCATAGCAGCCGTCAGGTAAGCTTGTATATCATCGCGAACTGCCTGGGTTTCTGGGGTATTGGGTAGCCGTTGCATTGTCGCCATAGCAACGGCCACGTTGGTGCTTGGAGTCCTAAAGACCTGTTTATCCCCCACCCTGTCGAAGGCATTGTTGAGATCGCGTGGCTAGACCCTTGTGCGTTGTGCTTCCTCTTCCGCCTTGGCTTCGATTTGTCGGCGATTAAACCGATCAATATTGCGTGCCTTGCGTGCCAGCCTTTCTTGCTCTGTCTCGCTGACTGCCGGTGGTTCGTCATTACTGACAACGTTGATCAAGCCTCCCCACCTTGGTGGGAAGGACGGGAATCGCGGGTATCCCGAGGCGTGGTCTGGGATATCCAGATCGTATTTGACACCTTCATCATCGTGATTCTGGAGCTCGGTGCGAACAGAGGCATTAGATGCAGTGCCAGACGAGGAGCTTGAGCCACCCTCTTGAACTGTGTGGACCGATCCTTCTTGACAATCCTCAATCTAGACCATGTTGACGAAGTTGTGTGGCTTTGGCCGAGGTCGGAGTATAGAACGTAGACCCGAGCAGCGTTGTATATTGTAAGCATAGTTGGAGGCAGCGTTCCACAGGCCATAGGGCTAGGCTAGGTAGTTCCCCATCAAGGCTTCGTACTCGGAGAGCCGGAGACCCATCGCAGAAGCTGGCCGGCGACGAGCAGAGCGCCCTTTAGGAGTAGATATAACCACGAGATCGGTACCAAGTCATGCAGGACGACGGACGACTAGCCCGAGCTGGTCGGGTAGATCTGTTGTGGGGAGCGGTTACCTGCTCATTAGGTTGACTTTGAATTGAACTTACCAGAGCTAGGGTTTCAGCGAGTTTGGTGCCGACCCGATCGATGGAGTCGAGCAGGTCAGTGTTGTCGATCTGCTTCCCTTTGTAGCGGGGAAGCGGACGACGGGTTGTCGGCGTGGCTGAAGGTGATGCGGGCGTGGTCGGAGCCAGATCCACCGTGGTCGGAGCCAGATCCACCGTGGTCGGAGCTAGATCCCCCGTGGTCGGAGCCGTATCCACCGTGGTTGGAGCCATAGCCGATGCAGGTGAAGCAGCGGTCGACGCAGATTGAATCCGCGCCTCCTCCGTGATCATGGCGATGAAGTCGTCGGAGCCGATTGTCCAGGTGATCTGATCGATGGTGAACGTGAGGCCATTCGGTGTAACCATGGAGCCGGGGATGATGACCATCTTGTTCGCTTGGAGAGCAGTACGCACACCCCCTACCTGGCGCGCCACTATCGACGAAATATGGTCGGCAGTCTACCTAGGGGTATGCCCAAGGTAGTAGATTGTCGGCAGACAGATGCGCAAGCCACAAACAAGATGGTGACGCAAGACAGACACGAGGTTTTATCCAGGTTCGGCCACCAAGAAGGCGTAATACCTACGTCCTGCGTCTGATTGTATTGTTGTATGTCAATTTGAGATGTTTTTTAGAGGGGTCCCCTGCCCGCCTTATAGTCCGGGGGACAGGGTTACAGATCTGGAAACTAATCCTAGCATGTTACAATTGCCATAGGTGGCCGGATAAGGATTCCTATCCTAACCGACCAGGATCTTGCTTGATCGCCAAATTTGTCTTGACTCCTTGCGCGGGACTCCAAACAGGTTGGCTGGGCCGCGCGTCGTCTTTTAGCGGACCGGACCCTCTGATCCGGGCCGGCCCAAGCCTAGCCGTAAGGGTATAGGGGTTAATACCCCCACAGTATCCCAGTGGGTAACTTGGTTGTTGTAAAGTGCTGACGCTTGTCGGTATGTAAGGTTGGCTGAAAGGCTCGTGGGGCGTGATTTCGCGACTAGCACTATGGAACACGTGCTTGGATGGTTTACTGCTTCTTGCGGCATCGTCTTTCTCCTTGAGTTCTCTTGCCATTTTGTTGTAATTGCAATCTTTTGTAACGTGGCTGGCATTTTCGCCGCAGTCAGTACAATATGGAGGTCTTTGGCCTTTGCCTCTTCCTCTGCCTTCTCGCCCGTCGCGCATTCTGTGGCCTCCACGGCCACCACGATTAGGATGGTCGAAACCTCTGTGTTGCTGGTTCGGTGGCGGTACGGGGGGTACCTGATCTGTCAGAGACTATCTTGATTCCTCCTGGAGATTATTGATCGAGTAGAAGGGCCTGACATTTCGCTGCACTGGTGTTTGCGGAGGTCTTGGGGTTTTGTTTGCCTATCTCCATGAATTCTGAGTTGCCTTTCGCCTTTTGAGGTCACCGTCGGACCTTGCATAACTGCCCATTACCTCAAACATCTCCTTTTACAGACTGTGGTTCGTTTCTGGCAAAATGGGCGGTGCATTGGCCTATGGCCAGGCCGTCGATCACTGCCGCTATCACTGTTTCCTCTGGGGAATTTGGCACTTGCGCCTTAATCTAAATGAATCTACGAGATATTCGGATAGGGGCTCGTCATCTCTTTGGATGCAATTGAGGAGGTCTCTAGTTGTTTTAGCCCCAGACTAGTATCCTTGGAAGGTGATAATAACTCCATCTCGAGTTGCTGCCAAGAAAGGATTGAGAGAGGTTTTAGCGAAGTGTACCAATCGTGTGCGATGTCTTTGACTGCCATGATGAGAGACTTTGCCAGAGTTTGCGTGTCTCCTCTAGCGAAAATTACAGCGGTCTCATAGCTAGCTAGGAATTTCTTTGGGTTTGCCTTTCCGTCGAAAGATGGAATACGTGGCTTGTAATTTGGTGGCCATGGGTACTACTGAAGCTCTTTGGACAGGGACGAAGTTGAGTCGTATGCGTTGGCATTCTCATTTAGCGCTGGGTCCTCAGGGATTGCATGGTTTCTGTCCCCCATTGCGTTCCCTGCGGCCCCCGCTCCATGTAGGGCTCGGATTTCTCTTTGTAGTCTATCTCTTTGGACTTTGGCCCGTCGAATGGTTCGTTGAGTTTGATCGGCTCTTTTCCGCCGTGGCCCACTGTAATAGCTGGTCCTTTTCGCGCTGCAGCCTCATGATATCTTGCTTGTACTGATCTAGCCTCCTCAATTCCCTTGCCTGATCATTGATCTCGCCGTCTTCATCTTCTTCGATTTCATTTCCGTCTTGATCGAGTTGGATCTCTTCGGCGACGCCTTCTGGCGTTTCCTGACGGGTTCGAGTTGTGGCAGTGTCATCTGGCTGTGGGTTGGGTACCGATGGCTCCACGGCGGCCGCCGCTGCTACGCCACTTTGCGTGCCTGTTTCCGCTGTCGCGGCGGCGGTTGCGGCAACTACAGATGGCTCCACTCTATCCGTCGGTATCTTCGACTTCTTTGGTGGCATGATAACCTCGAGCAACAACCACGGTGGGCGCCAATGTTGTTCTAGGCCTTAGCCTTCGAACATCGGGTTGAGGAACGAGCGAATCTAACAACCGTATACCAGTTCGAACACTAGGTGGAGAAAACAAAACTCATGTATTCATTATGGAACCGCATGTCTCTCTTTTACAATCCCCGCCAAGGGGGCTATTTATAAAGGCCTACGGGCAGCCTACGGACAACATTTCCCCTGCAACTACTGCACATTCGGAGAATATTCCCATCCGCTCAGGACATGTTCGCCATTTTGGAGAAACGCCCGCCCCGGATGGCGCCAACCCTCTGGTCCCCGACTAGTCCCGCCTTATGTCGCCTCTTTGCCGACCGAGTGGGCCACGACGAACCGGGGATGTCGGCACCTTGTCCCGCGACGGACTCCTCTGACGGGCGAAACCTACAAAGTTAGTCACGTGACCTAACATAAACTATTCGCCCAAGCGAAAGGCCGACATAGTACCTAACGGGACCGATTTCCCTGGCAAGCGGTGACTATTCGTACGGGTGAACAGTCCGAGCCACTTCAGCATGCTGACGCGCCACCTATTCGCCCCGGCGAAAGGATCCATCCTCAGATCGTCAGGGCACTCGCCGTATCGCCCTAGCGAAAAGAGCGGTCCGCGTGGAGGTCGAGCGTGGAATCTGTGCACGAGGCTCTCTCTATTCGCCTTGGCGAAAAGGCGGCGCCACGGTGCGGAACTCTCCTCCCGCTGCCATAGTGCATCCATCATTCCGCCGGTGCGAAGTGTTGGCTGCGTCCCTAAGAAAGAGGGAGGGTAAGGGCGCCCGAGCACCGTGGGGGTGCCCATAGGCTGGGCCTCCCCCCAACAGAAGGTTGTCTCGTACAGCAACCCGCTGATTGGAGAGCAAATATAAATAAATAAATATGTTTATGTTGTTAATTTGCCTTCTTCATCTACATGCCATGTTTAATGTTGATATGAGCATGAGTAGCTGTATTTATTCTATAAAAGCTTTGTAATACCTCATATGCATTTATATCACATTTTTATATGGCCTTTCTCTGAGTAATATGCTTGTTATATTCGGAATTAGATTATTTAATTTATTTAAATATGTTGGGAGCATGTCACTTATATCTGCAATATTATAACATTGATCTGCTTCCAATAAAATTATTATCATAGATATGTCATCCTTATTTTGTTAAAAAAAATCAAAGGGCATATAATGTACCCTCTTTTTTAGTTCGACCTTACAGTGCATATTTGTCTGATGTTTTGCCAGAATTATATTGCCGCTATATAAAACTAAAGTGAAATCGTAGTTGTACATGTGCAATTTTTAAGCCACAGATAAAATAGAAATATAGCATTGTTCCTTTATGTTGACTGATAATATATTTAGGTATGACAAAAATAAACAAAAAAAAAACTGCTCGTCTAGTTTTCACTTACTGCACGTACCATCCTTCCGATCCATTATTTCAGCTGCGATTCTTGTATGACGACCGCGTGAAATTTTGAAATACAGCAGCATGCACTTGAGACGTACTTCAGCAAGCGCCTGGCCGGAATCCGACGTGTCCGCGGCCAGAATCGTACAGCGCCTCGAACGTGCGCTGGTTGACATTGCCAATGATTCCGGTTTGGCCATCCGGGGCCCTGGGACGAACGCGAGGCAGTCGTCGAGCAGAACCCCCGAAGGCACGTCGAGGTCGATCGTGACATCGCCGTCGTACGTGAGGGCAACGGTCGGCACCGTCACGTTGCTGTTGCCGGTGAAGTTGTAGCACGTGTCGAGGTCCTCGTCGTTGTTCGGTGGCAAGAGCGGGTACGCGGACATGGCGCTCCGGAACGCCGTCCGCAGCACCGAGTAGGCCGTCTCCGGGAGAACCGTGACGACCGTGCCGGAGTCTATGATCATGCCTCCGGAGAACACGGTCGGCGGTATGTCGAGCTGCTTCCCTCCGACGCTGATGCCGATGAGATTGACCAAGTAAAACATGGCCTCCTTCGGCACGCTGTGCAGCGGCGTGAACAGGAACCCCGCCGTGTTGGTGCTGGGCGCGCCGAGCGCGAGGAACCCCGTGCTGCTGTTCCCCACCGGGAGGCAGTACGAGAAAGCGCCGCCATAAGTCTCCGCCGTCTGCGAGACGAGCGACTCGGGCGCGCCGGCGAGCCCGAGGAGGCCGTCGAACAGGTCGAACGTTCCACTCTGGACCATGCCGTAGCCGAAGCTGAAGTTCTTGACGGAAACCTGTGGGCTCAGCGTCAGCGTCTCCGTGCTGTACACCTCCACCGTGGTGTCCAAGTTGCCGTACTGGATCCCGTACTGGCACAGGGAGGTGCCGCTGGAGTTGGTGCAGCCATTGGCGTAGGACTCAGGCACGAGGTCCCTGCACGCCTTGGAGTCGCACGGGATGGGCGCGTACGTGGACGACGCGCACGGGTCGAACAGGGGGTCCTTTTGCGGGTAGCACGTCGAGGAGTTGCAGGGCTGGCACTGCACCCACGACAGGTCGCTACCGGTGTCGATGAGGAGGACCTGCGACACGGCCGGCGTGCCGAAGCCCAGCGTGACGACGTACTGCAGCGAGTCCACGGCGGCGCCCAGGGACGTCGGGATGCTCACGCCCACGTCGGACAGCGTGATCATGCGCTCTGATGCCTTGCGCAAGATATGGTTTCTGCGAGCGCAGTCCCTGCGAAGCATCTCGGCCCGGGACGGCCTGTTCGTGGCCGCCACCGAGGCCGGCGCGCACGGTCCGTGCCGGTGCGCAGCGGCATGGACGCACGGTTGGGATCAGAAGTCACTGACACGGATAGCACTTCAGAGTTAGTCTGAAACTTTGATTCGTATCACTTCGAGTTCATCAGTTGCATTGCATTGCATACTTTGTGGTGCAGGTGAGCACGTTGCAGGATCGGATGGCCAAGAGTTCATCACTAAGTGAACCACCGAAGAAAAATCACTGTGATTGATTTTTCGTTTGTCCGGTGTTGATGGTAGTTAACAATCATTATGAACCATCAATATAACTTGCATAAGGGCATGAAAATAATCATCAACATATGTTTAGGGGTTTAAACTAACAAATTCCACGAGTTTTGGTAAATCAGTGTTTTCAGCAGGGTTTATTCAGAAATCCGTCGAGGTGGACTTATATGTCAGAACTAATCGTAATTATCCGACACGAAAATAGCTCCAGAAGGATCTAGAGGACACTAGAGGGCCTCACACAGAAGAAGACTGTGAGAGACAACCAAGTGGGGCCGGCTTGCCCCACCTGCAGGCCGTCCGGCCCCTAAGCCCACCTGTCAGCGCTCTCATTGCTATGTCGGTTCTCCACCATCTTAGGGTTTGCATCTACGCCGTTCTTTTAGGTCGGTTTGATCCGAGGGTTCAGAATTTATGCTCCGCCCTATATATAACAGCCCATACCTCCCTCCCTCAGGCATAAGTCATTTGAGAAGACAGAAAGCATAATCATCCTCAGAGCTCCACCATATTTTAGGGCATAGCTAGCTAGGCTAGATCTAGAGGATGGCAAGCTTCGCTTATTTCTAATCTTGTCAAGAGCGTGGCATGGTATAGCCCCTTATATGCTCTTTTGTATCTTTCATTATTCATATGTTTGCTACAACTGATTCGATATTGTTCTTAATATTATTCATGTTCTTAGTTATCATGATCATCGTCTACATTGATTATATGCTTAGTATAGCTAGATTATCTTTATGTTCAAACATAAGTTCATATAGCGCTTGCTCTAAAGTACATGGGGTGAGTGATCGACATTGTGTAAGCGTGGTGCTTATATATTGTTTACCTTTGAATGCACCCTATATTCTAGGCCATGTGGTAGATCGCGGATGTGACACTCCCATTGAGTCCACTCCCTGAATATAGGACAAGTAGGATCTAGTTACGAAGAAAGATATGCTTTGTTCTTGATCTTCCTTAGTAATATTCCTTATGTGTAGATATGAAGTTGATCTTAGCCATGACTAGTAAGTGTAATTGCACTAATCAACATATGCTTTGACTTGTAATTAAGAATGACTTAGGAATTATTCCTCTAATTTCTACTTAGCAATACTAAAGCCTTAGAAAAGAGTACTTTGAGTGATCTTTTATCATTACTTAATATATTTATCTCTTGACTTACACCTGTTGTGAGTAGAAGTTTGGTTATGGTTTAGTTCTCCATCGTGCATATAAGTTATCAATATATTCCAACTGTCAGTCCTTCCCTGTGGTAAAAATATAAATAACGATACCTAGAATACATCGGGGTGAAATGCTACAATGGTAAATTATCTGTGCGCTTGCAGATCCTTTCATTTTTATATTCTTTCTAGTCACATAAAATAATAAAGTACTTCTTAGTGTCATTCTAGAAGTGACGCTAAAGAATGTCAACAAGCATTTCTGTCATCATAGCTAGGGATGACAACTTAGCAAAAGTGATGTTAAGAAAGGTCAACAACATTAGGTGGCTACTCATGACAAGTTAATAAATACCAACAAGCATTTCTAGCGCTGTTGCCGGGGAAGATAGCTAAGCAATCATGGAATATTGATAAACTTGTACTTATTGATGTGATCGAGAAAACCATTTACCCTCTACTCAAGCAGAGTTACCCTTGTTCTATCTACTTTTATATCTTATGTAGGGTAATGTGTAACCGGTTTTGTCCTTCCGACAAACTATGTTGAAAATCCAAAAGCACTACTGAAAGATCCTAATGGCCAGAGGGGGGTAAATAGCCTATTAAAAATTCTACAACAACACATAGCAAACCGGTTAGACAAATATGAGGCGAAGCGAGTGTTGCGCTAGCCTACTAAAAAGCAAGCCACCTACCACAATTCTAGTTTCTTATAGTCTCTATTCACACAATGGCTATGTTACTACACTAAGTTAGTGTGCTCTCAAAGGCTAACTAAAGAGCCACACTAACCAAACTAACAAGCTCTCACAACTAGCTACACTAAAGAGCTTGACAACTAGTTTGCGGTAATGTAAAGAGAGAGAGAAATGGTTATACCGCCGAGTCGATGAATGAACCAATCAATCACAAGAATAAATACCAATGAAGACCAATCACCTCGGAATCAAATAATAACACAATGATTTTTACCGAGGATCACTTGCTTGCCGACAAGCTAGTTCTCGTTGTGGTGATAAACTCACTTGGAGGTTCACACACTAATTGGCGTCACACGCCAAACCCTCAATAGGGTGCCACATAACCAACACAAGATGAGGATCACACAAGCCACGAGCAATATACTAGAGTACCTTTTGTCTCTCTACCGGGGAAAGGTCAAGAACCCCTCACAATCACCACGATCGGAGCCGGAGACAATCACCAACCTCCACTCGACAATCCTTGCTGCTCCAAGCTGTCTAGGTGGTGGCAACCACCAAGAGTAACAAGCGAATCCCGAAGCGAAACATGAACACCAAGTGCATCTAGATGCAAACACTCAAGCAATGCACTTGGATTCTCTCCCAATCTCACAAAGATGATGAATCAATGATGGAGATGAGTGAGAGGGCTTTGGCTAAGCTCACAAGGTTTCTATGTCAATGAAAATGGCCAAGAGAATGAGCTTGAGCCGGCCATGGGGCTTAAATAGAGAGCCCCCATGAACAGAGCCGTTGGCTCTCTGTTCCTTGAAAAATTGGAGCGACTAGATCCACCGGTCGGACTGACCAGACGCAAGACACCAGCGTTCGGTCCTCAGATTTTCGCCACGTGTCCCCTGCTTCAAAGGTTGATCGTCCAATCTCAACGGTCATCAGTGCACTTAAGTTGTGGCCAGACACATTGCTCAAAGTAACCGAACGCTCCATCACTGGAGTTTGGTCGTTTCCAGTAAGGCACTAGAGCTGGTTTTTCACGACCGAACGTGTCCGATCATAGGCGACCGAACGCGGACCAGAGTCCGGTCCTTACTGTCCTATTTAGATTCTTTTGCCAACGTACGTCATCACCTGACCGGACGCACCCCCAGCGTGTCTGGTCCAATTTCTTCTTAGCGTCCGATCAAAGGACCGAGGGCGGCCTTCACTGCGCGCCACTGACCGGATGCAGGGTCAGAGGCCAATCACTGCCCAAGGCAGAGTCCGGTCAATACGAAACTTCCCCTTTTGACCTCGAACTTCACCACCCTTGATCAAATGTGCCAACCACCAAGTGTATCACCTTGTGCACATGTGTTAGCAAAATTCACAAATGTTTTCAAGGGTGTTAGCACTCCACTAGACCCAAAATGCATATGCAATGAGTTAGAGCATCTAGTGTCACTTTGATAACCGCATTTCGATATGAGTTTCACCCCTCCTCATAGTACGACTATTGATCCTAAATGTGATCACACTCGCTAAGTGTCTCGATCACTTAAACCGAAAAGCTCCTATCAAGTTTCACCTTTGTCTTGAGCTTTTTATTTTTCTCTTTCTTCTTTTCCACGTCCAAGCATTTGATCATCACCATGCCATTGTCATAGAACCGACTAAATTATAAGAGTACAAGTACAATGGCAGCCCGCAAGCGGTCGCACTATCATACTTGAACCCATATAAACCCGGTAGTCCGTCGAGTACCACGATGGGTCTCGATAAACGATTTACAACAACCAAGATCGTACGTGATTCAACATACATGTCACATATTACATAAAGTTCACAGATACATTTCCATTATTAGAGTATGAAACAAAGTTATTACAAACCAAGTTTGATAAACAAAAGCAGAAGCAAATTAAGTTTTAAACTAGCATTTGCCAACATAGTTTGATACAGTGCCAACATACGATCACAGTCCACAAAAAGCATGTAGAGGGGTTAATAAAGAAGCCTGCCCAAGGCTTACTCCTCATCCACAGCGGGATAGAAGCAACTCTTGCAATAACCATGATACACAGTGCCATCTGCAACAATGGGAAAATAAACCCTGAGTACGAGAATGTACTCAGCTAGACTTACCCATCATAAACCAGAAATAAAAAGACTCCAAGGATTATGCAAGGCTGTATAAGTGGATGTAGCTTGACAACATTTTGCATAAAAAGCGATTAACTTAGTTATACAATTATAATTCTGTTACCAAGTTAATTATGACTATCCATCTCTAAATTAACATCTATCCTATGCCAAACATGTGGTATATCATTTTAAGAGCGTACACTAGTAACCATAGCCGGTATTGTAAATCCATGTTCATGCAAACCATCATGTTCCATAATGCAATTACTATGATGTTGGGACTAGCTAAGTTTCTCACTATCCGGGAGAGACGGCGATTCGAATCGTTTTCTATATTTATCTCTTGACTTACACCTGTTGTGAGTAGAAGTTTGGTTATGGTTTAGTTCTCCATCGTGCATATAAGTTATCAATATATTCCAACTGTCAGTCCTTCCCTGTGGTAAAAATATAAATAACGATACCTAGAATACATCGGGGTGAAATGCTACAATGGTAAATTATCTGTGCGCTTGCAGATCCTTTCATTTTTATATTCTTTCTAGTCACATAAAATAATAAAGTACTTCTTAGTGTCATTCTAGAAGTGACGCTAAAGAATGTCAACAAGCATTTCTGTCATCATAGCTAGGGATGACAACTTAGCAAAAGTGATGTTAAGAAAGGTCAACAACATTAGGTGGCTACTCATGACAAGTTAATAAATACCAACAAGCATTTCTAGCGCTGTTGCCGGGGAAGATAGCTAAGCAATCATGGAATATTGATAAACTTGTACTTATTGATGTGATCGAGAAAACCATTTACCCTCTACTCAAGCAGAGTTACCCTTGTTCTATCTACTTTTATATCTTATGTAGGGTAATGTGTAACCGGTTTTGTCCTTCCGACAAACTATGTTGAAAATCCAAAAGCACTACTGAAAGATCCTAATGGCCAGAGGGGGGTAAATAGCCTATTAAAAATTCTACAACAACACATAGCAAACCGGTTAGACAAATATGAGGCGAAGCGAGTGTTGCGCTAGCCTACTAAAAAGCAAGCCACCTACCACAATTCTAGTTTCTTATAGTCTCTATTCACACAATGGCTATGTTACTACACTAAGTTAGTGTGCTCTCAAAGGCTAACTAAAGAGCCACACTAACCAAACTAACAAGCTCTCACAACTAGCTACACTAAAGAGCTTGACAACTAGTTTGCGGTAATGTAAAGAGAGAGAGAAATGGTTATACCGCCGAGTCGATGAATGAACCAATCAATCACAAGAATAAATACCAATGAAGACCAATCACCTCGGAATCAAATAATAACACAATGATTTTTACCGAGGATCACTTGCTTGCCGACAAGCTAGTTCTCGTTGTGGTGATAAACTCACTTGGAGGTTCACACACTAATTGGCATCACACGCCAAACCCTCAATAGGGTGCCACATAACCAACACAAGATGAGGATCACACAAGCCACGAGCAATATACTAGAGTACCTTTTGTCTCTCTACCGGGGAAAGGCCAAGAACCCCTCACAATCACCACGATCGGAGCCGGAGACAATCACCAACCTCCACTCGACAATCCTTGCTGCTCCAAGCTGTCTAGGTGGTGGCAACCACCAAGAGTAACAAGCGAATCCTGAAGCGAAACATGAACACCAAGTGCCTCTAGATGCAAACACTCAAGCAATGCACTTGGATTCTCTCCCAATCTCACAAAGATGATGAATCAATGATGGAGATGAGTGAGAGGGCTTTGGCTAAGCTCACAAGGTTTCTATGTCAATGAAAATGGCCAAGAGAATGAGCTTGAGCCGGCCATGGGGCTTAAATAGAGAGCCCCCATGAACAGAGCCGTTGGCTCTCTGTTCCTTGAAAAATTGGAGCGACTAGATCCACCGGTCGGACTGACCGGACGCAAGACACCAGCGTTCGGTCCTCAGATTTTCGCCACGTGTCCCCTGCTTCAAAGGTTGATCGTCCAATCTCAATGGTCATCAGTGCACTTAAGTTGTGGCCAGACACATTGCTCAAAGTAACCGAACGCTCCATCACTGGAGTTTGGTCGTTTCCAGTAAGGCACTAGAGCTGGTTTTTCACGACCGAACGTGTCCGATCATAGGCGACCGAACACGGACCAGAGTCCGGTCCTTACTGTCCTATTTAGATTCTTTTGCCAACGTACGTCATCACCTGACCGGACGCACCCCCAGCGTGTCTGGTCCAATTTCTTCTTAGCGTCCGATCAAAGGACCGAGGGCGGCCTTCACTGCGCGCCACTGACCGGATGCAGGGTCAGAGGCCAATCACTGCCCAAGGCAGAGTCCGGTCAATACGAAACTTCCCCTTTTGACCTCGAACTTCACCACCCTTGATCAAATGTGCCAACCACCAAGTGTATCACCTTGTGCACATGTGTTAGCAAAATTCACAAATGTTTTCAAGGGTGTTAGCACTCCACTAGACCCAAAATGCATATGCAATGAGTTAGAGCATCTAGTGTCACTTTGATAACCGCATTTCGATATGAGTTTCACCCCTCCTCATAGTACGACTATTGATCCTAAATGTGATCACACTCGCTAAGTGTCTCGATCACTTAAACCGAAAAGCTCCTATCAAGTTTCACCTTTGTCTTGAGCTTTTTATTTTTCTCTTTCTTCTTTTCCACGTCCAAGCATTTGATCATCACCATGCCATTGTCATAGAACCGACTAAATTATAAGAGTACAAGTACAATGGCAGCCCGCAAGCGGTCGCACTATCATACTTGAACCCATATAAACCCGGTAGTCCGTCGAGTACCACGATGGGTCTCGATAAACGATTTACAACAACCAAGATCGCACATGATTCAACATACATGTCACATATTACATAAAGTTCACAGATACATTTCCATTATTAGAGTATGAAACAAAGTTATTACAAACCAAGTTTGATAAACAAAAGCAGAAGCAAATTAAGTTTGAAACTAGCATTTGCCAACATAGTTTGATACAGTGCCAACATACGATCATAGTCCACAAAAAAGCATGTAGAGGGGTTAATAAAGAAGCCTGCCCAAGGCTTACTCCTCATCCACAGCGGGATAGAAGCAACTCTTGCAATAACCATGATACACAGTGCCATCTGCAACAATGGGAAAATAAACCCTGAGTACGAGAATGTACTCAGCTAGACTTACCCATCATAAACCAGAAATAAAAAGACTCCAAGGATTATGCAAGGCTGTATAAGTGGATGTAGCTTGACAACATTTTGCATAAAAAGCGATTAACTCAGTTATACAATTATAATTCTGTTACCAAGTTAATTATGACTATCCATCTCTAAATTAACAACTATCCTATGCCAAACATGTGGTATATCATTTTAAGAGCGTACACTAGTAACCATAGCCGGTATTGTAAATCCATGTTCATGCAAACCATCATGTTCCATAATGCAATTACTATGATGTTGGGACTAGCTAAGTTTCTCACTATCCGGGAGAGACGGCGATTCGAATCGTTTTCTATATTTATCTCTTGACTTACACCTGTTGTGAGTAGAAGTTTGGTTATGGTTTAGTTCTCCATCGTGCATATAAGTTATCAATATATTCCAACTGTCAGTCCTTCCCTGTGGTAAAAATATAAATAATGATACCTAGAATACATCGGGGTGAAATGCTACAATGGTAAATTATCTGTGCGCTTGCAGATCCTTTCATTTTTATATTCTTTCTAGTCACATAAAATAATAAAGTACTTCTTAGTGTCATTCTAGAAGTGACGCTAAAGAATGTCAACAAGCATTTCTGTCATCATAGCTAGGGATGACAACTTAGCAAAAGTGATGTTAAGAAAGGTCAACAACATTAGGTGGCTACTCATGACAAGTTAATAAATACCAACAAGCATTTCTAGCGCTATTGCCGGGGAAGATAGCTAAGCAATCATGGAATATTGATAAACTTGTACTTATTGATGTGATCGAGAAAACCATTTACCCTCTACTCAAGCAGAGTTACCCTTGTTCTATCTACTTTTATATCTTATGTAGGGTAATGTGTAACCGGTTTTGTCCTTCCGACAAACTATGTTGAAAATCCAAAAGCACTACTGAAAGATCCTAATGGCCAGAGGGGGGTAAATAGCCTATTAAAAATTCTACAACAACACATAGCAAACCGGTTAGACAAATATGAGGCGAAGCGAGTGTTGCGCTAGCCTACTAAAAAGCAAGCCACCTACCACAATTCTAGTTTCTTATAGTCTCTATTCACACAATGGCTATGTTACTACACTAAGTTAGTGTGCTCTCAAAGGCTAACTAAAGAGCCACACTAACCAAACTAACAAGCTCTCACAACTAGCTACACTAAAGAGCTTGACAACTAGTTTGCGGTAATGTAAAGAGAGAGAGAAATGGTTATACCGCCGAGTCAATGAATGAACCAATCAATCACAAGAATAAATACCAATGAAGACCAATCACCTCGGAATCAAATAATAACACAATGATTTTTACCGAGGATCACTTGCTTGCCGACAAGCTAGTTCTCGTTGTGGTGATAAACTCACTTGGAGGTTCACACACTAATTGGCATCACACGCCAAACCCTCAATAGGGTGCCACATAACCAACACAAGATGAGGATCACACAAGCCACGAGCAATATACTAGAGTACCTTTTGTCTCTCTACCGGGGAAAGGTCAAGAACCCCTCACAATCACCACGATCGGAGCCGGAGACAATCACCAACCTCCACTCGACAATCCTTGCTGCTCCAAGCTGTCTAGGTGGTGGCAACCACCAAGAGTAACAAGCGAATCCCGAAGCGAAACATGAACACCAAGTGCCTCTAGATGCAAACACTCAAGCAATGCACTTGGATTCTCTCCCAATCTCACAAAGATGATGAATCAATGATGGAGATGAGTGAGAGGGCTTTGGCTAAGCTCACAAGGTTTCTATGTCAATGAAAATGGCCAAGAGAATGAGCTTGAGCTGGCCATGGGGCTTAAATAGAGAGCCCCCATGAACAGAGTCGTTGGCTCTCTGTTCCTTGAAAAATTGGAGCAACTAGATCCACCGGTCGGACTGACCGGACGCAAGACACCAGCGTTCGGTCCTCAGATTTTCGCCACGTGTCCCCTGCTTCAAAGGTTGATCGTCCAATCTCAACGGTCATCAGTGCACTTAAGTTGTGGCCAGACACATTGCTCAAAGTAACCGAACGCTCCATCACTGGAGTTTGGTCGTTTCCAGTAAGGCACTAGAGCTGGTTTTTCACGACCGAACGTGTCCGATCATAGGCGACCGAACGCGGACCAGAGTCCGGTCCTTACTGTCCTATTTAGATTCTTTTGCCAACGTACGTCATCACCTGACCGGACGCACCCCCAGCGTGTCTGGTCCAATTTCTTCTTAGCGTCCGATCAAAGGACCGAGGGCGGCCTTCACTGCGCGCCACTGACCGGATGCAGGGTCAGAGGCCAATCACTGCCCAAGGCAGAGTCCGGTCAATACGAAACTTCCCCTTTTGACCTCGAACTTCACCACCCTTGATCAAATGTGCCAACCACCAAGTGTATCACCTTGTGCACATGTGTTAGCAAAATTCACAAATGTTTTCAAGGGTGTTAGCACTCCACTAGACCCAAAATGCATATGCAATGAGTTAGAGCATCTAGTGTCACTTTGATAACCGCATTTCAATATGAGTTTCACCCCTCCTCATAGTACGACTATTGATCCTAAATGTGATCACACTCGCTAAGTGTCTCGATCACTTAAACCGAAAAGCTCCTATCAAGTTTCACCTTTGTCTTGAGCTTTTTATTTTTCTCTTTCTTCTTTTCCACGTCCAAGCATTTGATCATCACCATGCCATTGTCATAGAACCGACTAAATTATAAGAGTACAAGTACAATGGCAGCCCGCAAGCGGTCGCACTATCATACTTGAACCCATATAAACCCGGTAGTCCGTCGAGTACCACGATGGGTCTCGATAAACGATTTACAACAACCAAGATCGTACGTGATTCAACATACATGTCACATATTACATAAAGTTCACAGATACATTTCCATTATTAGAGTATGAAACAAAGTTATTACAAACCAAGTTTGATAAACAAAAGCAGAAGCAAATTAAGTTTTAAACTAGCATTTGCCAACATAGTTTGATACAGTGCCAACATACGATCACAGTCCACAAAAAGCATGTAGAGGGGTTAATAAAGAAGCCTGCCCAAGGCTTACTCCTCATCCACAGCGGGATAGAAGCAACTCTTGCAATAACCATGATACACAGTGCCATCTGCAACAATGGGAAAATAAACCCTGAGTACGAGAATGTACTCAGCTAGACTTACCCATCATAAACCAGAAATAAAAAGACTCCAAGGATTATGCAAGGCTGTATAAGTGGATGTAGCTTGACAACATTTTGCATAAAAAGCGATTAACTTAGTTATACAATTATAATTCTGTTACCAAGTTAATTATGACTATCCATCTCTAAATTAACAACTATCCTATGCCAAACATGTGGTATATCATTTTAAGAGCGTACACTAGTAACCATAGCCGGTATTGTAAATCCATGTTCATGCAAACCATCATGTTCCATAATGCAATTACTATGATGTTGGGACTAGCTAAGTTTCTCACTATCCGGGAGAGACGGCGATTCGAATCGTTTTCTATATTTATCTCTTGACTTACACCTGTTGTGAGTAGAAGTTTGGTTATGGTTTAGTTCTCCATCGTGCATATAAGTTATCAATATATTCCAACTGTCAGTCCTTCCCTGTGGTAAAAATATAAATAACGATACCTAGAATACATCGGGGTGAAATGCTACAATGGTAAATTATCTGTGCGCTTGCAGATCCTTTCATTTTTATATTCTTTCTAGTCACATAAAATAATAAAGTACTTCTTAGTGTCATTCTAGAAGTGACGCTAAAGAATGTCAACAAGCATTTCTGTCATCATAGCTAGGGATGACAACTTAGCAAAAGTGATGTTAAGAAAGGTCAACAACATTAGGTGGCTACTCATGACAAGTTAATAAATACCAACAAGCATTTCTAGCGCTATTGCCGGGGAAGATAGCTAAGCAATCATGGAATATTGATAAACTTGTACTTATTGATGTGATCGAGAAAACCATTTACCCTCTACTCAAGCAGAGTTACCCTTGTTCTATCTACTTTTATATCTTATGTAGGGTAATGTGTAACCGGTTTTGTCCTTCCGACAAACTATGTTGAAAATCCAAAAGCACTACTGAAAGATCCTAATGGCCAGAGGGGGGTAAATAGCCTATTAAAAATTCTACAACAACACATAGCAAACCGGTTAGACAAATATGAGGCGAAGCGAGTGTTGCGCTAGCCTACTAAAAAGCAAGCCACCTACCACAATTCTAGTTTCTTATAGTCTCTATTCACACAATGGCTATGTTACTACACTAAGTTAGTGTGCTCTCAAAGGCTAACTAAAGAGCCACACTAACCAAACTAACAAGCTCTCACAACTAGCTACACTAAAGAGCTTGACAACTAGTTTGCGGTAATGTAAAGAGAGAGAGAGAAATGGTTATACCGCCGAGTCGATGAATGAACCAATCAATCACAAGAATAAATACCAATGAAGACCAATCACCTCGGAATCAAATAATAACACAATGATTTTTACCGAGGATCACTTGCTTGCCGACAAGCTAGTTCTCGTTGTGGTGATAAACTCACTTGGAGGTTCACACACTAATTGGCATCACACGCCAAACCCTCAATAGGGTGCCACATAACCAACACAAGATGAGGATCACACAAGCCACGAGCAATATACTAGAGTACCTTTTGTCTCTCTACCGGGGAAAGGCCAAGAACCCCTCACAATCACCACGATCGGAGCCGGAGACAATCACCAACCTCCACTCGACAATCCTTGCTGCTCCAAGCTGTCTAGGTGGTGGCAACCACCAAGAGTAACAAGCGAATCCTGAAGCGAAACATGAACACCAAGTGCCTCTAGATGCAAACACTCAAGCAATGCACTTGGATTCTCTCCCAATCTCACAAAGATGATGAATCAATGATGGAGATGAGTGAGAGGGCTTTGGCTAAGCTCACAAGGTTTCTATGTCAATGAAAATGGCCAAGAGAATGAGCTTGAGCCGGCCATGGGGCTTAAATAGAGAGCCCCCATGAACAGAGCCGTTGGCTCTCTGTTCCTTGAAAAATTGGAGCGACTAGATCCACCGGTCGGACTGACCGGACGCAAGACACCAGCGTTCGGTCCTCAGATTTTCGCCACGTGTCCCCTGCTTCAAAGGTTGATCGTCCAATCTCAATGGTCATCAGTGCACTTAAGTTGTGGCTAGACACATTGCTCAAAGTAACCGAACGCTCCATCACTGGAGTTTGGTCGTTTCCAGTAAGGCACTAGAGCTGGTTTTTCACGACCGAACGTGTCCGATCATAGGCGACCGAACACGGACCAGAGTCCGGTCCTTACTGTCCTATTTAGATTCTTTTGCCAACGTACGTCATCACCTGACCGGACGCACCCCCAGCGTGTCTGGTCCAATTTCTTCTTAGCGTCCGATCAAAGGACCGAGGGCGGCCTTCACTGCGCGCCACTGACCGGATGCAGGGTCAGAGGCCAATCACTGCCCAAGGCAGAGTCCGGTCAATACGAAACTTCCCCTTTTGACCTCGAACTTCACCACCCTTGATCAAATGTGCCAACCACCAAGTGTATCACCTTGTGCACATGTGTTAGCAAAATTCACAAATGTTTTCAAGGGTGTTAGCACTCCACTAGACCCAAAATGCATATGCAATGAGTTAGAGCATCTAGTGTCACTTTGATAACCGCATTTCGATATGAGTTTCACCCCTCCTCATAGTACGACTATTGATCCTAAATGTGATCACACTCGCTAAGTGTCTCGATCACTTAAACCGAAAAGCTCCTATCAAGTTTCACCTTTGTCTTGAGCTTTTTATTTTTCTCTTTCTTCTTTTCCACGTCCAAGCATTTGATCATCACCATGCCATTGTCATAGAACCGACTAAATTATAAGAGTACAAGTACAATGGCAGCCCGCAAGCGGTCGCACTATCATACTTGAACCCATATAAACCCGGTAGTCCGTCGAGTACCACGATGGGTCTCGATAAACGATTTACAACAACCAAGATCGCACATGATTCAACATACATGTCACATATTACATAAAGTTCACAGATACATTTCCATTATTAGAGTATGAAACAAAGTTATTACAAACCAAGTTTGATAAACAAAAGCAGAAGCAAATTAAGTTTGAAACTAGCATTTGCCAACATAGTTTGATACAGTGCCAACATACGATCACAGTCCACAAAAAAGCATGTAGAGGGGTTAATAAAGAAGCCTGCCCAAGGCTTACTCCTCATCCACAGCGGGATAGAAGCAACTCTTGCAATAACCATGATACACAGTGCCATCTGCAACAATGGGAAAATAAACCCTGAGTACGAGAATGTACTCAGCTAGACTTACCCATCATAAACCAGAAATAAAAAGACTCCAAGGATTATGCAAGGCTGTATAAGTGGATGTAGCTTGACAACATTTTGCATAAAAAGCGATTAACTCAGTTATACAATTATAATTCTGTTACCAAGTTAATTATGACTATCCATCTCTAAATTAACAACTATCCTATGCCAAACATGTGGTATATCATTTTAAGAGCGTACACTAGTAACCATAGCCGGTATTGTAAATCCATGTTCATGCAAACCATCATGTTCCATAATGCAATTACTATGATGTTGGGACTAGCTAAGTTTCTCACTATCCGGGAGAGACGGCGATTCGAATCGTTTTCTATATTTATCTCTTGACTTACACCTGTTGTGAGTAGAAGTTTGGTTATGGTTTAGTTCTCCATCGTGCATATAAGTTATCAATATATTCCAACTGTCAGTCCTTCCCTATGGTAAAAATATAAATAACGATACCTAGAATACATCGGGGTGAAATGCTACAATGGTAAATTATCTGTGCGCTTGCAGATCCTTTCATTTTTATATTCTTTCTAGTCACATAAAATAATAAAGTACTTCTTAGTGTCATTCTAGAAGTGACGCTAAAGAATGTCAACAAGCATTTCTGTCATCATAGCTAGGGATGACAACTTAGCAAAAGTGATGTTAAGAAAGGTCAACAACATTAGGTGGCTACTCATGACAAGTTAATAAATACCAACAAGCATTTCTAGCGCTATTGCCGGGGAAGATAGCTAAGCAATCATGGAATATTGATAAACTTGTACTTATTGATGTGATCGAGAAAACCATTTACCCTCTACTCAAGCAGAGTTACCCTTGTTCTATCTACTTTTATATCTTATGTAGGGTAATGTGTAACCGGTTTTGTCCTTCCGACAAACTATGTTGAAAATCCAAAAGCACTACTGAAAGATCCTAATGGCCAGAGGGGGGTAAATAGCCTATTAAAAATTCTACAACAACACATAGCAAACCGGTTAGACAAATATGAGGCAAAGCGAGTGTTGCGCTAGCCTACTAAAAAGCAAGCCACCTACCACAATTCTAGTTTCTTATAGTCTCTATTCACACAATGGCTATGTTACTACACTAAGTTAGTGTGCTCTCAAAGGCTAACTAAAGAGCCACACTAACCAAACTAACAAGCTCTCACAACTAGCTACACTAAAGAGCTTGACAACTAGTTTGCGGTAATGTAAAGAGAGAGAGAAATGGTTATACCGCCGAGTCGATGAATGAACCAATCAATCACAAGAATAAATACCAATGAAGACCAATCACCTCGGAATCAAATAATAACACAATGATTTTTACCGAGGATCACTTGCTTGCCGACAAGCTAGTTCTCGTTGTGGTGATAAACTCACTTGGAGGTTCACACACTAATTGGCATCACACGCCAAACCCTCAATAGGGTGCCACATAACCAACACAAGATGAGGATCACACAAGCCACGAGCAATATACTAGAGTACCTTTTGTCTCTCTGCCGGGGAAAGGTCAAGAACCCCTCACAATCACCACGATCGGAGCCGGAGACAATCACCAACCTCCACTCGACAATCCTTGCTGCTCCAAGCTGTCTAAGTGGTGGCAACCACCAAGAGTAACAAGCGAATCCCGAAGCGAAACATGAACACCAAGTGCCTCTAGATGCAAACACTCAAGCAATGCACTTGGATTCTCTCCCAATCTCACAAAGATGATGAATCAATGATGGAGATGAGTAAGAGGGCTTTGGCTAAGCTCACAAGGTTTCTATGTCAATGAAAATGGCCAAGAGAATGAGCTTGAGCCGGCCAGGGGGCTTAAATAGAGAGCCCCCATGAACAGAGCCGTTGGCTCTCTGTTCCTTGAAAAATTGGAGCGACTAGATCCACCGGTCGGACTGACCGGACGCAAGACACCAGCGTTCGGTCCTCAGATTTTCGCCACGTGTCCCCTGCTTCAAAGGTTGATCGTCCAATCTCAACGGTCATCAGTGCACTTAAGTTGTGGCCAGACACATTGCTCAAAGTAACCGAACGCTCCATCACTGGAGTTTGGTCGTTTCCAGTAAGGCACTAGAGCTGGTTTTTCACGACCGAACGTGTCCGATCATAGGCGACCGAACGCGGACCAGAGTCCGGTCCTTACTGTCCTATTTAGATTCTTTTGCCAATGTACGTCATCACCTGACCGGACGCACCCCCAGCGTGTCTGGTCCAATTTCTTCTTAGCGTCCGATCAAAGGACCGAGGGCGGCCTTCACTGCGCGCCACTGATTGGATGCAGGGTCAGAGGCCAATCACTGCCCAAGGTAGAGTCCGGTCAATACGAAACTTCCCCTTTTGACCTCGAACTTCACCACCCTTGATCAAATGTGCCAACCACCAAGTGTATCACCTTGTGCACATGTGTTAGCAAAATTCACAAATGTTTTCAAGGGTGTTAGCACTCCACTAGACCCAAAATGCATATGCAATGAGTTAGAGCATCTAGTGTCACTTTGATAACCGCATTTCGATATGAGTTTCACCCCTCCTCATAGTACAACTATTGATCCTAATGTGATCACACTCGCTAAGTGTCTCGATCACTTAAACCGAAAAGCTCCTATCAAGTTTCACCTTTGTCTTGAGCTTTTTATTTTTCTCTTTCTTCTTTTCCACGTCCAAGCATTTGATCATCACCATGCCATTGTCATAGAACCGACTAAATTATAAGAGTACAAGTACAATGGCAGCCCGCAAGCGGTCGCACTATCATCCTTGAACCCATATAAACCCGGTAGTCCGTCGAGTACCACGATGGGTCTCGATAAACGATTTACAACAACCAAGATCGTACATGATTCAACATACATGTCACATATTATATAAAGTTCACAGATACATTTCCATTATTAGAGTATGAAACAAAGTTATTACAAACCAAGTTTGATAAACAAAAGCAGAAGCAAATTAAGTTTGAAACTAGCATTTGCCAACATAGTTTGATACAGTGCCAACATACGATCACAGTCCACAAAAAGCATGTAGAGGGGTTAATAAAGAAGCCTGCCCAAGGCTTACTCCTCATCCACAGCGGGATAGAAGCAACTCTTGCAATAACCATGATACACAGTGCCATCTGCAACAATGGGAAAATAAACCCTGAGTACGAGAATGTACTCAGCTAGACTTACCCATCATAAACCAGAAATAAAAAGACTCCAAGGATTATGCAAGGCTGTATAAGTGGATGTAGCTTGACAACATTTTGCATAAAAGCGATTAACTCAGTTATACAATTATAATTCTATTACCAAGTTAATTATGACTATCCATCTCTAAATTAACAACTATCCTATGCCAAACATATGGTATATCATTTTAAGAGACACTAGTAACCATAGCCGGTATTGTAAATCCATGTTCATGCAAACCATCATGTTCCATAATGCAATTACTATGATGTTGGGACTAGCTAAGTTTCTCACTATCCGGGAGAGATGGCGATTCGAATCGTTTTCAATCAGCTGGGAATTTATTCCTAATACAAACCCAGGCAGACCAGATCAACGGTCACCTTAGGTCACCTTTGATACAACTCAAGTACACATTTCGCGGGTTCGCCTAGCGCCGCACAATCAGGGACAACCAAATGTCAGGACGTTCAGGCCCAGCCTGCCCTTGGGCTCAGTCTGGCTCCCCGTACATCCTTACTACCATCCAGAGTGTGCACTTTTACAGAGTGGGGCTCGGCCTGAATTGAGCTACTCGGCTTCGCGGTCGAAACAAGTTATCCGGCTAGCAAAGTGATAGGCATGCGTTCAATCTTGTCAGAAGCGCCAACAACGGTACGGTCCTTAATTGGCATAGACGGAATCACATGAGTCACCTACACATAGACTCCGCCCGGCCTTGATTTATTTTTACCCCAATGGTTCCTTTCCACGATAGCAAATATAGCCAACCGTGCTTCGGTATCCACCTATATCTCACAGGTGATAGGAAATCACCCGACTTCTACCGGTCTAAGCATGGCTAAGCATATATTCGATCTTGGACCTATATAGGGTTAAAGATAGTATTTTTGGACAAGGAATTTATATGCATCAAGTGGTTCCAATCAACTCTTATAACCTAATGCATCAATCATAAAGGACTCCAGTAATATTTTGTAAAATACTAGGAGACTTAGAATGTTCCGGGGCTTGCCTTTCAGGAAGGAAGTGGGGTGGTGATCAGGGCACTCCGAAAGCTCTTCTAGGGTCTGCTCCTCGCCTTCGGGAGCTGCGGCTTGAGGAATCTCCTACTGGTCCCCTTCTTCTTCTTCGTTGAACTCTAGCAACGTTATCTCCTCCGTAGATCCTAGATGCATGAGTGTGACATGAGATAATGCAAATGCATTCATGTTGGCAAGTATAGTATGATGATACATGATGAATGGATTCTTGCAAGCATTCTTAACAACATGGTGTTAAAGAAATAACAAGTGCATCACATTTACCAGAGCTCATACTTGTCAAGAACAGCTCACCACATAAATTTCATAATTTTTGGAGCAAAGGAACTCTAGATATAAATTGAACAAGTTTACATACACTTAAAAACACATTTCAAGTTTCATTTTAATCCCTCCAAAAACTCTACTACAAATGCTAATATCATATTTTTCATAAATACTACACTTCCTAAGGAACACTACAAAATTTGGTTCACAGATTTTGGATCTCTATAGCTCAACTTATAAATTTTCAAAGTTGCATACAAAAATAGGAACAAATGAACTAGCCTACTTCATTTCTGTCGCTGATAGGCGGGACCCGGTGGTCAGTGACCCCACATGTCAGTGAAATCGAAACAGGGTAGCGGCGCTGCTTCGACATGGTCCGGCCATGGCTCTTCACCGGCGAGCTTGCCAGTGGAGACAAGTGAACCTACATGATCTACGGAGCAGCGCGCATCGAATGACCTAGGTGGTGGTAGTGAAGGGTGGGCGGAGCATGCTCGTCGTCGGCCATGGCGGCACGGCGGTGCTGCTCAGCGGTGCGCTGGCCATCACCGGCCATGGCGAAGCCAGGCGAGGCGCACAACAGCATGACGGTGACCGTGCGAACCTGTCTAGACGACCTACGTGGCTTGAGAAGCTCCGACAAAGCATGGCCACGGCGTGGTTGCGCGGAGGTTAGAACGCGGCGGCGCGGGTCATCGTGTTCCGCACCGGCAGGACCACTAACGGAGGTAACGTCATAGCACAAGCTAGTACTCATCGTAACCAAGCTCGAACGCTAAACATTGTAAGAAAAAAGTGCGCGAGCCGAGCGGCTGCGAGCTTGCCGTGGAGGCGGCTATGGCGGCCGAGAGGGGAAAAAGCAATATGCCCTTACCGAGGCTCAATTGACCCAGCCACTACGTCGAGGCGGTAGAGGTGAACTTGGCGCAGCTACAGGCGAGATGGAGACGGTGGTGGTGTGGTGGAGTGCACGCAAGGCAACAACGGAGGCAAGTTGAAGCTCAGCGGTGAGGCTGCACTGCGGGAGTGGCGAAAGAGGAAGCAGTGAAATGAAATGGAGAGCACAAGGATGGAGCAGCGGGTGCGGGACGTGTTATACTACGCTCTGGCCCGACACAGCCGCGCTAGGCAGGACGCCAGCGACACGCGTCCATCCTCGTGTCCACACAGTGCACATGCTCTGGCGATGGTCAACCACCGAAGGCATTGATTCAGTTCGTTCAGTAACTGCGATGCAAGCCTGACAGCTAGAATTGACAGCGCTCGATCTCCTAGACCATGAGGAATTAGCGCCAACGATCTATACCAAACTTGTAGCTCTAGGTACCAGCTTCAATTGTTCTTAAAGGATCATGTTCCAACTCTCAACCATGACCAAGTTATTTCATCCCCAAAGTAAGCTCGTCAGCACTATCAGGGTTTAAGACTTAGAAAAATTTGATAAGTGCTGAAAACCAGGATTTGATGATTCTTGTGAGCCTAATTCAAGCATGTTAGGGGCTAAACCAGTCTATGACCCAAAAATAAAAGTTGTTCCTCATGCCAAATACTATAACTTTGCTTTAGTGACCACCTCCATGCAAGGTCTCTAGCACATAGTTCAAACTTGGTCAAACATGCTACATTCAAATGATGATATACACTCAAACTTTGGCTTAGTGACCAAATTACCCTTAACCATGAATACCAAAGTTGTTCATAAGGATATTTTAAACATGTCTAAGCTATTTGTAAGGTCACACAATCATTTCATGCATTGGTTACACATAGAGCTTCTCAGTTCAACACACCTAGCATCACTTAAGTACTTGATTAGTCAAAATGATCTTCTTGAACATTGTTCCACTAGTCATCATAAGTGTAGCTAATATGTTTTAGTGACTCACATTCATCACTTACATGTATTCACTCATGATCATATGCATATATACAGGGAAACATGAAATAACAAGCAATGTTGCAAATGTTTCAATCACATGTTTCAATTGTAAAAACTTAAATATGAATGCAGGATGCTCATGCTCATGCAATGCAAGTCAATTTATGCAAGGCTAACACCTAGGGTGTTACAACCCCTCCCCTTATAAAAATCTCATCTCGAGATTTGCAAGACCTGCCATTCTTGGAAAAAGGCGGGATAAACCTCTTGTAAATAATCCTCTCGTTCCCACGTAGCATCTTGTTCACTGTGATTGTTCCACACCACCTTATAGAACTTAATGATCTTACTCCGTGTTACTCTTTCCATCTCTTATAACACTCGGACTGGCTTTTCTTCATAAGTCAAATCCGATTGAAGCTTCATGCTGGTGGGTGCAATAGCTTCTTCGGGTACACGAAGACATTTCTTCAACTGGGACACATGGAAGACATCAAATATTGCACTCATCTCTGGTGGAAGTTGTAACTTATAAGCAACATTTCCTTTCCGTTCCATAATCTTGTATGGCCCTACATATCTAGGCGCAAGCTTATTTTTCATTCCAAATCTCTTCACCCCCTTCATGGGTGATACTTTCAAGTATACATAGTCACCCACTTCAAAAGTCAGTGGTCTTCTTCTTTTATCAGCATAACTCTTTTGTCTTGATTGAGCTACCTTTATATGTTGTTGGATAATACGCACTTGCTCTTCAGCTTCATTGACAAAGTCAATACCAAAGTATCTCCTCTCATTGGGCTCAATCCAATTCAACGGAGTTCTACATTTTCTGCCATACAAGGCTTCAAACGGAGCCATCTTGATGCTTGCTTGATAACTGTTGTTGTAGGAGAACTCAGCTAAAGGTAACCATTTCTCCCACAAACCCTTGGAAGATATAACACAAGCTCTTAGCAAATCTTCTAAGATTTGGTTCACTCGCTCTGTCTGTCCAGAAGTTTGCGGATGGTATGCCGAACTTCTGATCAATTTAGTCCCCAAGGCCTGGTGCAAGTGTTCCCAGAAACGAGCTATGAACTGTGGTCCTCGATCTGAGATTATGGTTCTGGGTACTCCATGTAGCCTCACAATTTGAGAAACGTACAGCTCAGCGTATTTCCCAACTATATACCTTGTGTTCATGGGTATAAAATGTGCTGACTTGGTGAGATGATCTACAATGACCCATATTGAATCATGACCTTGTGGTGTCATTGGAAGGCCTGTGATAAAGTCCATACTAATTTCTTCCCATTTCCATCCTAGAATAGGCAATGGCTGAAGTAATCCAGCAGATTTCATATGAACAACTTTTACTCTACTGTAGTTATCGCACCTAGCGACATAGGCTGCGATCTCCTTCTTCATCTTAGTCCACCAAAAATGGGTTTTCAAATCTTGATACATCTTACTACTACCCAGATGGATAGACAATTTGGATGAATGAGCTTCCTCCAGAATTTGATTTCTAAGCTCACGGTCTTTCGGTACCACAAGTCGGTCCTCAAACCATAGCACGCCCCTTTCGTCCAATCTGAAATGCTTGGTTTCTTACTCTCGCATCTTTCTCTTGATGTGACTTATAACTACATCCATTTGCTACAGCTCTATGATTTTGCTTTCAAGTGAACAACTGATAGTGATATTGTGCAGTACAATAGGATTTAACAAATTGAAGCCATCTTCCAACAATGCTTCCTCAGTGTTGCAATGAGATTTCCGACTGAGTGCATTAGCTACAACATTGGCTTTTCCCGGATGGTAATGTACTTCCAAATTGTAGTCCTTAATCAGCTCTAGCCATTTTTGCTGTCTCATGTTTAGCTCTGGTTGGGTAAAGATATACTTAAGACTTTTGTGGTCAGTATATATATGACATATATTGCCCAACAAATAATGTCTCCATATCTTTAATGCATGTACAACTGTAGCTAGTTCTAAATCATGTGTAGGGTAGTTGACTTCATGTTTTCTCAATTGCCGAGAAGCATATGCAATAACTCTCCCCTCTTGCATGAGCACACACCCCAAACCTATACCTGATGCATCACAAAATACATCAAAAGGCTTCTCGATGTCGGGTTGTGCTAAAACAGGGGCTGTAGTTAACAGAGTCCTGAGGGTGTGAAAAGCTGCTTCACACTCTGGTGTCCAATTGAACTTTTCATCTTTCTGAAGTAGCCTAGTCATGGGCTTAGCTATTTTGGAGAAATCTGGAATGAAGCGACGATAATATCTTGCTAATCCTAGAAAACTCCGAACTTCATGAACCGAAGTCGGGGCCTTCCAATCCATGACCTCTTGTACTTTTGATGGGTCTACAGAGATACCATCTCTCGATAAGATATGACCTAAGAAAGGTACTTTGCTCAACCCAAATTCACACTTGCTAAATTTTGCATATAGCTTATGCTCCCTCAATCTGGATAGAACAATCCTCAGATGCTCTTTATGATCTGCCTCATTTTCTAAATAAATCAATATATCATCGATAAACACGACCATGAACTTGTCAAGCTCGGGCATGAATACCAAATTCATCAGGTACATGAAGTAGGCAGGAGCATTCGTTAGTCCGAAAGACATAACCAAATACTCATATAAGCCGTACCTAGTGGAGAAAGCAGTCTTAGGTATATCCTCTGGCCTAATTTTTATCTAATGATAGCCTAATCTCAAGTCAATCTTAGAGAATACCTTTGCCTTTGCCAACTGATCGAATAAGATGTCGATGCGGGGCAACGGGTACTTGTTTTTAATAGTCACAGCATTGAGTGGTCTGTAATCCACACACATTCTCAATGACTTGTCCTTCTTCTTTACAAACAATGCTGGACATCCCCATGAAGATGAACTAGGTTGAATGAGACCCTTGTCCAATAGATCTTTTAACTGAATCTTAAGTTCTGCTAACTCATTTGGTGGCATTCTATAGGGCCTTCTTGAGATGGGTGCCGTACCTGGCACTAACTCAATCTTAAATTCCACATCCCTATCAGGTGGTAAACCTGGTAACTCCTCTGGGAATACATCGGGAAACTCACAAACCACTGGGATATCACAAAGGGTAGTGGTTTGTATAGCACAAGCTAAGTGTTGGAGTTCAAAATTTCAGGAGAGGGGTACTAGAAAAGCATTCCCTCCCTAGGGTTCTCTCAACATAATAGTACGAGTGCTAGTGTCAATGAGAACACCATGATCGCTCATCCATTTCATGCCTAAGATTACCCTTATGGATAACCCAGGTAATACTATCAAATCTGTGGTATACTCCCTCTCTTGGATAGAGATGAGCACATTTTTTACTATCTTATTTGTAGAAATAGTAGCCCCTACTGAACTTATATTATAACCACCCTTACTTACTTCAATTATTTTCTAATCATGTCTAGATGCAAATGCTTGACTCATAAATGAACGAGAAGCTCTCGAATCAAATAAAACAATAGTGGGATGCTTGTTGACAAGAAACATACCAGCCATGACCACTTCTCCAGCAGGCACTTCCTCAACAGCGGTATAATGCATGTATCCAGGACGTGCCCTTGAGTTTGCCTGCCTCTGATTGTTCTAATTCTGGTTGCCATTCTTCTTGGGGTGGGGGCATTCCTTGGCCCAATGACCCACTTGATTGTAGTTGAAACAGGGTTGATTACTCCTAGGTCCTGTGGAGCTTCCCTGACCGCCATTTCCTTTGGGTAAGGCAATAGTGAATGCCTTACGGAATGCTTTCTAAGGCCTGCCGTTCTGAGCTTTTGGGGGTGGAGGCCTAAACTTGGGTGCAGGTGGGTGGAACTATGGCCTAGCGGTGATAGGAGCTCTAGACTGTGAAGATCCGAAGGCACCTGCCTCAAATGCCCTTTTGCGACCCTTAGCTGTCGCATGCATGTTGTTATGATTTTCCTAGGTTAGAGCATCACTAATAAACTCGTTATAGGTGGTGCACTTGGAATTTGCCATGGTCTTCATCAGTTTTGTGCCTAGACCCCATTTGAAGCTCTCTATCTTCTTCTCCTCGGTATCCACAAAACCTAGAGCATACCTGGACAGGTTATTGAATGCGTGCATATATTTTGTGAGGGTCTTTGTCCCTTGGGTGAGCCTCATAAATTCGGCCGTTTTCATGCGCATTAGGCCTGGGGGAATGTGATGTCCTCAAAAAGCCAACTTGAACTGCTCCCATGTTACTCACGCATTAGCAGGTAGAGAGGACAAGAAATGTGTCCACCAGATCCCTGTTGGTCCCTACAACTAATGGGACGCATACTCAGCCTTCAGGTGCTCGGTGACTCTTAGCAGACGAAACTTCTGCTCAATGGTGTTGAGCCACTCGTCCACCTATAGTGGTTCCTCTGCCACCTTGAAGATAGGAGGCTTTGTATCCAGAAATTCCTTGAAGGTACTTTGCTGATTTGGCTCGGGCCCTTGTTGTTGTGGGTGGCCACGAGCGGTGTTCTACGCGATGAGGCGTAGAGCTTCCTCCATTGTCCTTTGGCTTCCCAAGAATTGGGCAAAGAACTCCTGAGCAGATGGCGGTGGCGGTGGTGGTAAGTCACCGTCGTTGCCATCATGGCTGCTACTAGCTCCTACACGGGTGCGAGTCATCTGCAAAGTTGCCACAATAAGCGATTATTGGTTGATGTCAAAAGATTGCAGATGAATTTGTAATCATGCCAAACTGAATTTACTGGAGATAATCTCAAATTCATACAATAAAAACAGAGGCATAATAATTCATTCTCGCAATATGACATCACTAATTTGATCACTTATCGGACTCATAGCACATGAATATTTGAATCATGATCTCTAATAAATCAACTGGAATTTGCATTTGCGTTTAACCAAACGTGTGATAGTCATGCAAATAACAATATTACATGATAGTCCAATCACCAACACCAAATTCAAACTATAGATCCATTACATAACCAACGATGATACATTAAGCATTTCTACTAAGCACTAGGCGATCTAATCCTCATCATGATCACTATCGAGGTCAGAGATGAGATCCTCTCCTTCCTCAGGCTCCACTTCTTCCTCTTCCTCCATATTTGGACCATCTTCTTCCCCATCAAGGATTTGGTTCAGCTGGTTGTTCAAATAGTGCACTTCATGCTAAAGGTTCATCACTTGAAGTTGAGCCTGTGCAAGCTGCTGACGTAAGCCCCTTTCAGCATGGTCCTGCGTGTTACTCATGTCGCGGTGCCAATCTCTTTCTATCCTTACTGCAGTGGCATAGTTTTCTGCTGCATCTCGTTGGCGTCTAGTTGTGGACACCTTAGCACAGGTGACCTCCAACTGGTCCCATAGTCCTACAAGCAATGCTTGATCATTAGCTCTTGCTTCTTGGGTTGTTGCTCTCTGTTGATCCACTTGCTCCAGTTGGGCATGGAGAGTGCCCAAAGCTACATAGGCTTGGTCAGATTCCCATCGAGCTTTACTTGCGGCATTCTTTTGCTTGCGCACACACTTCTTGAGTTTATGCTATGCGGCTTCAGCTCTCATGAGCTTGTCCATGCAAGTGGTGTATGATTCCTGCCAGAAATCCCTGGTGTCCTGGCATGTACAAAACATCTTCATCACCACAAACATTGCACTCATAGCGGGACTAGTGCTATTTGCCCGCTCATCCCGATCTCTGATCAGTGCATTTTGGTTACGTTGTTCCCATATTGTTGTGGATGGGTCCATCCAAGGAAACATACCCGCTGCACTGCCGATAAGTGCATCCCCATGCTGCTGGCAGATTTGACTCAAAACCTCAAAGGCCACAACTTGGGCAGCCTCCCAAGGAGTTTTTCCTTCTAATTCCACCTTCCACTCCTGCTAGAAGGGCGTTTGTGTGCGGGCTGGTATAGTTAGCCACACCTCGTACCATGGCTGTCCCTCCAAGTACTCTTCATTCCAATGATAAAGGGGCGGTTCATGGTACCCCGCAAAGTGCAAAACTCTCCACAGTAGGGTAGGCGTTCCAAAAACCATAAAGGAAATTCTCACATCCAGCTGGTGCTGCCATCTGTACCATCAACATGTACAACTTTGTGTGAGATAAGGCCATAATGGATAAGAGTTACATAACCGAGTAAGAAATTTATAAGGGGGGGGGAACAATGTAATTATGTGAATGGTAATTATCATGATGCATGCTCGTTCCGTACGTCCTCACAAACATAGGAAGAATTATTTCTAACGACATATGCGGTGGCATACATACGTTCTCTCATATATAGCGTAACTAGTTGAGCTACACATTTCGTTGTTAGTGTACCTGCATAAAAGTTTCATTTCAGCCCATCCCATAATTAACTATGCAGAATGTAAATCTAAATACTTCCATATATGCATACTCATACATATACTTCTGTATCAAAGCTACCCGATAATAGTTTATACCCACAATTAAATACACACCACATACACATGCAAGCATGCATACATAGTCGTACCAAAGCTAACTCTCCCCGACCGCACGCTCACATCTTGCGGTCATGCTACTCATCAACTTACCTTGGCGTAGAGGCATTTGATCCATACATTACCATTCAAGTGAATGGCATCCATACAATAGCATGCCGTATGGACGACGAAATTAAAATCCCCAAGTTAGTACTTAAATAGCCACCTAATAGTCCTTAACTTGGGCATAAGGAAAGTGATCACTAGCACACTTTAGATTTCAAATACTTATTTATATAGCTATTAGTTGCTAGAAAGGGTTTTGGAAAACAAAAACTATTGTTTTAAATACACATGTGACAATTAACGCAGAACTGACCAATTTATAAGAGTACAAGTACAATGGCAGCCCGCAAGTGGTCGCACTATCATACTTGAACCCATATAAACCCGGTAGTCTGTCGAGTACCACGACGGGCCTCGATAAACGATTTACAACAACCAAGATTGTACAGGATTCAACATACATGTCACATATTACATAAAGTTCACATATACATTTCCATCATCAGAGTATGAAACAAAGTTATTACAAACCAAGTTTGATAAACAAAAGTGGAAGCAAATGAAGTTTGAAAGTAGCATTTGCCAACATACTATCATAGTCCACAAAAGCATGTAGAGGGGTTAATAAAGAAGCCTGCCCAAGGCTTACTCCTCATCCACAGCGGGATAGAAGCAACTCTTGCAATAACCATGATACACAGTGCCATCTGCAACAATGGGAAAATAAACCCTGGGTACAAGAAGGTACTCAGCTAGACTTACCCGTCATAAACTAGAAATAAAATGACTCCAAGGATCATGCAAGGCTGTATAAGTGGATGTAGCTTGACAACATTTTGCATAAAAAGCGATTAACTCAGTTATACAATTATAATTCTGTTACCAAGTTAATTATGACTATCCATCTCTAAATTAACAACTATCATATGCCAAACATGTGGTATATCATTTTAAGAGCATACACTAGTAACCATAGCCGGTATTGTAAATCCATGTTCATGTGAACCATCATGTTCCATAATGCAATTACTACAATGTTGGGACTACCCAAGTTTCTCACTATCCAGGAGAGACGGCGATTCGAATCGTTTTTCAACCAGCTGGGAATTTATTCCTAACACAAACCCAGGCAGACCAGATCAACGGTCACCTTAGGTCACCTTTGGTACAACTCAAGTACACATTTCGCGGGTTTGCCCAGCGCCGCACAATCAGGGACAACCAAATGCTAGGACGTTCAGGCCCAGCCTGCCCTTGGGCTCAGTCTAGCTCCCCGCACATCCTTACTACCATCCAGAGTGTGCACTTTTACAGAGCGAGGCCCGGCCTAAGTTGAGCTACTCGGCTTCGCGGTCAGAATGAGTTATCCGGCCGGCTAAGTGATAGGCATGCGTTCAATCTTGTTAGAAGCGCCAACAACGGTACGGTCCTTAATCGGCACAGACGGAATCACATGAGTCAACCTACGCATAGACTCCGCCCGGCCTTGATTTACTTTTACCCCATGATTCCTTTCCATGATAGCAAATATAGCCAACCGTGCTTCGGTGTCCACCTATATCTCGCAGGTGATAGGAAATCACCCGACTTCTAACGGTCTAAGCATGGCTAAGCATATATTCGATCTTGGACCTATATAGGGTTAAAGGTAGTATTTCTAGACAAGGAATTTATATGCATCAAGTGGTTCCAATCAACTCTTATAACCTAATGCATCAATCATAAAGGACTCCAGTAATATTTTGTAAAATACTAGGAGACTTAGAATGCTCTAGGGCTTGCCTTTCAGGAAGGAAGTGGGGCGGTGATCAGGGCACTCCGGAAGCTCTTCTAGGGTCTGCTCCTCGCCTTCGGGAGCCGCGGCTTGAGGAATCTCCTGCTGGTCCCCTTCTTCTTCTTCGTTGAACTCCAGCAACGTTATCTCCTCCGTAGATCCCAGATGCATGAGTGTGACATGAGATAATGCAAATGCATTCATGTTGGCAAGTATAGTATGATGATACATGATGAATGGATTCTTGCAAGCATTCTTAACAACATGGTGTTAAAGAAATGACAAGTGCATCACATTTACTGAGTATGTGCATATCTCTTCTCGCTTATTTAACCACCTACTTCAACAATGCATTTACTATATCACAAAACAGCAGCTACTTGTTTTACTCATAACTGAAGTTCTACTTATTCAAATGTGGTGATCTTGGACTTTCTGGAAAGCTTATAAAATTATCTACAACTCTATTTTAATACTCTCACTGTGATTCAGGAGTTAAATTGGGCAAACAAATCATTCAATCAAAGCTATCTAGAAAGTAAACCTTTCGGACAGCAAACTTGTAATAGCAAGAACTCGAAAACCCTAAGTCCTATGACTGTGAAAATTTAACACAAGGAAGATTAGCAAGTTATATACAACTTTATTATTAACAAGTTTTACAGTAGATACCATTATCTATATGAAATCATCGACGCGATCAAAACTATACATGCAGTCTTGTATTTGAATGATAAAGCGAAAATTAGTCATTTGTATACAATCAATGGCTTCTAAGCCTTACCATTGACATCAACAGTTACTATGCATCATAAGAACCCTAGCAAACATTATGCTTAAACACAATCTAATTATGTAATTGCCTTTCTTAATTTAATTAAATAATTAGGGTAAATAATAAACATATACCAAAGTGCATCATAAATTCTTAAAAATTTACAGTGGCTTCCTAGAACTACCAATAGACTACTGTAAAAGTTTCTTGCCATTTTACTAAGTAAAACATCCTATGCAAAAATGACAAGGCATAAAGGCTTAAAATAGCATAAATAGAAAACCCTAGTGAACAGTGTCAAGCAATAGATTTCATATTTTTCTTAGCATCCATATGGTACTAGGACATCCTCCAACAAATTTCATGAATATTAGATTCATAAAAAATTTATAAAAATTCATACAAGGATCACCTAATTATAAAAGCAAAATCTATAACTACAAATCCATTCATGCACTGACCCTCAAATTTTTACCAGAGCTCATACTTGTCAAGAACAGTTCACCACATAAATTTCATAATTTTTGGAGCATAGGAACTCTAGATATAAATTAAACAAGTTTACGTACACTTAAAAACACATTTCAAGTATCATTTTAATCCCTCCAAAAACTCTACTACAAATGCTAATATCATATTTTTCATAAATGCTACACTTCCTAAGGAACACTACAAAATTTGGTTCATAGATTTTGGATCTCTATAGCTCAACTTATAATTTTTCAAAGTTGCATACAAAAATAGGAACAAATGAACTAGCCTACTTCATTTCTGTCGCTGACAGGCGGGACCTGGTGGTCAGTGACCCCACATGTCAGTGAAACCGAAACAGGGCAGCGGCGCTGCTTCGACGTGGTCCAGCCACGGCTCATCGCCGGTGAGCTTGCCGGTGGAGACAAGTGAACCTATGTGATCTACGGAGCAGCGCGCACCGAATGACCAAGGTGGTGGCGGTAAAGGGTGGGCGGAGCATGCTCGTCGTCGGCCATGGCGGCATGGCGGCGCTGCTCAGCGGTGCGTCGGTCATCACCGGCCACGACGAAGCCAGGCGAGGTGCGCAACAGCACCACGGTGACCATGCAAACCTATCTAGACGACCTACGCGGCTTGAGAAGCTCCGACGAAGCATGGCCACGGTGCGGTGGCGCGGAGGTCAGAACGCGGCGGTGCGGGTCATCGTGTTCCGCGTCGGTGGGACCACTAACGGAGGTAACGTCATAGCACAAGCTAGTACTCATCCTAACCAAGCTCGAACACTACACACTGTAAGAAAAGCATGCGCGAGCCGAGCAGTGGCGAGCTTGCCGTGGAGGCGGCTATGGCGGCCGAGGTTCCAGCAAGAGGGGAAAAAAGCAATACGCCCTTACCGAGGCTCAATTGACCCAGCCACTATGTCGAGGCGGTAGAGGTGAACTTGGCATAGCTACAGGCAAGATGGAGACAGTGGTGGTGCGGTGGAGCGCACGCAAGGCAATGGCGCAGCTCGGCGGCGAGGCTGCGCTGTGGGAGTGGCGAAAGAGGAAGCAGTGCAATGAAATGGAGAGCGTGGGGATGGAGCAGCGGGTGCGGGACGCGTTATACTACGCTCTGGCCTGACACGGCCACGCTGGGCAGGACACCGGCGATGCGCAGCCATCCTCGCATCCATGCGGCGTGCATGCTCTGGCGACGGTCGGCCACCGAAGGCGTTGATTCAGTTCGTTTAGTAACCGCGATGCAAGCCAGACAGCTAGAATTGACAGCGCTCGATTTCCTAAACCATGAGGAATTAGTGCTAATGATCTAAACCAAACTTGTAGCTCTAGATACCAACTTCAATTGTTCTTAAAGGATCATGTTCCAACTCTCAACCGAGACCGAGTTATTTCATCCCCAAAGTAAGCTCGTCAGCACTGTCAGGGTTTAAGACTTAGAAAAATTTGATAAGTGCTGAAAACCAGGATTTGATGATTCTTGTGAGCCTAATTCAAGCATGTTAGGGGCTAAACCAGTCTATGACCCAAAAATAAAAGTTGTTCCTCATGCCAAATACTACAACTTTGCTTTAGTGACCACCTCCATGTAAGGTCTCTAGCACATAGTTCAAACTTGGTCAAACATGCTACATTCAAATGATGGTATACACTCAAACTTTGGCTTAGTGACCAAATTACCCTCCAGACTATATAAGGAGAGGTAGGGGTCCCCTAGCGGATAAGATACATACATCTAGATCAAGCTACTTGGTCGTCCAGAGCAATACAATACACCAAAGACATAGGTCCAGAGCAATACAATACACCAAAGACATAAGATGTAGGGTATTACGTCGATCAGACGGCCCGAACCTATCTAAATCGCTGTCTCTGCGCCTTGTGTCACCATCCGATTCTTGATTACATGCACCCCCACCGACAAATCTACCATCGTGGGATACCCCTTGGTGGACTGCCGAGCATATTCTGTCGATAGTTGGCGTGCCAAGTAGGGGTGTGCGCTTGATCCATGGTGAGCCAGATGGACCTCAAATCAACAACGCATTCTCATCGTCAATCTCGTGGAGATCCATGTCAGTCCACGATGATGATTCATCGCTGGCAATGTCAGCACCCGCGACAGCAGATCCAATCTCGGAACCACCTCCAAGGTCACTTTCACCAACAACTCACCGCCCGCCAGGTGCTCGCTGTCAACGCCGACCAGATAACGCCATACATCATCAACCAGACGCTCCGTCTAAAGCTAAGTCACGTTTTAATATTCTTCTAAATATTCTCTAATCTCCGTATATCGCCGTGATATTTCTCCGAGCCATTTTCTCCATGTTTGCTCTCCAAACAATTTTCCAAACCCTCGAACAGTCATGTTGATGCTCGGACGCCTCCAAAGATGGCCCTGTCTCTGGCTCCTCCCTACACGTGCACGAGCGTCTGCCCTCTGCGTTATGGGTGGTTGGCAGCGGCTCCTTGGTGATGCCTGTTTCTCCTACACGTGCATGGGCTCCGCGCTCGACGTTATGGACTATGGGCTAGCTAGGGCTGGAGACTCAGCTACACACTAACTATTCAGGCGGTTTATATTAAATATAAATATATTTTCACACCAACTGATCACTGAACTGCATACGCCATTTCATCATCATTGCTGATTTTTCTCCAAAGTTCATTTATTTTTACATCATGTACTACCCGTTCTACATGTTTGTATTACAGGATCATCGTCCAGGTGATCGGACCACCTGGTGCTCAGACTTCTCCACCGATCAACTGGTCGGACCGCTTGGTTCATGGACTACGTCGCCGACCAGTTGATCGGGCTGTTCGCCGATCACTTCTACTCAATGCTTACTTCGCTGCCGACTAGTTGACCAGACTGTTCATCGCTCATGCTTCATCACCAGCTACGCCGGTTACTCCTCGGCGCATGGATACTTTGTGCTCGAGGACTAAGTGGGCACACTTCACCGCATGGGCATCGTCAGCTATGTCGGTGCTCGGACCTCGCCAGCTACGTCGGGGACTCCTCAGTGCTCGGTCATCACCAGCGACGCCGGGGACTCCTCGCTCCTCGGTGCTCGGACATCGCCAACGACGCCGGGGACTCCTCGCTCCTCGGTGCTCGGACATCGCCGCCTACATCGGGGACTCCTCGCTCCTTGGTGCTCGGTCATCACCAGCGACACTGGGACTCCTCGCTCCATGGTGCTCGGTCATCGCTAGCGACGTTGGGGACTCCTCACTCCTCAGTGCTCAGACATCGCCACCTACGCCAGGGACTCCTCGGTGCTCGGTCATCATCGGCAATGTCAGGGACTCCTCGCTCCTCGGTGCTTGGACATCGCCAGCGACGCCGAGGACTCCTCTCTCCTCGGTGCTCGGTCATCGCCAGCGACACCAGGGACTCCTCGCTCCTCGATGCTCGGACATCGCCGCCTACGCCGGGGACTCCTCGCTCCTCGGTGCTCGGACATCGCCAGCGACGCCAGGGACTCCTTGCTCCTCGGTGCTCGCACCTCGCCAGATTTGTCGGGGATTCCTTGGTGCTCGGACATCACCGCCTACGTCGGGGATTCCTTAGTGCTCGGTCATCGCCAACTACGCCGGGGATTCCTCGGTGCTCGGATCTTGCTATGTCTCATCGGTGTGCTATCAAGCTACTCCATGCTATTCGGATTAGGGTGTTGATCTTGGGCGCCACGTCTGGGGTCTTGATACGCGCATGTCAGATGACGTTAGCAAGCTTTCTTTTTCTTTGACCCTGCTACAAGATTCATTCTTCATCTTCCAGCAGGCTCGGGGACAAAGTGGGCACACTTCACCTTGCAATGAATGTGCTTATTCTCATCTTAAGGCTATGCCCGAGGACTGGCTGCCTGCTGGGCTGGTCTTCTACTTTCTGACCCTAGCACCACGTGACTACGTCACCTACTGTCAGGCTCGAGGACTAGCTGTGGGGGTGTAACAACCCAAAAATCCACACACCAAAAATGCCAACTAAAAAATTCTTGTTTAAACCCCATGCAATGTTGAGTGCCATGTGTAGGAGCCAACCCTAAGTATTGCATGAAAGTATAACCTAAGCAGTCATTTTCATAACCATATCATGACACATGTCATATATGAGTGTTTGAATCCCCAACACGTAAAACCTTGCATGCATAATTATTATTGTAACATGTGATTTGGATTTTCATTGCTTTATGTGATACTTGACTAACTCCTTTAATAATTAATAAACTTTCAAACAATTAATACTCAACTCAAAGGATAAAATACATAAAATAGAAAACTAAAACTAATTTCGGTATAGCAAAAATAGCCAATAAATCCCAAATATATGGGATGAGTCTAGGCCACCATTCTAACCCTTGGACAAGTTACATATACCATGTATAAGTGTGTGAAGCTATATGGTTCAAACTCCAAATCAATTTGAAGCAAATAAAGAAAAGAAAAACAAAAGAAAAAGAAGAATGGAAAAGAAAAGAGGGAGGCAGCAGCTCAGGCCAGCCTACCTCGACCGGCCCAGCTAGCCCAGCCGAGCCTCGCCTACCCCTTTCATGTGCATAGCCCACGAAGCCGGCCTAGCATCGCCGCCCGCACGCGCATAGCCACTGACAAGCCAGGCCCGCTCGTCAGCCATCACGCGCCGCACGCCGCCACATCGCACCAAGCGCCTGACGACCCGACCCCGCTTGTCAGCACAGTAGCGTCTTTTTCCCCTCACCCACGCATTCTCCCCACGCGACTGAGGGCCGACCAGCATGGCAGGCGTGGGCCAGGGGGTCACGCAAGAAGCATGACCCTATCCCCCCCTTGCGCCGCGCTTACGCTACCGCACGCGGGCCATCGGATGCGCCGCCCGCATCACCACCGCCCGATTGCCATCCGCCATTGGAGCCCTTGGAGCTCGGCTATAAAAGCCAACATCCGTGAGCCCTAACCCTCAGCCCGTTCACCGCCGCCACTAGTGGCACAACACCACACAGCATCAAGCCAAGAGAGAGAGAAGCAAGGAGAAGAAAGCTGCTGCGGGGAGGAGCTCGTCGGAGCCGGAGCGAGCGACGCCGCACGACACTGCTTTCGGAGCTACACGGCCACACCATCTCGCTACATCGCCGCACCACACCATCAAGAACACCGCGGTAAGCCTCCTATGACTAAGACCAACTCCAAGCCCCTAGCCGCCATGAATAAACCATGCCGGAGCTCAAGCCAAGCTTCGGCCTAGCCAAACTGCCACCAAAAGACCTCCATGATCGTCTTCTTTAGCCTTGCGGTGCTATGCTAAGCCAATTTGAGGTCAAGCCATGGCCAACTACACAAGCACACAGGGCATGCATGTAGACACGCTCGGGCGCGCTCACCATGGCCTAGAGCATGGCCATGGTGAGGCCGCCTTGGCCACCCCACCGTGGACACGCCGCCGTTAACATCACGCCAAGCTCTGTCATTCCGCGGGACATGCCGCGCGCATGCTTAGTGAGCAAGAAGATTGCCGCAGCCCTGCTTTCAACCACGCGGCACTGTCACCGGAGCACCGCCATGACCAAGCCCACCGTCACCATGGCCGGAGGCGTTGAGAGCTCCCGGAGCCCCTTCGACCTGCTCACCGTGGCCGTAGCAGCGTCGGGGAGCTCGTGCACACCACCAATCTCCGGTACCGCCGCCACAGCCACCACTCCGCCGCTCGCCGGTGTACGAGGACCGCCGCCACCATGGCCAGCCAACTAGAGCCGCCCGGCCACCACGTTAACTTCACTGGGGCACCTGCCATGGCGAGGCTGAGCTTTTGCCCACCTTAATTGCACACCAATGCCACTAGAGGGGCGTGCCGGTGAGCTCACCGCCGGCGGGAGCATCGGGGATGATGGGGAATTCTCCCCGCCTAGTTCACGCACGCGTGCACCCGGTCCTGGTGAACCAAACGGAGGAGAAGGATTGGTGGACCCGGACTACGTAGACCGTGTCTGCGGTCCATGAACCAACACCGCGTAGTCCACCATGCACCGGATCGGTGGACCAGAGCCCAGTAGAGGCCCAAGGTCGTGACATGGCTGCACCAACGTGTGCCACATGGTGGGCCAAGCCTAGCCCAAATCTAGGCCCAACCAGCCCAGTCGAGGCCCGGCCTGTATTGACCATTGACCGGTCAACGTTGACCGTTGACCAGGGCCACATGTCAGTGACACCGCCATGCGGGACCCACTTGTCAGAGGATGAAACAGCCGAGATGATGTCATGCTGACATCATGATAATGTCAGCTGCTGTCAGTGACCCACATGTCAGTGACTGTGATCTGTTGACCATTGACTCACCCGTTGACTTGATGTTGACTTTGATCAGACCCACATGTCAGTGACCCAAGAGCCCTCGGTCCCACCTGTCGAAACTGATGACGTTGATGACGTCATGCTGACGTCAAGCTGACATCAGTGGGACCCCACCTGTCAGCTTGGAACCAAGATGCTGACGTCATACTGATGTCAGCATGCCACGTGGACCAACAGGAGCGTAACACGTGTCAGCACGATATTAATTCAGCCTTTTCACATTTTCAGAAATGATTGAAACTTTAAAAACTCGTAACTAATTCATACGAACTCAGAAAAATACAAGACTAGGACCAAAATTCATCTAAAATTGAGCTCTACGCAATGAACCCATGATTGAGTGCATTTGGCTCTTTTGAATTTTCATTGCTTTTTGTGCTATTCTATAGACGTCGCAACGCGACTATAATGCGATCGTTTGCAGACTCGGAGGAGAACCAGATGGACGAGGACCGAGAGTATAGTGAGGAGTATGGAGACGACTTCACTAAAGGTGCCACATCCCACCCAATCTCATAGCACCTATTACGCATGGCTAATATAGAGCTACAATTGCTTTACTTTATTGTTATAATCACACTATGATAGGACTTGCATGGTAGTATGCTTTCTTGATGGCCTTTACCTTGACGCAACCTTACACCTGCTCACCCTGATGATAGGCTAAGTCACACGTTTGCTGCTATATTTCACTGCTTATTATTTCTACTACGCTTATATATACCATATGGATGCGTGGTGGAAACTAGAGTTATCTGGACTATGGGGAGAGTGCTGCGTCTGTAACTTGGGTGTGTGGAGGGTAAGGGTTGTGTCGACCAAGTTGGAGTATACAACGAGCCTGGGGCAAGTCTTGATGTGAGGTGCTACCTGGGCACCCCTGGAATGGATACCTGTGGTGGGTAAATGGTGATATGAGGTGGCCCTAGGTGTGAACCTATGATGGGAGGAGCCCGGGGTGGAGGTACTGTGGTGGCACGGTAAAACCCTAATGAAGACATTCTGGCTTGGTCATCTCTAAGGACTTACTAGTACTCAGACTCACCAGGAAGCCTTACGTACCACTCACCCTATATGGTGCGGGATGGCCAGACTATTTGGTAGGATATTGCCACTATTGCTAGGTTGATAGCGGACAGTGCAAGGAGGTACGGGGCGCGGAGGATTTCCCCCACACCCTTCCAAGACTTTATGGAGACCTTGTGGACCTGGCTCATGACTCACAGTTTTAGCCACCCCAGACTAGACTTGGGGTGTACCAGGGCTGAATGGTAGAGTGGCATTATCCTAGGCTAGCAAGCGGCCGGAATCAGCCTAGTTGACGATGGTCAGCGAAGAAGGCAGATCTTGTGGTTATGTAAAACCTCTGTAGAGTGTATGGTTGATCGATCGATACATATGCCGACTTGTCGGCTATGGACCTTTCCTGGGTTTCGCTTAAACTAGATAGCGAGATGAGTCCTTCTCTTCTTCCCCCGTGAGAGAGTGTCGGGCCATGAGGTAGTGCCGAGAGGGAGTTGGCCTATCGACTGAGCGATGGTATGGTGATGATGTGGAGATGGTGGTATATCGATCCTAGGATCAAAACCTGGCCCTAGACAGAAATGGGGTGGAATGGGTGTGGGAATGGTGTTAAAACTTAACCAACTATTATTATATACTTGATATACTAAAACATAGGAAATCCCAGCCTTATAGGTTCCTTTTGATTATATCCAACTTGCATCCAATTTCCACAAAGCAATGCTCATAGGGTGGGAGTGGCCAGTACAAATCATACTGATAAACTTTGGCACACAGGTTCTGCTAAGGAGTATAGCTCTGAGGAGTTTGATGGTTGAGGGGTTCGTTCCTACGCTCGAGTTTTGGTGATCTTATCTCCAAGCTGTTCTGGATGAATGCTACTTTTGATTCTGCAAATGCGGCGATGTAATAATTTATGTAATTCCGCACTTTATGTACTCTAATATTATCGTTGTATGGATGTGGTATTCGATTGGAATTTGTGTAATATGATCTACAACAGTCATATTACACTTCGACTCTGTGGATTTCCCTTCGCGGAAATCAGGTCGTTTCAGTTGGTATCAGAGCCATACTTGACCCTAGGACGAAACCCTCAGAAATGGACGATAGAATAGGACGTGAACAGCCCTTCTTTCGGTTATATACCGACCCTGCATTTACTTATATGCAAGGCTTATCTATTTATTGACATGCTAACAACTGTTTCCTTAAAACATGCAGATGGCAACGAACGTCGAATGGCCACCTCTAGGACCGCTACCTCTGGATCACGCCAAGCTTACCTTTTACCTACGTGATCTCGGGGGTTTTGCACAGACCCTCTTCTGAGTTCTCATCATGTTAGGAGTCCCTGACGAGCTTGTCAAGGTCACCTGCACCAGGAAGTTAGCTCAGGAAGGAGGAATCGAAGGACCAGTTGTCACCTCAGTCAAGTTCCCAGCTAGCACTACCTTACCTTCTGTCCCAGCTTTCACCGAGTTGACTATAGAGGACACAGTTGAGGAGGGACTGCGAGCTATCTCACACAAGGCACTTTGCACAGTGATGAGGGACCACTACGAGTACCTGAAGACGATAGAGTTCCATCTACTTCCCTAGGCCCTCGACCTCAGCCTTACCCCTAGTGAGCAAAGTTTCGCAGCCGGCAGAGTTATCTTTGCTGAGGAGGACAGATTCCTTCATGTCTCGGCTATCCACCTACTAGAGCAGGATAGGTACATGACCCAGCTTAAGCAGAGCAGACATCAGGACCAGGCCCTTCTGTGGGAGTACCAGGAGCGAGACTCGTAGGGAGCATAGGAGTGAGCTAGTCTGCTTGAGATAGTTGCCAAGCTACAGGACGAGCTCAACCATCGTGAAGAAGTCCACAAAGCCGAGGTTGTTGACTTATAGGACAAAGCCGCTGACCTAGGCAATAGGAACTACTACCTCGATAGCAAGGTCTTGGAGTTGCAGAGAGAGTTGGACGACAAGAAGGCCAAGTTCAACCGTAGAGGAGATAGAGAGAGGTCCAAGGGGATTGATATACTAAAAATCCAATCTAAGAACAAGACCAGGACTCAGGAGCTAGAGGAGTTCAAGAAGAAGGCTGTTCGCAACTAGGGTCACCTGATCGAGGCACTCCGGCAGAATGAGTACCTATAGGACAAGTGTGAGAGGACTTGGCAGGCTTGGTAGAAGTCTGACAAGAAGCACCTCAGGGAGATGAAGGGTATGTGGGATCAGCTACCCAAGAAGATTCGCAGCAAGACGAAGCCTAGGATAGACGAGTTTGAGTTAGCCTCGACTCGCCTCAACCTAGACGCCTGCCCTACCCTACCTAGAGCCAAGCCTACTGAGGAGCTTGCCGAGGCCTTGAAGTACGTGTCCCGACTTCACAAGTCTGATGAGGAGATCAAGATCAAGAACAGTCGTATCCCAGCTGCAGTGTACGAGTTAGAGTAGATGACCCTGCGTGGTCATGGGTCATGTTAGTGGCTTCCATAAGTTGTACCCCATGATGTACCCCTTATGAGATGTAATATGAGACACTATGCGTAGTACGATTCTCGCGAGTCTTCAAGTGTAGCTACTGGAGATGATGCTATGTAATAAAACCCATGTAATGAATGTTTTGAATCTTATTGCATCTTATGGATCTTATTGCTTCTTTGTAATGAGTGTTGGATAGTATAAATGTTTTTCTTTAAATTGTCAAAATCATGTAATCATACTGAATTATAAGCACTTATGGCACAATCACTAAAATTCCTATGATCCGTGTTGCAGATGCCGAACCGCCGATCTGCTCGCCTAATGAACCATGGACGTGCGCCCACCCCCAAACCAGTCGAAACAAACGGGGGGCGTGGTGGCAACAACCGTGGTCATGGCCGTGGCCATGGATGTGGAGGGATACCCTTCAACCTGGAGAATACCCCGCCGCCTGAGGAGAACATTCCACCACCACCACCACCGAACCTGGCAGACGTGATGGCGCAACAGACCCAGCTTCTTGCAGCTCTTGTAGACGGAGCAAACCATCACCAGGGAGGTCAGCAAAATGACTTCCAAAGGAAGCTGGAGGGATTTCTGAAGCTAAGGCCACCTACCTATGATGGCACCGACCCTGACCCGCTTGTAGCCGATGACTGGCTCAAGGAGGTGGAAAAGAAGCTCGACCTCACCACCTTCACCGACGATGAGTGTGTTGGAGCTGCCACACACCAGCTCACAGGTGCAGCACATGCCTGGTGGGACAGTTTCAGTGATTCCCATGAGGACCCTGCCAACATCTCGTGGGATGAGTTCACCGAAGCATTCACTGAGTATCACATTCCCATGGGTATCATGGAGGCCAAAGCCGAGGAGTTCCGCAACATCAAGATGGAAAGGACAGGGTGACTGAGTACACCACTCGCTTCACCAACCTTCTACGCTATGCACCTTCCTATGTTGTGAACTCTAAGAAGGAGAAGCTGTACTACTACCGCAAGGGACTTAACCCACACATCAAGCTGAAGTTTGGCGATATTGAGAGTAGCACGCTGCGTGCTCTGGTGGATCGCTGCATCCAGATCGAGAAGGACCATGCTGAAGCTGGAGAGGAGTATAGGGAGAGGAAGCATAAGCCTAAGGAGTCCTTCCGTGGTCGTGATCACAAGAGGTTCCGCAGAGATGCACCATCCAGGGAACGCTCTCGCCACAACAGGGATGACAACCCTGGATCGAGTAAGGGTGGTGGAGGCTACACCACCAAATACTCCCGCCCTGCTCAGGATCGTTACACATAGGACCATTATGCTCAGGACCACAACACTCCGGACCATTTCAATCGTCCCCACTCAGTGAATGAATGCCCAGCACAGAACCGCTCTGCACCAAGCACTAGAAACTGGAAGGCACCCGCACCAACCCCTATAGGCGGTGCGCCTTTCACCTGCTTCGCTTGTGGCCAACCGGGTCACAAAGCCACTGAGTGCCCTCAGAACTCAGCTGCCCAGAAGTCTCAATTCAAGGGATCTGCTACTCGTGGACGTCTCAACCATCTAGACACCAAGGAAGCATAGGCTGCCCCTGACGTTGTGTACGGTATGTTTTAGTTAATGGCAAAACTGCATCAGTTCTATTTGACTCTGGAGCAACTTGTTCTTACATATCATCCAAGTTTGCACGAGAGCATGACCTGCCTATAACCCCACATGGAAAGCCTATCATCACCAGCTCACCTTTAGGAGACCTAAAGTGCACCCACATCTATAAGGGAGTGAGTCTTACCATTGAGGGTCTTATCTTTGAAGCCGACCTAACCCTGTTACCTTCCATGAGCCTAGATGTCATCTTAGGTATGGATTGCCTAACCATTCACCGGGGTATCATATCATGTTCACCTAGATACGTCCAAGTGACCCACCTATCAGGCCAAGTTATTAGGTGTGAACCTCAGTCTGGAAAGTCCACTTCTATCCTATGTGCCCTTAAAGCCAGTTTAGAATCACAAAAAGAGGAGAAGACAGTTCAGGATGTGCCTGTGGTCAGAGACTATCCCGATGTATTCCCTGAAGAATTACCGGGTATGCCACCAGACTGTGATGTAGAGTTCATCATTGATCTTTTGCCGGGAACAGGACCCATTGCCAAGAGACCCTATCGCATGTCAGTTGATGAACTAGCCGAGCTCAAGAAATAGCTTGAGGAGCTCATCTCGAAGGGGTATATCAGACCTAGTGCTTCACCTTGGGGATCCCCTATTCTGTTTGTTAAGAAGAAGGATGGCTCGATGAGAATGTGCATGGATTACCGGAACTTGAATGCAGTCACCATCAAGAACAAGTACCCTCTACCAAGAATTGATGATCTGCTTGACTAGCTCAGAGGTGCCAAGTATTTCTCCAAGATTGATCTTAGATCTGGCTATCATCAGATGAAGATTCGAGAGAGTGACATCCCAAAGACAGCTTTCGTGACTAGGTATGGGCAGTTTGAGTTCACTGTGGTGTCCTTTGGACTCACGAATGCTCCCGCCTACTTCATGAACATGATGAATAAGGTTTTCATGGATGAACTAGATAAGTTCGTGGTAGTATTCATTGATGACATCCTTGTCTATTCACCCACTGCTGAAGAACATGCACATCATCTAAGAACTATGCTTGAGAAATTAGCCCAACATCAGCTCTACGCAAAGTTCAGCAAATGCGAGTTTTGGCTATAGAAAGTTGCCTTCCTAGGCCATGTACTATCAGCTGAAGGTGTTGCAGTTGACCTAGCTAAGATTGAAGCTATGAAAGAGTGGGATCAACCTCATACCGTGACCAAAGTCAGAAGTTTCTTGGGATTGGCTGGATATTACCGCCGATTCATCGAGAACTTTTCCAAGATAGCCCGTCCAATGACCAACCTTCTGAAGAAGACTAAGGAGTTTGAATGGACGCCCGAGTGCGAACAAAGCTTTCAAGAGTTGAAATTGAAGCTTACCACAACTCCTGTGCTAGCATTGCCTGATATTAGTAAAAATTTTGTGGTCTATTGTGATGCATCCTGTCAAGGACTTGGCTATGTATTGATGCAAGGTGGAAGAGTGATAGCTTATGCTTCTCGACAGTTGAAAGAACACGAGAACCATTACCCCACTCATGATCTTGAGTTAGCAGCAGTTGTGCATGCATTGAAGATCTGGAGGCACTACTTGATAGGCAACAAGTGTGATATCTACACCGACCACAAGAGCTTGAAGTACTTTTTCACTCAAGAAGATTTGAATATGAGGCAACGCCATTGGCTAGAGTTGATTAAAGACTATGACCTAGAAATTCACTATCATCTGGGAAAAGCTAATGTAATCGTAGATGCTCTCAGTCGCAAGAGTTACTGTCACACTCTGATCACTGAATCCGTACCACCTGAGCTCAAGGAAGAGATTGATGATTTCCAACTTGAGATGCTACCGCATGGCTTGTTGAATGAGCTCCGCATATAGTACGATCTCACAGATCGCATTCGTCAAGCTCAGAAAAATTGTGAAGAGATCGAATATCTCTGTAGTCTGATGAAACTAGGCTACAAGACCAACCACCATGAAGATGAACAAGAACCATCTGGTTCAAGGACAGAATCTGTGTACCTTCCGATCCAGCACTACGAGATGAAATTCTATCAGAAGCCCATGATTCTAAGTATTGTATTCACCCTGGAGGTTCAAAGATGTATCAAGACTTAAAGAAACACTTTTGGTGGAAAGGCATGAAGACAGACATTGCGGGACATGTGGCATGATGTGACACCTGTAATAGAGTCAAGGCTGAACATCAAAGGCCTGCATGATTGTTAAAGCCTCTTGACGTTCCCGGGTGGAAATGGGAGAGCATATCCATGGATTTCATAGTTGGATTGCCCCATTCACAGAAAGGTAATGATTCCATCTGGGTGATTATTGATCATTTGACCAAGATTGCTCACTTTGTACTCGTTAAGACCAAGACCGATGCCAAAAAGTTAGCAGATCTATATGTTGAGCATATCCTCAGACTGCATGGAGCTCCCTCTAGTATTGTATCTGATCGTGGTCCTCAGTTTATGTCCCGATTCTAGGAAGCCTTGCACAAGTCCATTGGAACCAAACTTGATTTTAGTACCGCTTATCACCCACAGACATATGGACAGACTAAACGAGTGAATCAGATCTTAGAAGACATGCTTCGTGCTAGTGTACTGAATTATGGCTCTGATTGGGAGAAATGCCTACCCTATGCAGATTTCTCTTACAACAACAGCTACCAAGCCAGTATCAAGATGTCACCATTTGAAGCTCTGTATGACAGACCTTGTAAGACACCTTTGATATGGTCCCAACTAGGGAAAAGATCGTTCTTTGACTCTGCTAAGATTCAAGATGCCAAAGAAAGAGTTGCTCAAGTAAAGGAGAATTTGAGAATTGCCCAAAGTCGATACAAGAGCTATGCTGACAAAAGAAGAAGAGAACTTGAGTTCAATGTGGGAGACTTCGTCTATCTCAAGGTATCCCCGCTACATGGAACTGTCAGATTCCATGTGAAAGGAAAGCTTGCCCCTAGATTTGTTGGCCCATACAAGATTTGCAAGAGGATTGGAAAGCTCACCTACAAACTTGAGCTACCTGAGGAATTGGCGGGTGTACATCCCGTGTTTCATGTATCCCAGCTACGCAAGTGTTTGAGAGTGCCCGATGAAGTAATTCCGACTGATACACTTGACATTCAGAACACTCTCGAGTATAAAGAGCATCATATCAGAATTCTGGGTAGAGATACCAAAGAGACCCGAAGCAAAACTATTCCTATGTGCAAGGTCCAATGGAGCAATCACACTGAGAGAGAAGCAACATGGGAGAAAGAGTCTGACCTCCGGCTACAATATCCTTATCTCTTCGAAGGGTACATTATGCTTTAATCTCGGGGATGAGATTCTATTAAGGGGGTAGGACTGTAACAACCTAAAAATCCACACACCAAAAATCCCAACTGAAAAATTCTTGTTTAAACCCCATGCAATGTTGAGTGCCATGTGTAGGAGCCAACCCTAAGTATTGCATGAAAGTATAACCTAAGTAGTCATTTTCATAACCATATCATGACACATGTCATATATGAGTGTTTAAATCCCCAACACGTAAAACCTTGCATGCATAATTATTATTGTAAAATGTGATTTGGATTTTCATTGCTTTATGTGATACTTGACTAACTCCTTTAATAATTAATAAACTTTCAAACAATTAATACTCAACTCAAAGGATAAAATACATAAAATAGAAAACTAAAACTAATTTCGGTATAGCAAAAATAGCCAATAAATCCCAAATATATGGGATGAGTCTTGGCCACCATTCTAACCCTTGGACAAGTTACATATACCATGTATAAGTGTGTGAGGCTATATGGTTCAAACTCCAAATCAATTTGAAGCAAATAAAGAAAATAAAAACAAAAGAAAAAGAAGAATGGAAAAGAAAAGAGGGAGGCAGCAGCTCAGCCCAGCCTGCCTCGACCGGCCCAGCTAGCCCAGCCGAGCCTCACCTGCCCCTTTCACGCGCATAGCCCACGAAGCCAGCCC